>NC_140074.1:114524795-114952938 GCF_964194135.1 Talpa europaea | reverse complement strand
TATGGAAACGATCTGGTCTGATTTCCATCTTGGGGCAATCTATGCAGATCTGTGATGGGCAGTCTGTAGGTTGGCAATAATGTAAACAGAAAAATGAGGTATGAGACAGGGTACGTTGGCATTCACTTATTCAGAAATATTTTTTTAAGGATTTTCTTTTTTTTTTTAAGAATTATTTATTTATACAAGAGCTGGGGTACAGGCCAGAGGCACGTGAGAATAAGAGGATTCATCAGACAGAGCAGGGAGCAGAACAGGCACCAGGCGAGACAGGAGAGGTCTGCCATACCATGTGGGGATCTCCCTGGCCTGCCAGGAATCGAACCTGCGCTGAAAAGGCTGCGGACACCTTCACAACCCACTGTGCCACCGGAGAAGCCCCCTTATTCAGATATATTCACTGGGTACTTCCTATAAGCCAGATGCTAGCATACATTGTGAATGGTAAAAAGTTACAAATCTATGAAAGTTGGATTCAGGAAAGAGAAGCTAGTGGCCTGTATAAGAGCAGTGAAATGAATTTGGGTAGAGATTTCCGAAATATTTAAGAGTTAGAAACAAAAAAATGTAGCAATGAGGATGAAAGATATAATTAAGGATGCTGACTATTCTGGCCAGGTGAACGGTGGTTTCCCTCACAAACAGGAAACAGAGAAGGGAAAAAAAGGCTAGAGAGACAAACTCTGTTTCAGTCATGTTAGGATCTGGCTTAAAGTTCCTAATAGGCTGTCAGCTCCATGAGGGAAGAATCTTTTCTGCTTTTCTCACCACTGTATCACCAATAGGCACAGTACTAGGTACAGAGTTGTATTCCGTAAATATCTGTTAAACAAATGAATGAGATATACATTTTGTAATAAAAACAAACAATAATTGAACCCACGGGAATGCTTAATATCAGCTAGGCAATGCACAAAGTAAAGAGGATTTTAGAAAGAATGCCAACAAACACCAAAGCTAACATGAATAAGACTCCAGAGTGGTCTGGTAAATAAGAGGAAAACCAAGGGAATCTCCTGGAAAACATCTAAGACTAAAAGAAAGTTACAATAGAAAACATTAAATGTAGGGTCAACTTCTCAACTGTTTCTCAAAATTTCAAAGAGGAAAAATCATCCATGATATCATTTTTGCCATAATTTCAAATAAAAAATTTAACCAGTTTTAATTCAGCTTTATGGATCTCAATGTTATATGTATGTGTGCATAAGTCTAGGGATGAGTATAAAGATGATCTATATTCTTTTAATTTTTCTGTCTCTTTAAAGTTTTCCTAACAAATAAAATTGTGGGGAAAAAAAGGTGGGTTGTTGTTTTTGGGTTTTTTTTTTTTGTTTTTTTGTTTTGTTTTGTTTTTTTAAATAACTCAGCCACTAGTTAACAGAACAAAAGAATACATATTTGGCTAGATTTTAATATCAGCTGTCCTGTGAACCAAAGATTCTGTATGATGTCAGTATGCAGTAAAAGGGAAACTAAAAAGTCCAAGAAATCAGAAAAAAAATTAAGCACAGAATTGGCTCAATAACCAATGTCACATACAGTAGTCTAGTGAGTAGTCCTTATTCTACCAACCTTTCCTGTGATTAGTGATACTTTATCTAGTTAGGTACCTTAACTATTTTGATATGGTCTTTTGTAATTTTACTTAAGTAAAAATGTTTCTATACGTCTACAAAATACAGGAAAAATATCATTACAGCAAGGACACATGATACTATCTCATATCTACTTTCAGAAATCTTGAGGTAAAAGGAAAAAGCGAAACAATGGTTACTAACTAGTGTTTCAAAAGACAACAATTCCAGCACCACCACCACCACAATACACACACACACACACAAAACAAACATTGTTTTTCTCAGAAGTGTCTGGAAGTAGGGACTGACTAAGGGCAGGGACATATCTAGTCTGAGTAGGGCAGTGTGAGGCTTATTCAAATAGTTCAGTAAGAAAAAACAATGGCAACTTTTTAAGTATGAAAATACCTTTTAGGGGCCTCCCTGGTGGCGCAAGGGGTTAAGACGTAACCCATGAAGCCAGCAGCAGCTGCTGCAGCACCAGTTGATCCCCAGACAGGGAGCAACCCACATGGCGCAGCAGACTTCTCCTGGCTCGCCTGCTGCTCCCCTCAGCAGTGTATTTCAGTCAGTCTGCCTGTTCTGCTCCCCACTCTGTCTCTGGTGAATCCTCTGACCCCCCCCCCCCACACCTCTGGCCTGTGCTCTGGCTCTTGTATGCATAAATAAATGAATTTTTTAAAAATTAAAAAAAAAAATACTTTTTAAAATATAAAGTGTGTCTTTAAAGATACTGGCATTATGTGCAAAATAATTTAGGTAATACAGAAATCAATGAAGCACTGAAATATATTTTGAGACTTCTAAAACTTGGGTTTGACTAAAGAAATAACATTCCAAAAATTGCCAACTCTTGTTCTAACTGAACCATTAGAGAAATTAAGTCAGCACCTGAGTCAATTCTTTTTTTTTTATTTATTTGTGCATACAAGAACTGGGGTACAGGCCAGCGGTGCTGGGGTGAGAGGAATTACTCATTTAAATAGCACTGTACCAAGGGCACCAAGTAACTATGTGGAAGCAAAAGTGAAATTTCCCTTTTTTAACTTCCTAGTCCTTAATAGCCACCAACAACACATCTCAGAGATAAATATGAAAAATTGCTCTTCATTCCTATCACTTGATAAAGTCACAAATCTCAGTGAAGATTTCAAATTTTCCTTTTTAAATATTTATTAGAGATGAATTTAACTATACTTGTAAATTGTTTTGCAAACATATCAACTTCCTCAAGAATTTTGATGAAAATATTCTTATGAGTGAATGAAAACTACACCATTCATAAAACACTGACTATCAATGTTTCTTTTCTTTTTTTCTTTTTTTTAAGATTTATTTATTTATTTATGCAAGCACTGGGTACAGTCAGAAGCACGGGAGGGTAAGAGAATTCACCAGAGCCAGAGCAGGGAACAGAACAGGCAGACTGACGAAATACATTGCTGAAGGCAGCAGCGGGCAAGGCAGTAGAGGTCTTGTCGCACATGTGGGACCCTCGCCGGAGGCCGGGGATCAAACCAGTGCTTCAGAGGCTGTGGGCAGCCCAGCGTTCAACCGCTGCGCCACCAGGGGAGGCCCCAATGTTTCTTTTCTTGCCAGTGAATCTTATCACCCCAGTTTCATATACTTCCAAGGAGAGCAACTTGATGAAAATCTTCTTATAAAACAGCAATTTGGGTGAAAATTCTTAGCAGTATCTCTCACTTCTGAATTAAATCACCCCAATTTTTTTTAAGCAAAAAGTCACTTAAAAAGCAATCATAAAATCACATAATTACAACATCTTCTTCCCAGCAAAGATATTCTCTTCAGGGCCTCCCTGGTGGCGCAGGCGGTTGAGCGCCATGCTGTGAAGCTGTCCACAGCCTCTGCAGCGCCGGTTCCATCCTAGGCTGCCGGCGAGGGTCCCACATGGCGCCGCGGACCTCTCCTGTCTCGCCTGCTGCTCCCCTCAGCAGTGTATTTAGTCAGTCTGCCTGTTCTGTTCCCCACTCTGTCTCTGGTGAATCCTGTTACCCTCCCGCACATCTGGCCAGGATGCGCCTGGATGTACCCTGTTCTTGTATAAAATAAATAAATAAATCTTTAAAAAAAAAAAAAAGATATTCTCTTCAGCCCCTATACGATTCTATAATACAAGAACGGAAGGAAGAATAGAAGAAATTTCTAGGGAAAAGGTTCTTTAATTTGCCTATTTGTCAGGGAAGTTTTCTTTCTTTTTTAACCACTCAAAGCAAATCATACCTATTTTAAAAGAATCACACTTTTCCCAAACAAAAATACAAAAACATAAAAATATAAAAATCATTAATATATTCTTCCCCAGAACACTTCTTTCCAGATCATTTTTTAATACAGATTTTTGTTTTGAAAAATCACTGATTTACAAATAAATTAATCAGGTTCACAGGGCTAACTCTGCATAGACTTAACAGGAAAGGTCTCACTGAAATTGTGAGATTTTAGCTGAGCCAAAAGTGAGCAGCTAGACATGATAGAGCTCTAAGGGAAAAGCATTCTAGGCCAAGGGAATAGCATGGGCAAAGGCATCAGATGGTACTCTGTTAAGGAATGGAAAGCTGTAAGGCTGGACCAGGGAGTTCAAAAGGGAAAGTGGTAAAGCAATAAAAATGATACATTTCTTTTTGTTTAAGATTTATTTATTTTTTATTTTATGCATACAAGAGCTGGGGCACAGGCCAGAGATGCCGGGGTGGTGGGGGGGGGGTTGAGAGGAATCACCAGAGACAGAGTGTGGAGGAGAACAGGCAGACTGACGGAAATATGCTGCTGAAGGGAGCAGCAGGTGAGACAGGAGAGGTCTGCTTCGCCATGTGGGTTGTTCCCTGGCGGGCCGGGTATTGATTTCGTGCTGCAGTGGCTGCAGATAGACTCATAACGAGGTTCTCAACCCCTTGTGCCACCAGGGAGGCCCCCCCAAAATGATCCCTTTCTTGATTAGCATTTGAAACTGATCACAAATCCATCTCAAGTCACTCCTTTGTTACATTGTTTTTATTTTTTTTTTTTTTTAGATTTTTTTTTTTTTTTTTTTTTTTATACAAGCACTGGGTACAGTCAGAAGTGCGGGAGGGTGAGAGAATTCACCAGAGCCAGAGTGGGGAGCAGAGCAGGCAGAAGGACCGAAGTACACTGCTGAGGGGAGCAGCGGGCGGCAGGAGAGGTCAGCGCGCCATGTGGGACCCTCCTCCGGTGGCCGGGGAGCAGCCGGGGATTGAACCGGCACTGCAGAGGCTGCGGGCAGCTTTGCAACCCAGCACTCAACCACTGCGCCACCAGGGAGGCCCTGTTACATTGTTTTTAGACTCACTAAAACAGACTGCACACAAAAGAATCAAATAAAAACAAAGAAAGGCATAAGATAGTCAAATTCTTTGTAATTTATACTTTTTCAAATGTCTGAGTTCTTTAGATTGAAACCTTTATAATATCATTATAGTAAAAATTAAACTTTTGACTCCTGCCTGAGAATTCCTGCAACCAAGAGATTATAACACTTCACCTCCTAAAAACATTCTCACCATTTACGTACCCTCCTAAATTTCCACAAAGGTGCTCAGAATTTACTTTACACCCTGCTGATGGACAATTTCCATGTTTTTTCTGTAAATACCCTGAGGCACTTTTGCTATATAATAGCAGAAGCTGATTCTCAGTATTAAAGTTCACACGCAAAGCACTCATGGAAACTTAAACACAGAATTCACTCTACATACTGGCTTAAGACAGACTGAATTTCTAGGTACTGGGTAAACCTGAGTTATTATCTTACATGAAGACTGACAAGGTGGTTTTATGTTTGTGGTCTGCGAGCTGGCTCATCTAGCATTTCATCCATGTTCTCTATTCTCAAGTCGTGACATTTTGCCTAAAGGTTTCAATACGAATAACTTCCACACATACCTGAAAAAGTATAAATTACAAAGAAAATCTTTGGGTAACCTATTTTCAAAGTTGTTTACTTACATTAATATACAATCCAGAGTCTAGCTTTATTTTTGATTCTGCAACCTGTGGCAGGCAGTTTCTTTGCACATGTGACCCTGGCACTTTGCCCATGTTTACATGGACTGACAAGAGTTTAAGGCTAAAGGAAGCATTTCTTTTTTACCTGAGGGAGTAGATACTACTGGCCCTGTTCCTCACCTATGTGTTTATGTGGTTAATTCCCCAGTCTCTACCATACAGAGCCACACACTGGTAAGGATCTATCAGTATGAAGACATGGCATGCCTCCTCAGATGTAGAACTTGACCTCTGTTCTAAGACAGTGCTAATAAACTAGTGAACCCATCCTCAGAATTTTTTCAATTTCTCCTTCACTATATACTTGCAAAAACTCAAAGTCCATTTTGTTTGGCAAATAAATTCAATGCCACCTTTTGAAACAAATGGCTCGTAAAATCAGAACTGACAATCATCACTACACTGAGTTTAAAAAAGAAAAAGAGCTATCTGACTTGGCTCAAAGCAAAACGTTTAAATAGTGATACTATTCAATGCCAGGGAATGAGCTGCTAAACAAATCTTACATCCTAACATCTTTCAAGTATTTAGGAAAAATAACATGTTTTTCCTTCATTAGTTATTTAGCTTCCTCCAGTCGTCATTTCTCTAGCCAGGTATGCTAAATGCTGGGGAAAGAAAGGTGAACAGGAAACTTCCCCTGGATTAGGTAAATTCCGCAGAAATAATGCCATTGCAGTCTGAAAGCTATAATCCCCGACTGTCTCAAGAAGTGGAAGGAAGACCTATCACACTCTAGAGCTTCAAGAGGTTCACAAACTTGAGGCGAGGGCAGCGAGGTCACCGCTGAGGTGCTAGAGTTAACAGTTGGTCCAGTGCATCCATAAAACTTGGACTGGAGAAGGGTTTTGCTAACAGTCACCCACACCTCTCATCAACCCTGCCCCCCCCCCAGTCCTCTTTATAAATAGAGGGCTTTTAAAGGGAACTGTCCAAGGTTGCCACCTGATAGGGAGGAATGCTTTGGTGTGAGACACCAGAAAAATTAAATTGTTTACTCTCTCTATTTACCGAGTATTGCTAGACTAAGCGTTGACAAAGTGTCAACCAAAGCACATAAAACAGAAAATACAATCTCTTTCTCAAACAGGGTTAAAACGTCGAGAAGAAACTGGCCGAAAGAGGGAGATCTCCAACTTCCCAAAGCAGCAAACCCCCCAGGAAAGGTACTGGACCCAGCGGAAGTTACGGATCCAGGACCCAAGTGTTTAGATGCGCCTTCCCCCGCCCCCTCCCGCCACGGTAAAAGTTTGAGCCGCCTTCTGACTACCCTACGGTGGTCGGAAACTTCCCTAAACAGGAGGCCACCAGACACATTACAAACCACAGCCCTCGGCCAGCGCCAGGTGCCCTCGGGCCAGGCCGTGGCTTTCTCCCCGAGCCGCGCCTCTCCCGGGTCGCTCCCCTCGCCCCGACACTCGCAAGCCTCCCGCCGCTTCCAACGCCCGCCGGGAGTCCTGGCTGGGGCCAGGCTGGGTCGGGGGGCCTCGGCGCCAGGCTCGCCCCCGGGAGGCCCGGCGCGCCCCCCTCCCGGGCCCCGCGGCGACCCCCGCGCCCTCGGGCCCGGCCCCCGCCCTCCCCGCGGCCCTCACCTCCTCGGCGTGCTTGCGCAGCGCCTTCTCCCGCTCGTACTGGGTGATGAGCTGCTCGTTGTCGTCCCGCAGCAGCTCCAGCTCCACCTGGTGCTCCTGGTCCTGCGCGAACACCGAGTCCAGGTTCTCCAGCACGGCCACCACCAGTGGCATCAGCTCCTTGACCACCTCCTCGTCGTAGCGCCCGATGAGCCGCTCGAACTCGCGGTAGATGGAGCCGGCCAGGCCAGACACCCGCTCCGACATCACGGCCCCGGAGCCGCCGGGCTCCTCCTGGTACACCACTCCGTCCTCCAGCTCCATGGTGGCGGGCGGGCGGGCGGCCCGGCGCGTCGCCGGCCGAGGGGGTGGCACGGGCCCGCACGGGACGGGCCCGGCTGGGGCTAGGGCTGGGGCTGGGGCTGGGCCCGGCGGGGTGGGGGGCCGGGGCCGGCGGAGGGGAGGGGTGGGTTGAGCGCACTCGGCCCAACCGCCGCTGCACCAACTGCCGGAGCGGCCCGGCCGCGCGCGCCACACGTCACCCGTGGGGCGGGACCCACGCCGCGTCGGCCCGATGGGCGGGGCCCCGCGGGAGGCCAGGCGCGGCCGGGGGCGGGGCCAAACGTCACCGTGCGCCGGTGGAGGCGGGGCGATGGCGTCAACACTGGGCGCCGCGCGACAGTGCGTCCACCAATGGCAAGACTGCTGGAGGAGGGTGGTGTGAACTGTCAGCACCAGGAGGAGTTTGCAGGGCGGGTCCCAAAGGAAAGGGAGGGGTCCTGGGTTCTGGAAAATTGACTCGCCGTCCAGATTAACATAGCTAAAATTTCTCTTGCTTTTTACAGCTCCCAGAGTGCTTACTTTTTGCTCCTTACGCTAGGCGCAGTGAGACGTTTGACTGCTGTTTCACAGGCCGAGAAAAGTTGTAGTTCACTCAAGGTCACGCGACTAGAACGTGAAGAGGCTGACCCGGGACTCAAACCACTGCTGATTGAAAATTCCGGGCTCAGAAAAAAAGTGGGGAACAAAGAGGGAGGGAAAGCAACCTTAACTAGGACAAGGTCTGCCTGAGTGATTAAGTGGTCTCCATAAAGACAGAGCTGTTTGGGGATAATGAAAGGAAGAACAGTCTAAAACGTAATGCAAGGCAATTCCGGAGAAGGGTAAAACTGTAAGGCCATGAAATTCTATGATTCGCGAGCCAACTTGGCAGAGTGGCATTTCCTGGCTCGCGCCACCCTCCTCTCCCCTTAGACTTCTAGGCGGAGCGCAGAAGTGGGGGGCTGGGGAATAGAGGAAAGGGGTGGAGTCACTGGAGTGAATAAGTCCCATGATACGTGGTCTCCACCGCCTAGAACATCACGTGTGGGGAATGACACAACTCCCAAGCTTCAGGCTAAATGAGTCAAGGATCTCTTCCCCCTGTTCTCAGTTGCCCTCGGTATGGGGCGGAAGACGCTCCTAAAAGCCCCTTCTGTCCGTGGCAGGTGACTCAGGAGTTCTCCAGCCCGACTCACCTAAGAATGGAAGGAGGAAAAGCAGAACCTGAATAAGCAGGGACATCCCGGGATCGTAAATACCGTCAAATTGGTGTTTACAAGTTAAGATTTTTCTTACAAAACAGGAACCCGTCCCCTAAAGTGTCCCATTCAGAACCCACCTGGAGACCCACAGGAAGTGTGGAGGTTGGGTGAGGGTCAAACTATAAACCTAGGACAAAAATTTAAATACTAAGTCTCTTGAGGTAGGACAAAATTTGCAACCTAGACCGTCACCTTTCCTCACCCTTACCCACATCCACCCTTAAATTGTTGTGTGTATCTAGGTGGAAGGAATCCCTATCAGATAGTTGGGTGTGTGAGAGCCGCAAATGCTTTCTCTTTCCAAACCTCACACTTTGAAAACTAAAGATGAGTCTTGTTCTGATTCTTCTCTTTTCCTTTCTCTTCCTAGTGACTGTCACTTGGGCAATCTACCTACGTATTTGCTTCTATTTTCCCCGGAGTCAGAGGAGCAGGAAAACTTTGTCTTTCCACAATATTATATACATCAGAACATTTTGGGGGAAAAAATGTTGAGTTTCACGTGTAAGATTATAAAGACTTTCTATTAAGAATGCTTTAGGTGTAAATTCTACATGGGAAGAGATTAACTCTATAGTATGTCTTGATTTTAAGTTTCTGTTGGCAGTCAGAGATCACACTGATTGCTGTAAATAAAATTCAGCCAACTATCAACTATTGAATATACAAAACACAGTAGATTCCTATGATGGAATAGTTATTTCTCGGCAGTAAAAAAGAAATGAAGCACATTCTACAACATGGGTGAATCTTGAAAATATTAGTTTAAGTAAAACAAACCAGCCACAAGGAACTACATATTGTATTATTCCATTTATTTATTTTTTTAAGATTTATTTATTTATTTATTTATTTATACAAGCACTGGGTACAGTCAGAAGCGCGGGAGGGTGAGAGAATTCACCAGAGCCAGAGCGGGCAGAAGGACCGAAGTACACTACTGAGGGGAGCAGAGGGCAGCAGAAGTCTGCGGGCCTTGCGGAACCCTCCTCCAGTGGCCAGGGAGCAGCCGGGGATCGAACCGGCGCTGCAGAGGCTGTGGGCAGCTTCACAACCCAGCGCTCAACAGCTGTGCCACCGGGGAGGCTCTTTATGTGAAATGTTCAGAATAGGCAAATCTGGGTGTAGGGGGTAAAGGAAAATGAAAATAACTATTAATGGGCATTGGGTTTCTTTGGAGAAAGAATTTTGCCCAGGATGGGTCCTGTAATGAAAATGCTCTTAAATTGATTGTGTTCGTAGGTACACAGCTCTAAATATACAAAATGCCATCAAATTGTATACTTTAAATAGGTGAATTGGATGGTATGTGACTTATGTCTCAATAAATAAATGAAAGATAAATAATGAAATAAAAAATAAAATGGAGCATATGGCTATAATGATTTTATAGTAAACCTAATGGAGGCACATAATTCAGTGTTATAGAGTGAAAGAAAACGGTTTTTAAGTGTGGAACCTGGTATTCCAAACTTGGAATGTATTGGTCATTTTCAACAACTTAGGCCAGAAATAAAAAAGCAAATAGTTATTCACTGGTGGGTGCCATCATTGTGTTATAGGACAGGGAGAGGGGCAGCCCAAAACCCCTGGTAGCAGAGGACAGGGAGAGGGGCAGCCCAAAACCCCGCAAACCTGCCTATTCTACATGGGTTCTGCCATCCGCAGCATCAACACAAAACATAGGAGACTTTAATGAAAAGGAACTTTAATAAAACTAGGAAACAATACAGGTAAGGCAAAGAATCTAGTTTCTAAATCAAGCACCCAAAGTTACCCATCCCCTCGTGGGTAAAAGTCCATCCAAATGGGATCGGCCCAGAGCAAGGCCCCAAAGCCTGCCACAAGTCTAAAGCATCTTCCAGTGGGGACCCACAGAAAAGGGTCACAAACAACCGGACAAGCCTGGAAGGAAAAGAGCAAAATCAACATCAAGATAAAAGCTGCCATGGTCACCTCCCCACGGGTCTCACCCACATCTGTGTCACCCCGTCCACGACCAAAAGACAAGTGCAGTTTCTTCACGTGTCTCTAGGCTCCACGCGCCTCCTCCAGGTCTCCTGGCTCCATCCTGCTTCCTACCTCAGTCTCTTCTTCAGCTTCTCCTCTTCCTGCTCAGCTCCACCCTCCCTTGGGTGGGGCAGGGAACCTCCCCCTTTCCTGGGGACCACCCTGTTACAATTGCAATAAGGACTATGAGCATTTTTCTTCATTTGTATTATAAAGTGGTGTATGAAAGAATCTGTAAAGATTTCTTGCAATTCTAAAATTCTATTTTTCTCATTTGTGAGTGGGAGTGAAAGACAGGACACAGGACCTTGAGTTTGAATGCCATTAGTCAATTCTTAATTATGTAGGCAGTAATACTACCTCCTTACCCTGGGGCCTGGATAAATTCCCAGCACCCACCTTTAACCTCAAGGGCTGAGATTATTAAAGACAAAAGAGTCACTCAGGAAAACAGGTCATGTTGTGAACTTCAGAGTAAATGTTTACTTGTGACTCCTAAAAGGAAGGAAATTCCATTTTAAGAGATTCTTTGGCCTTGCAAAAATAGTGGGTTCTGTAATGGGAGCAGCAGAGGGGAGGAGTTGATGAGGGCAGGAAGGGAGGAGTTTCTTCCTAAACACAATAACTATAATCACTGGAACTGAAATGACTAGTCCTGTTGTTTGTCTAGCCTTCTGAAACTTGTACAGTTATTTCTATTTGAATCAAAGTCTCTGATTCCACAGATGAGATTTTCCCCCTTGGGGAGAAAGTGTGGCTAAAATGGGTCTCCCAGTGCACACGGCCTTCCACTTATTGCAGGGTGATATGTAAGTGATTCATCGCTCATACAAACTGGAACATGTTCAGTGAGGCAGTCTAGCTATGGAATTCATGGTTATTAAAAAGTGCCAGGGGATTTTCCTGAGCCCTTAGTTTTCCCTTTGAAAGCCTTTTTGAAGGTGTCAGGACAAGATGGATAACTGTGTCCAGGTTGAAGTTGCAGAAAGGCAACTAAGACAGAACTATTCCATTGTCACTCCCTCCCAACTTACAAGAACTTTGGACTACCAGAAATTGCTTCTACGATAAGGAGGCTGGGGCCTCCCTGATGTACTAGGGGTTAAGTCTCAGCACTCTCACCTCTATGGCCTGACTTAGATCCTGGTCAGATCCCACATATGGCATAGCAGACCTATCCTGTTTCTCTCGCTGTCCCCCTTAGCAGTGTGTTTTAGTAGATCTGCCTGTTCTGCTCCCCACTCTGTCTCTGGTGAATCCTCTCATTCCCCTCTGGCCTACACCCCAGTTCTTCTATGAAATAAATAAATAAATCTTAAAAAATAATAAGACAAGGAGACTGAACATATGGCTGAAGCAAGAATTCCAATATATGAGGCTATTCTTGATGGGTCCATATTTGTATCCAGGTCAATGAGTGGAAGTAGAGAGGCCCATGACCCTCCTTTGAGTATATTTTACACACAGAGCTGAAATTCACTCTGGAAATAAAACACATGCTTTCAAAACTAGATTGGTTAGATTCCCCTAGTCCCCTCATCCCCCCATAAACTAAATGCATACAACTCTAGAAAATTTTCTAAATACAGAAATGTACATAGAAGAAAATTAAAATCACCCATATAATTCCATCCCCCAGATAGCACATGGTTAATATTTAAAATGTGTAAAATGATCCAGGAAGTCTTCATTGTCCTTGTGGGAAAAAGAGTCAAGTACAAGGGACTTGTTTCCTCTGGAGTATGTAAGAATCTAGTGAGATTCACCAGCAAGAAACCTGAATTTTATTCCTCCAACCCTATCCCGTCCCCTCATTTGAATTTTCTAATAGATGAGAAAGGTATACATGAGAATTTTGGAAACATCAGACAGAAAGGGAGCCCATTTCCAAAAGAGTCTTTAAATAGATTTCATTGGGGATGACACTGCAAATTCATTCTAGTTTTGAAATTAATTTTGACACACTTATTACCAGGCATGCTGGAAAAGGAATGGATATGAGAAAAAAATTTTCTAAGTACCAATTAGTTTGTGTATATGATCTGGAGGGAAGAGCTCAATGACCCAAAACATCACTCCTGAAATCTGTGCCCTTCAGGAATTCAGTGCAATTCAGTCAACACTTGTTATCTGTTAAATTCCTGTCCCTACGCTAATACTAAAATGAAGATGCTAGGCTAAGGTCAAGATGATGTCAGGCATTGTACTTGCCTTCAAGACAGGCAGTATACAAAGGGAGGCAGGCTTGGGAGACATAAATCCTGTGAAAGTGAAGCAATTTAAATATCTACAAGGTGCAAGGATGGTAAAGAGGAAAGAATATTTTTTATTTTTTTAATTATATATATATATATATTTTACATCATTCTTCTTTTTTGTACAATGTGTGCTTTCTCCTCTCAGGTGTAGTCCCCATAAAATTCCCACCACCAGTTCACCTGTGAACCATCACCATAGTCCCTTGTGCACTTCCCTCCCCTGTTTTGATCCCTCTCCCTCCCCTGCAGAATGTCTCTGATTTATAGTTGCCTGTTAATTTTGTTTTTTAATTTATTATGATTTTTTTTCTGATCCTTTATTTGGTTCTCCTACATTCATCCTATAAGTGAAACCATCCAATATTTTTCTTTTTCTTTCTGGCTTATTTCACTGAGCATAATCCCTTCCAGCTCCATCCATGTTGCTGTGAACAGTATGAGTTTATCTTTTTTGAATGCTGAATAGTATTCCATTGTGTATATATACCATATCTTCTTGATCCAGTCATCTATTTTGGGGCATTTGGGTTGTTTCCACATCTTACCTATTGTAAATAGTGCTACAATAAACATAGGGGTGCAGGTATCCTTTTGAAATAATGTCTTTGTGTCCTTTGGGTAGATTCCTAGCAGTGGAATTGCTGGGTCATATGGAAGCTCTATTTTTAGTAGTTTGTGGAACCTCCACACAGCTTTCTATAGTGGGTGGAACAGTTTGCATTCCCATCAGCAGTGTAGGAGAGTTCCTTTTTCTCCACATCCAAGAGGAAAGAACTTTTAACTCTAGGGGTTATTAGGTGCAACCTAGAGGATCTACTAAGGGGGTAGTAATCTCAGCAGAATCTCACAGGGTGATTCAGATAAGCAAAAAAAAAAAAAAAATCTGATGCATTTGTTACGTATTTTTCTAAATGTAATCTGCCCTTTTTTCTGATATCAGACTCACAGAACAGACCTAGTTCAACGTCTAAAGGAATGATTGAAACAATCCCTTTAGGTCATGTACAGCCTCTCTCAATTAAGGATATTGTCTTTGAACTAATTAAGGATATTGTCTTAAGAACCTCTCTTAATACTCCCCTTAAAATAATTTAGAATATTCAGGAGAATTGTTTCTTCTACCCCTTGATTGAAGTAGACAAAAGTGAATGGGGTCTTGGCTCCAGGTAGTGTCTTTTAGTCTTTATTCCTTGCTTGCCTGGTCTCTGCATATCTAGCTGGTCTTCAAAGTCAAAGATTTGATCTACTAGAACTCAAGGTCCATTCTTTTTTTTTTTTTTTAAGATTTTATTCATCTTTTTTTTTTGCATAAAAAAACTGGGGTGCAGGCCAGAGGTGGGAGTGGGGTGGGGCGTGTGTGAGAGGATTCACCAGAGAGAGAGTGGAGGGCAGAACAGGCAGATCTACTGAAATACACGGCTGAGGAGAGCAGTGGGTGAGACAGGAGAGGTTTGCTGTGCCATGTGGGTTAGCTCCCTGGCTGGGGAGCAAACTCATGATGTTAGGGGGAAAGGATGTCCTGAGCTAATTCCATACAGGCTTTGTGGACTCCACCCCCACTCCAGACCAAAGCCATCAAGACACTGGGAAAGACAAATCCCATCACCACCAAAGGGAAGGTTGCTGGGACCTGAGGGTGGAGTTAAACAGCCAGGTTTGGTATAAAAACCAAACAAGTGGGTATTGGGGTCTCTCTCTCACCCGCCTCCTGCCTTCATGGCTGGTGGCTCGCCGCCAGCTCTCAGAGTGCCATTTGGGAGTCCGGATCGGTGGATCAGGTAGGACGCATTTAAGACTTTATCTCCCACTTTTCGACCTGAGTTGTACATTTCCTCATTTCCCCTTCCCTTGTAAATAAGCCTTTTATTAACCTTTTGTGTGTGCCTGCAGTAGAGTATTGATAAGTCCTTTTAAATGCACGGGTGAGGACCCACAGTCAGGCAACCTGTTTTGTATCAGGGCTGCCCTGTAACAATGCTGCAGTGGTTGCTGATAGCTTCTTAGTCCTGAGATTTAACCCCTTACACTACCAGGGAGGCCCTAGGGCAAAACTTTTAACAAGAGATCAAATAATAAAGCAATATATGGCTATGAAAGTGTTATGAAAATACAGTTGGATAAATATATTGACATTAAAAAATAAATTGTGTGGCCTCCCTGGTGGCGCAAGGAGTTAAGCACAGCACTATGAAGCTATCCGCAGCCACTGCAGCATGAGTGAGATCCCCAGCCAGGGAGCTACCCACATGGCGCAGCAGACCTCTCCTGACTCACCCACTGCTCCCCTCAGCAGTGTATTTCAGTAGATCTGCCTGTTCTGTTCCCCACTCTGTCTCTGGTGAATCCTCTTATCCCCCATACACACACCTCTGGCCTATACTCCAGCTCTTATAAATAAATTATAAATAAATATAATAAATTTATAAATAAATTTATAAATTATAAATAAATATAATAAATCTTTTTTAAAAAGGCAAAATTGCTTGACAATCTTGTCCCAGGTGGGGCCTGTCTCATAATCAGACTTCACAACATCTAGAGAGCACAGGCACCTACCCTCAGGCTGCCCCTCACCAAGGCAATGGATGATTATTCCAAAGAAATGCTGTCTATGTGATCACTTTGCAAGCTATAAAATGCAGTCACAACTGCTAGCATCAACCCCTATCTCAGAAAACTGCAAAAGCCCAGCTCTATAAACTAGGTCAATGCACAAGGAGAGAACAGGATATGAATAAACTATAACACAAAAACATACTGTTGAATATGTTTTCCATTTAAGGTGGACAGCTCATCTGAAATAAAACAGAAAAAGAGGGGCCAATTGGGAATGAGGTGTGGCCTCTAGTCAGAAGGGAAATTAACAACAGAGCCTATGTGACCTTTGTCACTTTTTCCTCCACATATTCAAGTATGAAAATGACTCAGCCCTAACACCGGTGGCTTATTTTTAGTAGGGGCAGCAGAGCCCGTTGAAAACCTAAGCATAGGAACCACTGCCAATCGACAGCCTCACACACCAGAAACAGGGAACAGATACTCATTTATTCATTTCAATTTGATACATGTGACTCAAGGGGCACCAGAGAGTCTCCCTCTTTCGAGATATATTTGTTCCTCCTTCTGCCACAGTGCTGGAAACTCTGTGTGAGAGCTGCTCTCTTCAGCATCTGGAGGTCGCTTAGAGCCAAGTGGAGTCCAATTTCCTCATTTGACATTTGAGGAATCATCCACAGCATTCACAGTCAGATGGTAAAGTTATGGTGGTGTTAGAACTGTTATCTAGAGCTCTGCACTCTCAGTTCTGTGCCCCCTTCAACCTCCCTTTTTCTCAAATTCCTAAGTCGAAAGCCAGGTAACATCACACATTTGATATAAAACCATCAGCCTGGGAGGAGACAGATGCTGGTCCGATGTCCGACTCGAATGTAAGGTCATTGATGCATATAAGGGATAACATTCTGTTCACGGCAGGATTAGCAGAAATCAGGACCCAGAGGGATGTATTCTTTTCTGCTTTGTAAAAATGATAAAATTTGAAAGCTAGCCAAACATGAAGCAATAAACAGGGGTGTGACTTTAGCTACTGGGGTCTGAATTCTGCTTGTGCCACTTACTAGCTGGGAAGTCTTGGCAAGTTCCTCTCTACCGCAATGTCATCAACTGCAAAATGAAATGGAGAACTTCCTAGAGTAATTGTGAAGGGTTAATAAGATAATATACCCAAAGCACTTAAAGGATCACTGACACATAAGTGTTCAGTATGTTAGCTAAGATTATTCATTGGTGTAGAGTTATTAGCAAGGAGTCAAGCATAGCTCCCTTTCCTATGGCATCTCTTCTTACTACATGTCACTGTTTCAGAATCACACCCAGCATGCCCATAGCAGTGTTCCAATTCTTCTGGGATCATTCTGCATTTTCTTCAGAAGGGTTATGCAGGATGAATTTATCCCTTAAAAACTACAGAAGGCCCTCCCTGGTGGCTCAAGGAAGTGTCAGCGCTGTAAGCTGTCACGGCAGCGCTGTAAGCTGTTGGCAGCCACTGTAGCACGAGTTCCATCCCTGGCCAGGTAGAGACTACATGGCACAGGAGACCTCTCCTGTCTTGCCCACTGCTCCCCTCAGGTGTATTTTAGTTAGTCTGCCTATTCTTCTCTCCTCTCTGTCTCTGGTGAATACTCACACTCCCTGCATCTCTGGCCTACACCTCAGTACTTGTATGCATAAATAAATACATCTTAAAAAACAAAACAAAACAAAAAACTACAGAGGCCAGCCAGGTATGTTTCAGGGAAAATGGCCTAGGGGAGAGGGAACTTGAAGCTTTGCATAAGAAGAAAACTTCAAGGATTATCTTTTTGAAGAGCATCCTGAGAGGAGATCAGTGATCTGTCTTCAAATAGTGCGTCATAATATTGGGGCTTCGCTGGTGGCGCAAAGCGTTAAGTCTCAGCACTATGAAGCGATCTGCAGCCTGAGTTCAATCCTCAGCCAGGGAGCTGGCCCACATAGCTCAGCAGACCTCTCCTGTCTAGCCTGCTGCTGCCCTCAGCAGTGTATTTCAGTAGATCCACCTGTTCTGCTCCCCACTCTGACTCTGACTCCTTTCACCCTCCCGAAACTCTGGCCTACACCCCAGCTCTTGTATGCATAAATAATCTTTAAAAAAACAAAAAAAAAAAAACAGAAGTGTGTCATAATATTATATACACATGAGGAAGTACACTTTTACTCAATAAAAGAACCTTTTTTTGAATCAGTAGAAGTTGTCCAGAAATGGTAAGGGGACTCTTGGGAAGCAGCGAAGTCTCCAGCAGTGGAGTTGTTCAAGCCTACCATGGGTAGCACGTGGCAAAGGAAGTGGTCAGAGGAAACACAAGAGAGCTGGAATAGCAAAGTTCAAAGATTTGTGATCTTAAAATGATCAGACTGGCAAAATTTGGTTTTGGAGCCAACGACCCCCCTTTTCTACAATTTCCCTAATTCTAATATTCTACCCTTATTGGCCCTCCGTTTTCCCAAGACACCTGAGGGAAGTCAGACTGCTTGCTGCTATGGGATACTCAGAGTCTTATACTGCTGTACTTCACCAGCTCCCCGAGCTTCCTCCTGTACCTAACCTTTAGTTCCTGATTCCAACCAGTTGTTAAAAAAATAAAACGTTTCCGCAGTATAAGTCCTACTCATTCACTTTAAAGGTATGTATAGGCTACATACTTTTTTTTTCCATTTTATTTATTATTTTTTATTTTATATATTTTTTACATCATTTTTTATTTTTGCACAATGTATGCATTTTCATCATGGTTATAGTCCCCATACAATTTCCACCCTCCTTGTTTTCATCCTACTCCCTCCTCCCCCCCAGCCCCCGTAGTATGTCTCTGGTTTATAGTTGCTTGTTGATTTTGATTTTTACTTTATTATAATTAGTCTTTTTCCTGGTCCCTTATTTAGGTTTTCTAAATTCCTGCTATGAGTGAGGCCATCTGGTATTTTTCTTTTTCTTTCTGGCTTATTTCGCTGAGCATAATCCCTTCCAGTTCCATCCATGTTGCTGCAAGTTGCATAAATTTATCTTTTTTTGATTGCTGAGTAATATTCCATGGTGTACATGTACCACATCTTCTTGACCTAGTCATCTATTTTTAGGCATTTGGGTTGTTTCCATAGCTTAGCTATTGTAAACAGTGCTGCTATAAACATAGGGGTGCAGGTGTCCTTTTGAATTAATGATTCTGTGTCCTTTGGGTAAATACCCAGGAGTGGAATTGCTGGATCAAATGGCAGCTCCATCTTTAGCAGGTTGAGGAATCTCCACACAGCTCTCCATAGTGGTTGGACCAGTTTGCACTCCCACCAACAGTGCAGAAGAGTTCCTTTTTCTCCACACCCTCGCCAACATTTGTTGTTGCTAGTTTTTTTAATATGTGCCATTCTCACTGGTGTAAGATGGTATCTCATTGCAGTTTTCATTTGCATTTCCCTGATTACAAGTGATATTGAACATTTTTTCATATGCCCGTTGGCCATTTGCATATCCTCTTTGGAGAAGTTTCTTTTTAGCTCTTCTGCCCGTTTTTTTGACTGGATTATTTACTTTGTTTTTGTTGAGTCTCATCAGCTCTTTGTAGATTTTTGTGATCAGTCCTTTATCATTAGTGTTGTGTGCAAAAATCTTCTCACAATCGGTGGGGTGTCACTTTGTTTTGGTTACTGTCTCTTTTGCTGTACAGAAGCTCTTTAATTTGATGTAGTTCCAGCTGTTTATCTTTGCCTTCACTATCACTGCTTTGGGTGATATGTCTTTAAAGATGTTTTTGAGGTGTATGTCATGTAGTGTTTCGATAGGCTACATACCTTTGAAAGGAATTTACTTGTTTGCTAGTTGTATGATTAGTATAATCACAAGGATATAAATGTGAGGGATATGAAGGTATGCCACCCCCAAAATATGCCTCTGTGACATTTGGATTATTCTGAGCCAAAGGCCACTGAGAACCAGCAGACTCAAAAAAGCTCTAAAAACAGTATGCAATTTTCTTTTTGTAAAGGAAATTTCAATTTATAAATGTGTCTCCTGTAGAAGGTGTCTCCCTTTTCCTAACCAGGAAGAGAAGGACTCTTACAACTCTAATTATGGAGAAGGAATGCACTTCAATCTGCATAACAAACTTTACTAAATAACCCTTGTTTATCCTATTTATCTGGTCACCTTCCCATAGCTTGCTTCCCCTGTCCGGATGACCCAACCCCAAGGGGTTATTTAGCCCCTTTGTTTACCCTAATTTGGTATATTACCCCAAGTTCTACCCAGCCCTTTAAGCTGCTCATCGCTGGGTGTTATGGACATGCACCATTGCCTGTCGAAAACTTCTGTTTGTTTTTGTTTTCTTCATCTGCCTTTGGCCAGTCTAACGTATAAGGGCCTAGCTGAAAACCAAGAATGGGAATAGGAAAGGATATTTTTTCCCTCTCTTACAATTGGAAAGAAGCATGCAAACAATAATTTGCAGGATGGTAGTTTTTTTTCGTTTAACTTTTCTTAAACACTGCCTTTGTAGTATGTTTTATCAAAACCAAAAGCATGACACTAATGCTAGTGCTCATTCTGATCAGAATGTGGGTGAACTAAGGAGGAGGAAACCCCTTTGCTACCAGAGAACATTGGGGTCCTTTCCCAAAGGTCTTTTTGTCTGATCTCTATTAAATTGTCCTAGGTAAAGAGGGAAGCAGGGGTGCCTTTAAGGATTTGTTCAACCTGAGGTTATCACTTCAGTATTTCCCCTGTACCCCATTCTTCATTCCATTCTAGAGAGTGTTTCTTGCTCTCAATGACTTCAATTTCAATTGCAATAAGTTTTGAGGGGGAGGTTTCTTTCCAGTCACTCTTATTTGGGTAGCTCCCAGACAATGATTGCATGCATGGGACTAGGGAGAAAACATTCCAGCTAGGAGGGAAGTCAGTGAAAGGGCAGAGGCAGCCTTCATCTGGCAGGAGATAAAACACTCCCAAGAACAAGAATGGGATTAAACTGTAATTTGTGGACTTAAAGGTAGAAGGTTAATGTCCAAAGTACAAGTGGATGGGCTGTGGTTAGAGTGGGAAAGGAAGAGACAAGATTGTAGCATGCCATTTGTTGATGACAAGAAGGCAAGGACATTTCCTGCTTGCAGGAAAATATGTTCCTTCATATTTTCTAGTTCCTTTAGAGTAGTTCTGGGCTAGGAAGAGCAGTGATAGATGTCACTTCTCGGCCTAGCCAACCATTTAAAGATTTATTTTATTTATGCATACAAGAGTTGGGGTGTAGGTCAGAGGTTGAGGGGAAGGAGGACAGAGGATTCACCAAAGAAAGAGTGGGGAGCAGAACAGGCATATTGACTAAAATATACTGCTGAGGGGAGCAGCTGGCGAGCCAGGAGAGGTCTGCTGAGCGATGTGGGTCAGCTCCCTGACCTGGGACCCAACTTGTGCTGCAGTGGCTGCTGATAGCTTCATAGTGCTGAGACTTAACCCCCTGAGCCACCAGGGAGGCCCTCCAAGTTAACCATTTAAAAGCTACTGTCTGGGGGGCCTCCCTGATTGTGGAAGGGGTTAAGTCTCAGCAATATGAAGCTATCAGCAGTCACCGCAGCACCAGCACTGAAGCATGAGTTCGATCCCCGGCCAGGGAGCTGAACCATGTGATGCAGCAGACCTCTCTTGTCTCTCCAGCTGCTCCCCTCAGCAGTGTATTTCAGTCAATCCATCTGGTCTGCTTGCCACTCTATCTCTGGTGAATCCTCTCCCCCCGCCCCCTACACCTCTGGCCTGTACCCCAGTTCTTGTAGGAATAAATAAATAAATCTTTAAAAAAAAGTTAGTTAAAAAAAAAATAGCTACTGCCTGGCCCTCCAGCTCTTTATGGTCTGGCGTATGCACAAAGACCTGGTACTGAAGTGGCAGAGCCATGAGGCTCCAGAGTCCCTGCAGAGAGGGAATTAACTGCAGAGACACTAGCTCTGCCATAGATATTGGGTGAGTGAGAGGGTCTGATTTTGTTTAGTTCAATGTACTAAATGCTTATGTCCTCCTCCCCTCAAAAAAGTTAACATACTAAAATCCTAACCCCTTAGGTGCTGGTATTAGGAGGTGGGGATCTGTGGGGGGTAATTAGGTCATGGGATTAGTAAAAAGGAGCTCTGACAGATCCCTGCTTCTACCCTGTGAAGTTGAGAAGAGAGCGATCACTGCTCACCAGACACTGAATCTAAGATGTTTTGATCTTGGGTTTCCCAGTCTCCAGAACTGTAGGAAGTAAATGTTTGTTGTTTATTTGCCATCCAGTCTATGGAATTTTGTTATAGCAGCCTGAATGGACTCGGACCTAACCACTGAGATTTGGGAGGATAGATTTTTTTTTTTCTGCAGCAAAACCTAGCCTATCCTGGTTAAAATGAAAGGCACTGCAACCATTGTACTATTGAAGTCACAGATTCCATGACACTCACCCCAATCTTCAGAGGCTGAGGGAGAAAGGAGGGACATGCTGAATCAACAGAGCAGCAGCTGCAGCAGCAAGACCATCATTCATACAGACAAAAGAAGCCAGGCCCATGTCAAAGACTCCCTGTAGAAGTCCTGGTGAACGAAACCATTTGAACATGAGAAGGAGAGGAAGGCCAAATCACCACTTTGCATGTTGAACTGCTTCATCCATCTAAGCCTTCCCCCAGCAGCTTTTTTTTTTTATCTCTTTTTTTTTTTTAAAGATTTATTTATTTATTATTTATACAAGCACTGGGTACAGTCAGAAGCATGGGAGGGTGAGAGAATTCACCAGAGCCAGAGTGGGGAGCAGAGAAGGCAGAAGGACCGAAGTACACTGCTGAGGGGAGCAGCGGGTGGCAGGAGAGGTCTGCGCGCCATGCGGGACCCTCCTCCGGTGGCCGGGGAGCAGCCGGGGATCGAACCAGCACTGCAGAGGCTGCGGGCAGCTTTGCAACCCAGCGTTCAACCGCTGTGCAACCGTTCCCCCAGAGACTTTTAACTCGAAAGACCAAGCCAAGGTCAAGAGAAATGGAGAGACTGGCACAGGAGAAGAGCCCATGTTTTTTGCCAACAGCTTTATTAAATGTAGGCTTACAAAGTAGAAACAGGGCCTCCCTGGTGGCCCATGGGTTAAGTCTCAGTGCTACCACCGCTACGGCCTGAGTTCGATCCCTGGCCAGGGAGCTAACCCACATGGCGCAGCAGACCTCTCCTGCCTCACCCGCTGCTCCCCTCAGCAGTGTATTTCAGTAGATCAGCCTGTTCTGCTCCCCACTCTGTCTCTGGTGAATCCACTCTGTCTCTGGTGCACCTTCTGCACCTCTGGCCTGCATCCCAGTTCTTGTATGCTTAAATAAATAAATCTTTTAAAATATTTTTAAAAAAGAGGGCCTCCCCTGGTGGCTCAGGTGGTTGAGCGCAGTGCTGTGAAGCTGTTTGCAGCCTCTGCAGCGTGGGTTCGATCCCGGCCTGCCTGCGAGGGTCCCACATGGCGCAGCACACCTCTCCTGTCTCGCTGCTCCCCTCAGCAGTGTATTTTGTCAGTCTGCCTGTTCTGTTCCCCACTCTGTCTCTGGTGAATACTCTCACCGTCCCGCGCATCTGGCCTGTACCTTGGTTCTTGTATAAATAAATAAATCTTTAAAAAAAATTAAAAAAAAAGAAAGTGGAAACAAAAAGAGGGGTGAAACAGAATGTAAAAATAAGTGGGAATGAGTTGCTCAATGAATGAAGATTAGTAATTTAACATCATTCTTCATCAGAAAGAGCCCAAAATGAAGAAATTCAAAGGAAGTCAGTATAGATGAACAGAAAGAAAAAAGATGACTGATGTAATTCAGGTTGGATTGTGATCTTAAATACTTTTTTTTTTTTTTAAGATTAATTTACCTATGCATACAAGAGCTGGAGTACAGGCCAGAGATGCCAGGGGTGGGGTGGGGAGGGGGTGGGGAGAGTGGGATGGGGTGAGAGGATTCACCAGAGACAGAGTGGGGAACAGAACAGGCAGACTGAAATACACTGCTGAGGGGAGCAGCGGGTGAGACAGGAGAGGTCTGCTGTGCCATGTGGGTTTCTACCCGGCCGGGGATCCAACTCATGCTGCAGAGGCTGCGGATTGCTTCATAGTGCGGTGCTGAATCCCTCGTGCCACCAGGGAGGCCCCTGGATTGTGATCTTTAAGGTCTCATGGTGATACCCAACGCTGGCTCATTTTAACTCAGCCAATAAAAGGAAACCGAGTTTGATTGAGGAGAAGGAAAGCAGTTTAATTTGTCCACTAACTGTGGAGGGCAGCAGACTCATGTCTGAAAGACCGCTGTCCTACTCTTTGGCAGAGGGCAGGGGTTTTGGCACAAAGGAGTAAAACAAAAGGGAGATGGGCAAGGGTCGGCATGTCCTTTTGATGCAGGCACAGAGAGATTTCAGGCAGGTGCCAGCTTGCTTTGTTAACACCTGATGTTTAACTTCCTTACATGTTTAACTTCCTTATTATCCTCTTAGGGACGTCTTTCCTTATCCTTAGAATGCAAGAAGACAAACTTGTTAAATGCAACAGATAGGAGGGACTCCCTGGTGGTGCAAGGGGTTAAGCACTGCACTATGAAGCAATCCGCAGCCTCTGCAGCACGAGTTCGATCCCTGGCCGGCCAGAGAGCTACTCACATGGCACGGCAGACCTCTCCTGTCTTGCCCGCTGCTCCCCTCAGCAGTGTATTTCAGTCAGTCTGCCTGTTCTGTTCCCCACTCTCTCTCTGGTGAATCCTCTCACCACCCCTCCCCGCATCTCTGGCATGTACTACAGCTCTTATATGCATAAGTGAATAAATCTTTAAAAAAAATGGAACAGATAAAAATGCTTATCTGATGGGGCAGGAAGAAAGACCTATCCTGTCCACTGCATCAACTGGACAAGGAAAGTCTATGATTCTGGGGCCATTCTAGTCTACGGTGCATACATAGTGTGGACGTTATACATGTGCACTCTGGAGTAAGAGGAAGATGGATTCACAGCAGGTTCTGCCACTTACTAGTATCCTGGCCTTGGGGTAATCATGTAACCTTCCTACCTCCATGGGGTAGTCATGTAACCTTCCTCTCCTCCAACTCCAAGGCTGTAAAATAGGAGTGAGAAGACTGCCCCCCTCCAATGGTTGTCGTACCAGACTATACACGGAGTCTCACGAATTCCTTCACCAACCAGCAAATAATGCAATCTTGTCAACAAATTCCCCTACCCACCTTCAGGGATGAGGGCCTCTCAGAAGACTGAGGTGGCTTCCTATGCATAGTCTAGAGCCACAAGCAGACAGATAGCCTGTGTGCAGGTTTTATAAAACACTCAATTACCTTCACTGAGTGAGCCTGCTGTTTGATCTGTAGCACAACTCTGGTGTCAGAGGTGGGAGGGTTATTCTTCATTCTTGATTATGAGCAGGGAAGAGTCCCTGGGGGCTCATTCCCAATTAGAGTTATGAATGTTCTCTCTTTGCCCTGCATCCCCAGATGCCTTTCTGGTTCTCACATGTGGTATAATGCATTTGCTTTCTGATTCCTTGAATCATTAATAACAGGACAGTCACAGCCTGAATCGATTCCACCCCTCACACAGTATTAGTGCTAAAACTATCTGGCTGGTCTTGAATTACAATTTCTTTTCACCCCAGAGGGATCACCCCTGTGAAGTGAGATCACAGAAGGGAGCCTGGAGCCCCATTAAGAGAGATCATAGAAGAAAGCAGCAGCACACATGTGGCTCCGAGCTCAGGATTGGCACTGCACACAGGGCTTGAATCCTGCTTCTGCCTCCTCTCTTTTTTCTCCTCTGGAATTCTATTTCTACTCTTTTTTAAAAAAAAAGATTTTATTTTTATTTATGCATATAAGAACTGGGGTATAGGCCAGAGTTGTTGGGGTGAGGGGATTCACCAGAGACAGAGTGGGGAGCAGAACAGGCAGACTGACTGAAATCCACTGCTGAGGGGAGCAGTGGGCGAGACAGGAGAGGTCTGCTGCACCATGTGGGTTAACTCCCTGGCTGGGGATGGAACGCGTGCCGCAGTGGCTGGCACTTTAACCCTGCGCCACCACAGAGACCTTATTTCTATTCTTGTATTAAAAAATGTTTCCCGGGCCTCCCCAGTGGCACAGCGGGTTGAGCGCTACACTGTGAAGTTGTTTGTAGCCTCTGCAGCGCGTGTTCGATTCCCGGCCGGCCAGGGAGATTCCCACATGGTGAGGCAGACCTCTCCTGTCTTGCCTGCTGCTCCCCTCAGCAGTGCTTTCAGTCTGTCTGCCTGTTCTGCTCCCCACTCTGTCTCTGGTGAATCCTCTCACCCTCCTGCTACTCTGGCCCGTACCCAGCTCTTGTATAAATAAATAAATCTTTAAAAAAGGTAAAAGATGTTTCCCACTTGGGCCTGGTGGCATATAGGGGTTAGTCTCAGTGCTATCACATCCACCACCTCAGTTTGATCCCTGACCAGGGAGCTAACCTACATATGGCGCAGCAGACCTCTCCTGTCTTGCCTGCTGCTCCCCTCAGCAGTGGATTTTGGTAGATCTGCCTGTCCTGCTCCCCACTCTGTCTCTGGTGAATCCTCTCACCCCTCCCCGCACCTCTGGCCTATACCCCAGGTCTTTATGCATAAATAAATAAAATAAATCTTCTTAAAAAATAAATAAAAAATAAAAATACTTTTTAGAACCATAAACCATCTTTATGCAGATCATTTCCATATGTTTCCCCATAGCCCTGAACATGAGATGAAAGTCTTCCATCAAGTACTGTACATTTTCTCTCTAGTATTACCCTTTGTTAGATATATGTACCAAACTCATCTTCTAAGTGACTCCCTTTGGTCATTATCATTATCGTCACAGTTTCTTAGGTGTAAAATTTTGTCACCCATAGCTATAAAAAACAACCAACCAACCAAACAGCTGACATTTATTATTTACTATGTGCCAGACACAGTGTTAAATTTTTATTGAATTACTTTATATAACCCTCACAACAATCCTATGACATACTATTATTATTCCCACTTAGCAAATGTAGAAACTGAGATTTAATGATGTCAAATAACTTGTCCAGGGTCACGTAACTAATAAGTAGCTGAGCTAAGAACCACAACCACATCTTCTGAAAACAGACCCATGCTCATAAGCACTATTTCTGGCTGTGATATAATTCCTATCTATCCCTTGTTAATTATATATAATCAATTCCCAAACTGTGTCAGCCTAGGAATTCTATCCTAAACATTCTTTTGCATACTTTAATCCAGAAGAGCTGATACCCTCATACCTTGATTTTTGGGGATGTCAGCATCCTCCTAATGGGGCTATTTGTTTCCAGTTTTGCCTTGTCCAATGTGTTCTCCAGACTGACTTGATTCTTCACTGTCAAAAGCTTAGCTCTCCCACGTACCAGTATAATCTTGAATAAACCAGCTCATCCTTTTCACCTAATTGTAAAGTGAGTGAATTAGATGACATCAACAGTTTTTTTTTTTTTTTTTCTGAGAGTTTCAAGATGTTTCTCAGGTCACTGTCCAATCCCCAAAGCTTCCTATTTTATTTCTGAACATTTCACTAATCCTTACTAATATATATGATTTTAATGATTTACATATAGGATATAATATCCCATATACAGGATGGGGCATTATCCATTTTCTTAATTAACTGTCCATCCTCCCCTTTCAAGATGTGTAGGCAAGGTACTACGGCACATATACACGTATACCTGTCTTATTCATAACCATATCCCCGGTATTTAGAAAAAAAAAAAAAAAAAACCTGGCACAAAAATGACAACCAACACATACCTGGAGAAGAATGACCAGATAAGCAACAGACCCATCTCCTCACCATCCAGGAGGATAAAACCACCAGATTAGTGATAAGTCTTGAATGCTAGTCTAAGAAGCTTAGAGCTAGAAGTTAATGGAAAACTATTGAATGTTTGGAATAGAACAGTGACCTGAGAAATGTCTTAAAATTCTAGAATTTTAAGCCAAAAGTAAACCTTAATTAGCACATGGACAAATTCCTCTCCAGAAATCCTTGTAAGGGATTTCATCCTCTGCTTGAAACCTCCAAGACTAGAATTCACATCAGATCACGGTCTGCCACCCTCCTTGTGCTAAGAAACCAAACCAGGGCCTTTCTGGTGGCGCAGGGGTTAAGTCGCAACACTATGAAGTTCATCGCCTGTTCTGTTCCCCACTCCGTTTCTGGTGAATCCTCTCTCCCCACCCAGAACCGCTGGCCAGTATATTTCAGGCTGACCTACTGAAATATACCGCTGAGAGGAGCAGGGGGTGAAATAGGAGAGGTCTGCTGAGCCTTGTGGGTCACCTCCCTGGCTGGGGATGGGATCCAACTCTGCTGCTAGCTTCATAGTGCTGAGACTTAACCCCTTGTGCTGCCAGGGAGGTCCCCGGTTTTTTATTTTTATTAACAGCAATAACATAATGTGACATATTATCTATTAAATTGCTCATTTGTTTATTGTTTGCACCAAGCCCACCAGAAGCTCTAGGAGAGTCTACTGCTAGATCTCCGGGGTCTGGAATAGTGCCTGGCACACAGTAGGAACTCAATAATTTATTGCTGACAGACTGCAAGGAATGAGTAAGTGTAAAGCGAGAGGGCCATGTTTACTTCTAGGTCAGGCGCTGGCTCAGACTTCCTGTAAAGTGTGAGCGCCACCTCTCGGGAAGCCAATTTACTTGGGATCCAAGGAAGTGAATCACAGACTCTTTAAAGAAGAAAAAAAAAAAAAGGCGGCCGGCCGGAAAAAGCAGTGAAAAAGCAGTGCCGGAAGTTACACTTCGGAAAGTTGCTCCTGCAATGACTCACAGGAGGAAGCGCGGGCGAGTGGTGTTCTGCCAAAAGGGCTCCCCGGCAGCCAATCCGGGCAGAAACGTTCCGTGCCTGCGCATGGCCGGAACCACGTGGGGACCCGGGCGGCTTCCGGTGCCGGTAGCAGCAGGCTGAGTTCGAGCCCCAGCAGCTGGAGGGGTAAGAAGGGTTTGGGGTTCTGAGAAAAAAAGGAGAGGGCTGGGGTTTGGCCAGGTTAAGAGGGCTCACGAGTTCCGTTCTGAGAGGTGACGAGGGGGTTCGGATCCCAGGGAAGGGCGGGGAGCGCCTGGCGACAGGTGCAGACCTGCCAGCGCACGCCCCACGCCACGTGGGCTTGTCTTTGTCCGTGACTGTCTTTTACATCAGGCCGCGACGACGGGGCTTGTGCCTTTTTTGTCTCTGTCGCGTGCAGTGCTAGACAGAGTTTGCGCTCAGTAAGTGTCCGCTGAATGAATGACAGCTGTGCGTGGTCGGGTGGGTGCGGAGGGGCATTTATGGGCACTGTTTTGGCCCCTTAGCCCTATTTTGTCCTGGGAAATCATGCTTGTGACCTTCCAGTGAGAGTGGGCCACCAGTCCTTTTGCTTTGTCTCTTTCTGGGAGGAAGCCTGAGTTTTTATCATTTATGACATTTTCTTTGCTCTCATTGAGTGGTAGGCCCTGGTGCTAGTCACCAGGGACAGACAGAGGAGCAAACCACCCCTTTATACAGACCATAGACTAGTGGTGAGACAGATACACACAAAATCCAAATGTACCATTAATGTGCTATAAGAGGTTAATTAAAGTATAAGAAGATCAAGCCAGGAGGTGGTGCTGCTCCTCATCTTAGGAACTGTTTTTCGAGGTGAGGGACCTGGTTCTTTTTAATCTTATGGAGACAGGGCAGGTCATGAGCTCATTCTTCTTTGACAAAGGAAAGGTCCCCAGATGCGCTGCAGGCTTGGCTTTCGTTGTGATGTCCTAAGTCATGATACTTACTTAGAATGCCTCTAGTTCTCCCACAGTCCATCTTTTGGTGATTAGTCAGAATATGCATTACTTATTATGAGTTAGCATAAATTGCAGAGGATTGAGAAATCTGGATTTATTCCTCATTCCTGTGCTCTTGATCTGTTAATTTGTAAAATAAGGGGGGTTGTAGTGAAATAAACTCTAAACCCCTTCCAGTTCAAATACCATGACTATGGCCATAGGTAAAACTATATTTCATATTGCTTTGTACCAGATGTCACTTTCACATTGTCAGTGTAGTTTTCCTCATCTGGATAATTGACGAAGATAGGATACACAATAGAAGCTTACTAAATCAAGTGGGATAGAAATGCTAGCTCCTGTTTTTGCAACCTTCCCTAGTCTGGGATATTAGTTCATAGAGGAGGGGACTTGAGCAGAAGTTGGGTTTTTACTAAAGAGGCTGGGAGTTGACCTGACAGATTTAAACCAGCTTTATGGGGTAATCCACTTGAGACTGATAATGATATAGGCAGGATACTCAGTGCTTTTTCATTCCCTCATCTGTGTACCCTCAGGACCATGGCCAACTGTGAGCGTACCTTCATTGCCATCAAACCTGATGGGGTCCAGCGGGGCCTTGTAGGGGAAATCATTAAGCGTTTTGAGCAGAAGGGATTCCGCCTTGTTGCAATGAAATTCATACAGGTAAGTGGACTTGATGCTTCCTATTTCTTTTTTTTTTTTTTTTTTTTGTACTGGACAACATTGTCGGCCCCCCGCCCCCCACCCCGCCCCGCTCTCTCTTAGCCTTCTCCATGTAGGGTGATCACAACAAATGTCCTGAAACCTGGAAACTTCTCAGTGACCTAGCGTTGTGGCTATATCTCAGAACAAAATAAATTTGGCACTTTCAAAAATAGCTTCCCTTTTCCTCTAACAATGCAGGGTTACACATATTATTGTAGCATGGTGATTTCTGAGTCAAAGCCTTGGGCATGTTTGAGTTGATCTTGAGCTTCCTGAGCAGATAATTTTACAAAAGTCCCTCCCTCCCCCTTGAGCCAGATTGTTATTCAGCAAGGAAATGGCTACATCATCATTTACCACCCACTTCATTTCTAGCACATGTTAGACATCACTGGGGGCTGTGGGGGAAAACTGATTTTGTCCTTGGGGTGGTCTACTTGAAGCAGCACAGCAGAGAACAGACACACTTGCAAGATTCATACAAAGCTATATTTAAAAGAATGCAAAAGATCGGTTGGCAAATATTCCTTCCTCAAACAGGTCTGGGGAATGCAAACTCAGAATCTCAAAGCAAATGAATTTGGGGATGATCATTTTTTCTTCCTAAATGAATCTACTTTGGACTCTCCTGATGCATTTTAAATTCAATTTTCAATTTTGTTCCTATGTGATGATTTAGAAAAACTGCCTTAATATGAAAGGGAGTAGACTGATGTTAATGTTGAGGGCAAACATGATGGAGGGAGTAGAGCCAAGTGCTGGGCCAGCACTGCTTGCCAGTTTGCATATTAATTAGGTTTTGAAGGTAAAGTAAAATGAAAGTATTGTTCATCAGACATTTACCACCTGCCAGGCACGTTTTCTCATCTCATCCTCACGGCAACCCTGAGAGGTACTTTGTCAATTGTTAAACGTTGGAGAGGCTTGGAGAGGTTAAATAATATACTTGAAACCACTGTTAGTGATGCACCTGGGATTTAATTTGGGTCTCACTGACCCCTATGTGTATACATTTTCTCCTTTACATTGCCTTTCCTGTCAAGGACACGCACTTGGTGAAGAATGGGAGGAGGGAGAGCCGCCTTGAATCTACAGGGTTATTTAAATAGGAGGAGGGCGAGGAGGGTAAACTTGAGGGGAAAGAAAAGACTGATCTATTTTGCAGACTAAAGCTAGTCAAAACAGTGTTCTGGTCAGGGAAGGCCAAGCCAGGGTGTGTTAGTAGGCTCCCCTCCAAGCCTTCCGCTTGGATCCAATGGGATGTGAGGGTGAATTATTGATGGAGTGGTCACGTGCTGTGTGAGTTTGCCTTGGCACGTGACCACCAACTAAGGGCCGAGGATGGATGCTCAGGATGTGCCTCTCTGCAGCACCCTCCACACGTGTGTGTCACTAAGTGGCAGTGTGCCTCGTGTCATGTAGGGCCATAGAGCTGAGAAAACTGAGGGACCTTGTTAGGCCCCTAACAAGCATCTTTTCCCTGGCAAAGGGAGAGCACAGCAGAGCAGATAGGAACTGCAAAGGAGATGGTTTACTCTCTAGCTATCTTGATCTCTTCCCACACACCAGCCTGGCAGCGCGAGAGAATCTAATTGGTTCTTCAGCAGAATTATGTATTGTTAGATGTCATGGACTTTTGGGTGGTTTAGATACCTGGGGGAACTGCATGGCCACTGTACCAGGCCTTTATCTTTTGAATAAATGGGAATAAATATCCCTGAAAATGACCTGCTTTAAGTTTGCTTCTTCTCAAATGCCAAGACCACCTCCCTTGCTGTACTCTGACATTTTAATTGAGGCTTGTCTGGGTGTGGAGATTCACCATATGTAGTTTTCCTTTCTAAAACAAGATAGCTGGGTTTGAGTCTAATGTTCTAATCAATAAGACCCATAGGGTGAAAATTGGTATGCAGTGAAAATACTTTTAGTTCGTATCACTGCTTCCTCTGATAGTGTTGAAAAGTCAGTTGGGTGACAACAGAATCAGAGAGTTCAGAGCTCAAGTTTTATAAAGCGGGAGGTTGAGTGGGAGATAGCTGTTCAGCTGGTCCTCAGATAGTTTTGGGCTCAATTCTCATTCCCTCTCCTGTGGACTAGGCTTCTGAAGACCTTCTCAAAGAGCACTACATTGACCTGAAGGACCGTCCATTCTTTGCTGGCCTGGTGAAATACATGCACTCAGGGCCAGTGGTTGCCATGGTGAGTGTGGTTGTGTGGGATATTGACATGAAAGACTCAGTTGGGGGTGGAGGGTGAGTGTTGTGATTCCTGTTTCTGAACAGGTTCTCACTGATACAGAGGGTGTTGGGAGGAATAGACAGTTAGGATGGGAGCCAGCTCTCTGACGAGCCGAAGATACATATGCTTACTGAAGACTCATGTGGGAGAGATAAGGGGTGTGTGTGTACAAAGTCAGGTCTTGATTAGTGAAATGCACAGAAATAAGATAGGAAGATGTAATAGCAAGTGGCCCTTTTCCAGAGCCTGAGAATTAGGTGCCACTTCAGATTGGGTGGTCAAGGAAAGTGATTTTCAAGCTGAGACCTGAATTGGAAGGAACCAGCTGTGCAGTCACAGTGAAGAGCTCTACTGAGAAAACAGCCTTTGCTTGGCCCTAGGGAGGGGACCCTTTGGAGTCACTGAATCCTGGGGTGAGAAAGAGTGGAATGGATGAGATGAGATCAGAGGCACTGGCTGTGATGGCCGCATGCTTCTCAAGAAGTGATGGGAGGTTATGCACTTGTTGTTTCAAAAAGGCCACTCTGGCTGCTGCGTCAGGAATGTATGGTAGAAAGGTGCGAGTAAGGCCAGGGCCTTGTGTTCCCGGAGTAAACAGGTGCTCCACAAACATTTGAATGTCATCTTAAAAGGGGCTTTTTTTCTGTTTTTGAATTCCTAGTTTTTACATTTTCTGCTGAGACTGGTTTTCTTTTTTTTTTCTTTTTTTTTTTTTAAGTTTTATTTATTTATTTATACAAGCACTGGGTACAGTCAGAAGCGCGGGAGGGTGAGAGAATTCACCAGAGCCAGAACGGGGAGCAGAGCAGGCAGAAGGACCGAAGTACACTGCTGAGGGGAGCAGCGGGCGGCAGGAGAGGTCTGCGCGCCATGTGGGACCCTCCTCTGGTGGCTGGGGAGCAGCCGGGGATTGAACCGGTGCTGCAGAGGCTGCGGCTTCGCAACCCAGTGCTCAACCACTGCGCCACCGGGGAGGCCCTGGTTTTCTTTTTTTTTTTTTAAAGATTTATTTATCTATGCATACAAGAGCTGGTATACAGACCAGAGATGGGGGTGAGAGGATTCACCAGAGACAGAGTGGGGAACAGAACAGGCAAATATACTGAAATACACTGCTGAGGGGAGCAGTGGGCTAGACAGGAGAGGTCTGCTGTGCCATGTGGTTTGCTCCCTGGCTGGCTGGGGATGGAACTTGTGCTACAGAGGCTGCGGATTGCTTCATAGTGTGGTGCTTAACCCTTTGCGCCACCAGGGAGGTCTCCTGAGACTGGTTTTCGTCTTTGACCCTCTCTCCCTCTTCCTCGCAGGTCTGGGAGGGCCTGAATGTTGTGAAGACGGGCCGAGTGATGCTTGGGGAGACCAACCCGGCGGACTCTAAGCCTGGGACCATTCGTGGAGACTTTTGCATCCAAGTTGGCAGGTGAGAGTTGGTGCTTTTCACTCTTTCTAAACCTCTGAGTTAGGTGCCGCAAGAATTTGAGGTTTCTGAGGCTAACCTGACACCCTATGCAGATCCATTTTCAATCAGAGTTTATTGTTTTCCTCCATCTTGCATTGCTATTTGGGGTTGCAGGCCGTCTACCTTTAGTCATCAACATCAGCATTGCGCCTCACACACCGTGCAGGCCAGGCTCCTTCCCGAAGGCTCTCGCTTGCTTGCATCAGAGCTGCCAGCACTGGACATGGGGAGGGCATGTTTCATCCCTACATTAACAGCAGTTGAGGACTAACCTCCACGGAGTTCTGGCTTTTTCTCCTGCTATGGGCCTGGGAGTGAGGGGCTTCTGGGCAATTTCATCCTTCTGGTCTTGGTAATATGGCCATCTCTTTCCCCATCCAGGAATATCATTCATGGCAGCGATTCTGTGGAGAGTGCAGAGAAGGAGATTGGCTTGTGGTTTCACCCTGAAGAACTGGTAGATTACAAGAGCTGTGCTCAGAGCTGGATCTACGAGTGACCTGGAAGCAGAAAGTGCTTCCCCCACTCCATTCCCTCTCTCCCATGAGCAGGGGACCAGGCTATAGCAAATCTAGTTATTTCTGAGAACTTCCTTATAAACTGGAGGAAAACTCTTGGAGCGGTGCTCCCTGTACAGTGTTATGTGCTACCACCAGATTAAAATGGTTCATCCTAACAGAGGACGTGTTCTTGTCCATGTAGTCTGGGTCACTGGAGGTAACAGAGTACACTATAGCAACAATTGGGATGACTTACAGTGGCCGGAGAGATCGTGCACACACACCCATAGATTCTGCCTGTCCCTCCCATCCCCCGTGCAGCCCATCCACTCTTGGCACTGAGCCAGTCAACAGGCATCTATCAAGAGTATGCCCTGGCCGGGCGTGGTGGCGCGCGCCTGTAGTCCCAGCTACTCGGGAGGCAGAGGCAGGAGGATCGCTTGAGTCCAGGAGTTCTGGGCTGCAGTGCGCTATGCCGATCGGGTGTCCGCACTAAGTTCGGCATCAATATGGTGACCTCCGGGAGTGGGGGACCACCAGGTTGCCTAAGGAGGGGTGAACCGGCCCAGGTCGGAAACGGAGCAGGTCAAAACTCCCGTGCTGATCAGTAGTGGGATCGCGCCTGTGAATAGCCACTGCACTCCAGCCTGGGCAACATAGCGAGACCCTGACTCGAGAAAAAAAAAAAAAAAAAAGTCTGCCCTGTTGCCAAGACTATACCAAGCACAGTGGATTCATCCAAAATAAAGCTATCCTTCCTGTTCTTGAGAAGCTAGCTGTTAGGGACTCAGTGGAAGGGGGAAGGTGAAAAGTTGTAATTACTCCAAAACAAGAAAGCTATAGAGTGGTGCTGGGACCCTGGGGTGGTCTCAGAAGTAGGGGAAACCTTGAAAGCAGCTTTGATTTGTTAAGATACTGATTTGAGGGCTTCCCCTGGTGGCGCAGAGGTAGAGCGCAGCCTCTGCAGTGCCGGTTCATTCCCCGGCCGCCAGCAAGGGTCCCACAAAAAAAAAAAAAAAAAAGATACTGATTTGACTGCTTTAACAGAGACAAGATAGAAATTTACTTCACTTTTAAAATCCAAGCTATGTACAGGACTATGACTATAGTTAATAATAATGTTATTACAGACTTGAAACTTGCTGAGGGTAGGAGAGATCTTAGCTGTTCTCACCACCCAAGAAAAAAAAGGAAAACTGCAATGTGAGGAATATGTTCACTAGCTTGAGTGTGGCGATCATTTCACAGTAATATGTGCAAGTGCACCCCTGAGATTCAAAAGCAAAATGTTCCTATTTCTATGTCTTGGTAGTTTGTTTTTTGGGTCTGGGAAAGCTGTTTGCATTAATTTATATAGAAAAACTTTTGAATATTCCCAGGTCCAAAAAATTACCTCCCAGATCGTACTCAGCAGGAAGGTTCTATTTTTGGATAGCAGGGGAAATCTGTATGTCAAAACATCATGTTGTATACCTTAAACACATACACATTTCACTTGTCAATTACACCTAGATCAAGTTGAAAGGAAGTCCAAGGGGCTACGTAAGGGTGGTGATGGTGGTAAGACTGATTCTTGAGGTTGGAGGGGCCTCGGTTTCCTCTGCCAATCCTGCAAGTTGGGAAGGAAAGTGAGAGTGTTTTCTTTTAAGGGCACAACTTTGAATTTACCACCTTCACTCCCCCTCACATCATAATGGCTGGAACTTACTCTTGTGGCTGGTTGTGTCTAATTGCAAGAGAAACTAGAAAATGTTCTCTTTATTTGGGTAACCTTGTGCCTGGATGAAACTCATGAATTGTGTGAGGCTGGAGAATGTGAGAATAGGTATTCCCAAGTTGATTTTTGCCACAAACTATAGTAGTTTTTTTTTCTTGGTATTTTCCCTATTTACCTGGCTTTGGGAAAAGCAATTAAGGTGAGCAACTTCCGAGGAAGGAGCTGGAAGAGGTGGGTGGCATGGGACTAACTTTTTTTTTTTTTTAGCTTTATTGTGGTATAATTGGCAAATGAAATTGTAAAGATATCTTAAGTATACAGTGTGATGCTTTCATAGACCTGTAATTGTAGAAGGAGTCCTCCCATCTGGAGCTACCTCTTTGGGGAGGGGGCAGCTGAAGTCTAAATGCATTTCTTTTTTTTTTTTTTAAAGATTTATTTATTATTTATACAAGCACTGGGTACAGTCAGAAGCACAGGAGGGTGAGAGAATTCACCAGAGACAGAGCAGGGAGCAGAACAGGCAGAGTGACAAAGTACACTGCTGAGGGGAGCAGTGGGCGGCAGGAGAGGTCTGTGCACCATGTGGGACCCTCACCCGGTGGCGGGGATTGAACCGGCGCTGCAGAAGCTGCAAACCTGTTTATTTTGGGGGTTAAGAGTGCCAAACTTTTGGGGAATGAATATATGTATAGTGAGGCAGCAGGGGGATATTTGTACCTTCCCTGTTAAGGACCATTGAGGAAGGGAAGGAGAGGTGAAAGAGGGGGGCTGCTACTGATTGTCCCTCAAGGAGGAACAGTAGCTGAACCATAAGGCATGTAGTGCTTAGAAGAAATTTCCAGTGAGATTCCCAGGGAGCCCCATAATGGAGGTTTTGTAGCTCTGAAAGGGCATCCCAAATGAGTGTGCTTCAGATTGAAGCCAAAGGGAACATTGGGTGTCCCGGCGCCAGAATGAGGATTGCCAGTGTATCATGGAATAATGCTGAGGGTAGAAGTTTGGAAAAACAACAAAGGGTAGTAGAGGCCCGGATTGTCATCTAAGAGTGACAGGTCATCAGTGCAGTGCCACGGCCACTAGGGCTGTGCCATGTGATTGCCCAGGCCATCCTGACAGCTTACTATCCTGAGCAGAGGCAGACAGTTCAGACCATCTTGGGGCACACATATTGCAGGATGGCTGTGAGGACTGTGGGGAGATGCGGGCTGACACCACAAGGGAAGTTGGGCACCACCAAAGAGGGAATTTTCAAAATCAAATGGCTCACTATCAAATGAAGGCAGCAGTGCTGCAGGAATATCAATCTCAGGAAAGAGTTGATTGTTAAAATCTTAGAAGACATTTCAAAACATATCTTTTGTCTTGGCTGCAACTGTGAAGATTGTCCAGGGCTTGCCAGGGACGATCCATCAACACATCGTACAGCTCCTCACTTTGCTCCGTGAACAATATAAAGATATTGGCCTCAGTCACACTCAGTTGTGGTGTGGGGTTTTCCAGAGCAACATCATCTCTGACTTCATAGGTCTACATGGTGATCTGGATGTCGCCATGCTAAGGAAGCTGGAGCTGCCCGTGTCTGGTCATAGCCTCACTGGGCATAGTGGTTCTAGTACTGCTGGTAGTACTACGGGTAGCTACCACCACAGCCGATTACAGTCCACTGGTTTTACACGGCTTGCTTTCGAGATTGCCACGCTCAGTCCCACTGGTTTTGACCCCAGTCCCACTGCTCCCTGGCACCATCAGGGATCGCTTCTGTTCCAGTTCTGTGAATTTTACAAGACATGCCTATCTGCTCCCCATCCACCGTGCCTCCAGGACAGAAGGGGAAGAAGAAGGGTAGACTGATGAATTCAAATGGCATGCCATCATCCACATCAGGGGTCAGGTCCCCCAAAAATGGAGTACTCAGGACTGTCATCTGGTTGTTTTCCATAAATGACATAGATCAGTTTAAAAATGTTTGCTGTTGTGGCTCCGGGAAGAGGTTTCCCCTTAATTTTATGCAAACTTTTCTCAGCTGTGGTCAAATACCCAAATTCTACAAAGCTGTAGCTACCTGGAATTCTAGTGAGGCAGATTCGCATAAATATGATGCTCATCAGGGTCTCCCTCATGGTGCAAAGGCTCTAGAGACAAAGGTCTCATCCACATAGGGCTCTGGATCTGGGACCTGCTTCTGTGTCACCCCAAAAGAACTCTCCCCATCCACTTTCACCCCCGACAGACGGTTTTTATGAGAATCTAGAATCTTGACTAGGGTGTGTCAGGTTGAGTTGGATAAGCTGAGCGCACCCTCCTGGGTGGGAAGAGATTATCTCGGGGTGTGGACAGGGCAGCAGTCCTGGCTGGAAAGGTGTCTGGGGAGACAGGCAGGGAGGGCGCAGGGCAGGTTGTGAAAAGCCTGGGGTAACTTGCCATCTGACTTTCGAATGCCAGCCGCGGGGCAGGGCCTGTCATCAAAGCGGGGCTGAAAGTCAGATGGGGGTGTGAGCTCGGCGCGGAGGGGTGCAGGGAAAGGTGCAGCTGCGGGGGGTCTGGGTGGCAGTTTGGTTGAGGGTGGGCGAGGGCTTGGCCCAGGGCTTAAGGGAGGAGGGGGAGGAGAAGCGAACACTGGATTTCATAGGTGGGAAGGACTCGTAGGTGCCTGACAGGGAGGAGAGAAACCTAACTCTGGTGCTCCGGGGGATGGGAAGGCAGAGGGTATGGACCTGGGTAAAGAACTCCAGACCAGGAGCGGGGATGGGGTTGGGGGTTGGGGAGGTGGGGGTGGTGGGGTGTGTGTGTGTGTGTGTGTGTGTGTGAGAGAGAGAGAGAGAGAGTGTGTGTGTGTGCGCAATTACACTGAAGCGAGGAGGTGGATTTGGCAGGTGCACAGTTTTACTTGTGGGACAGGAGGTGAAGAAGCAGCCACTTCCTGCCCCGAGCCCTCACTTGCCTCCAGCCTTTTCTGCAAACCCGGGGCGTGGACAAAGTCCTCCGCAGCGTCCGGCCTCGCGGGTTGCGCCTGGACCTCCGGGGTGTGGCCGCCGCGCGCCCCTCCTCCGCGGGCGGCTCCCGGCACCGGTGGTCGCTGCAGATCTCCGCTCCTTCCCCGGCCCGCAGCGCAGCCTCCGCCAGGCCCCGCCGGCCCCTCGGTAAGGCGGCGCGGGCGCGTCCCCTCCCGGCCCCGGCCCCGCTCCCGCGGGCCGAGTCGGGCGGGTCGGGGTCGGGCGCGCACGCCCGCCCGCTGCGCGGGGCTGGGGCCGGCTGTGCGCTCTGCGCGCCCCGGGGCCCCGGCCGCGTCCCACCCGCGGGCAGTCGGGGCAGCTGCCGGCCGGTGGCCCCGGGCCCGGGATGCCACGTGTCCCCGCGGCGCCGGGCGCGGCCGGCGGGCGGGGCGGGCGGGCGGGCGGCCCCGGGCGCTCACGTGGTGCCCCGGGCCGGGGGTCGGGGCCCGCGCGGCCTGACCCGGCCTCTCGCCCGCAGGACCATGGCCAACGCCGAGCGCACCTTCATCGCCATCAAGCCGGACGGCGTGCAGCGCGGCCTGGTGGGCGAGATCATCAAACGCTTCGAGCAGAAGGGGTTCCGCCTCGTGGCCATGAAGTTCCTCCAGGTGCCGCCGCCCCCCCTCCCAGCGAGTCGCGGGTTTCTCCCTCGCTGGGGGCGCCCTGTGCGCCTCTCTCCTCCGAGTCGGAGTCCCTTTGTACCGATTTCGCCCCGGCAAGGGTCCCTGTGACCGGCGCCCCCGCCTCAGGGCTCCTCTGGCCTGAGGCCGGAGGACAGACGCCCTTGGGAAGGTGAGGCGGGGAAGGTGACCCCCGCTCCGCGACGGCTTCCTGCGCCCGGCGCGGGCCGACACCTGCCCGCCGGCCGCAGGGGGGCAGCAGGGGCTGGAGGGAGCCTGCGCCCCCGGGCCCTCTCCCTGGCCCAGCGGGGCTGGGAAGCCCGGCCTGGAGGTTTGGAATCCCTTTGGCGTTAGCTTGCTGCGCCCGGACGATGAGCTTTGAGATGCGTCTTCCTTTCTCTGCCCAGCTCTGCCTTTTGGCTTCTGGCGGCAACTGCATTTTCCACATGCAATTTGGAGCCTATGACCTGAAGGGATAAATTTTAACCAAGCTAATCAGTAAAGACAATGTTTGTGTAATACTGGAAATGTTTTAAAGGGGTTTGTGTGAACAGGCCAGAGGTTTGATATGACTTCTGCCTGGCATGTTTCCTTAAACTCCCTAAATCTAGATCCTCAAACCACCTGTTTTTTAGGATTATAACATCCACGACGTTATTCACGTTGTCAGAGTACCCGCATGGTTAGAAACATTTTTTTTCTGCTACACTAGCCTTAGATTCATGTTTGGGATTTTTTTTATACACATCTTAGGAATGTGAGCTAAGTAGGTAACTGGGTTTTTAGAGAATCTGCAGGGGATTCTCAGGATGGGATTAGCCTTTTCAGTTTACTTCCTGACTGCTATTTCTTCTTAAATACCAGGCCTCTGAGGAACTCCTGAAGCAGCACTACATAGACCTGAAAGACCGCCCTTTTTTCCCGGGGCTGGTGAAGTACATGAACTCCGGGCCGGTTGTGGCAATGGCAAGTGCTTAGCCGAAGGGGAATGGAGGGAAACATGGAGGGAAGCAAGGGCTGGTGTATAACTGGGGTTGGTCAGTGCCCCAGTGTGCCTTTTTTAGACCTCTTTCCAAGCCCCTCCAAATTCCTTTTTTTTTTTTTTAAAGATTTATTTATTTATTTATACAAGCACTGGGTACAGTCAGAAGCGCAGAAGGGTGAGAGAATTCACCAGAGCCAGAGCGGGGAGCAGAGCAGGCAGAAGGACCGAAGTACACTACTGAGGGGAGCAGCGGGCGGCAGGAGAGGTCTGCGCGCCATGTGGGACCCTCCTCCGGAGGCCGGGGAGCAGCCGGGGATCGAACCGGCGCTGCAGAGGCTGCGGGCAGCTTCGCAACCCAGCGCTCAACCGCTGCGCCACCAGGGAGGCCCATCCCTCCAAATTCCTTTTAAAAATATAGCCTGCAGGAATGAGTTAACGGAGCAACTAGGGATGTGGGGGTTGGGGGGAGGGAACAGGAGGGAATCAGACCTTAGAAAAATAAGGACACTTTAAGGCAAATCCTCTGGGGTTTAGTCTCACTGTGAACCATAAAAGATTTCCTTGGTTGTCTAACAGGTGTTTATTTATTTATTATTTATTTTTAAAGATTTATTTATGCATACAAGAGCTGGGGTACAGGCTAGAGGTGGTGCGGGGGGGTGAGAGGATTCACCAGAGACAGAGTGGGGAACAGAACAGGTAGATCTACTGAAGTACACTGCTGAGGGGAGCAGCAGGTGAGACAGGAGAGGTCTGCTGCGCCATGTGGGTCAGCTCCCTGGTCGGGGATTGAACTCATGCTGCAGTGGCTGCCGATAGCTTCATAGTGCTGACTTAAACCTTGTGCCACCATGGATGCTCCCCTGGAGTGTACTTTCACCTTGCATATCAGTTGTAAGGCTTTTGGGATCTTCTTTCCAGTGATCCTATTCCTGTCCAATCACTTCTGTCTCATCGCTATTTCTTTTCAGTGTTTGTGGCCACATAAGAATTCTTCAGTCTTGTTTATCTTTGTCTGAGTGGTACTGGAAAGTTGGATTGACTTACGGTGTTTTTTTTAATATAGGCCCTTACTATCTCCTGTGGGTTAGCTGAAAATCAAGTGGCCGATAGGTCTGATTGTGTTAGGTAGGGGAGAATGTTTGTCTCTACTCTCCCTGGATGTCAGATCTACTTTTCATTACTGTCCAGGTCTGGGAGGGCCTGAATGTTGTGAAGACCGGCCGAGTGATGCTTGGGGAGACCAACCCAGCAGACTCCAAGCCTGGCACCATTCGTGGGGACTTCTGCATTCAGGTTGGCAGGTAAGTCCTGTGGGACATTTCCTGGAATCCGTATGTTATTTTTTTTAAAGGTTTGTTTTTATTGATTTATGCTTACAAGAACTGGGGTGTAGGCCAGAGGTGCAGCGGGTAAGAGGACTCACCAGAGACAGAGTGGGGAGCAGAATAGGTGGATATACTGAAATCAGCTGAGGGGAGCAGCGGACAAGGCAGTAGAGCTCTGTGCACCACATGGGTCAACTCCCTGGCTGGGGATTGAACTCCTGTTGCAGTGGTGATAGTGCTAAGCCTTAACCCCTAGGCCACCAGGAAGGACCCTGGTAAGGAAATTTTGAACATGGATGTATCACCTCAGGTTTGGGTTTTGGTCTGGGTTTGTTTGGCGATTCCTCTGTTTTTCATAATTTGAGAAGGAAATGTTTTATGACTCAGCAGTCTTGGGGTACAAGTACTGTTTTGGTTCCCCCCCCCCCCAGTAAACTGCATTATTTATTTTTTTTTATAATAAATTTTATTTTTATATTCCCCATACAATTTCAACCCCCCCATTTTGACCCCAATCCCTCCCCTCCCTCCACCCACACCCCCAAAAAGTGTCTCTGGTTCATAGATTTTTGTTGATTTTGATTTTCACTTTCTTATAGTTATTCATTTTCCTGGTCCCTTATTTAAGTTTTCTAGATTCCTGCTATGAGTGAGACCATCTGGTATTTTTCTTTTTCTTTCTGGCTTATTTCGCTGAGCATGATCCCTTCCAGCGCTATCCATGTTGCTGCAAATTGCATGTGTTTATCTTTTTTGAATGCTGAGTAATATTCCATGGTATATATGTACCACATCTTCTTGATCCAGTCATCTATTTTTGGGCATTTGGGTTGTTTCCAAAGCTTAGCTATTGTAAACAGTGCTGCTATAAACATAGGGGTGCAGGTGTTCTTTGGAATTGATGTTTCTGTGTCCTTTGGGTAAATACCTAGGAGTGGAATTGCTGGATCATATGGAAGCTCTTGAAGGGAGAAAACTTGGAAGCATAATTAAGTTGAACCAAGGAATGTTTTTGCACTTGATCTTAGCCAAAAGGCCGAGAAGCGATAAGGAATGTTTTTGATCAAGTACTTTTGTAGTTGCTTTTATGAGGAAATACTTTTGGGGGTCATCTGCTTTCAAGTGGCAGTTTCACTGAAAAGGTCTACAGTGGCTGTTCTTTGGTTTATCCATTAAATAGACTTTCGCACTTTAAAATGTGATGACTAGTAAATTGTCCTCTTTCTTAGGAACATCATTCATGGCAGTGATTCAGTAAAAAGTGCTGAGAAAGAAATCAGCCTATGGTTTAAGCCCGAAGAATTGGTGAGCTACAAGTCCTGTGCTTTTGACTGGATCTATGAATGAGAGGTAGACAAAGTCCCTGGAGTGTCCCTGGACACAGCTCTTCATTTTGCTTGGAAGCAATAGGATCTATCTTTTCTAAAGCATATTTACCAATAAAGCTTTTGGAAACTGGGTGCAGCCTCCTGTGCTTATTTGATTCTAAACTGGAAGTGACTTGGTTCCCTAGCTGTCGCGGCATTCCAGAACTAACTCATCCTGCTACTATAGAAGCCTGGTCTGACCCTTCTCCTTTTCTGGGTGTATTTCAAGACTTGAGGGAGGAAGAGGAGTGAGGCTGAAGAGGGCAAGTGTGGCAATGGCTGTGTACCTATGAAAACTAATAAGAAAATAATGCACATAATAATTATCACACCTGCTTTAGCTGATACTGTAACGTGCATTTCTGTATACAGAATTTGCTAGTACTTGATAGAGAATTAAGGCTAGTCAGGTTGTCCAGAGTTACATTGTTGGGCAGAACAGGTGGATCTACTGAAACACTACTGCTGAGGGGAGCAGAGGGAGAGGCAAAAGAGGTCTTCTGCGCCATGTGGGTTAGCTTCCTGGCCAGAGATGGCGATAATTTGTTAGCTCTGACTTTAACCCCTGTTCCACTAGGGAGGCCCAGATTACCACCTTTTTTTATGCTACAAGACAATGGCACAGTTTAACAGCTTGGCACAAAAACTCAAAATTCTAGTGTCAAGTCAGTTGATAAGAAATATAACAATTCTCAATTTTTCAACTTCAAATTTAATCTCATGTTTACATGCTACATGCTTTCACCAGTTTAAAAGTTTGATCATTAAAGTTCTAGGCTCTTGGGGCTCTGCATTCACTGGGCTCTCTGGTGATTCTATGCACACTGGCTGAGGTCCCGGGTGATAACAGCAGCAAAATACAGGCTTACCCTGAGCCAGGGTTGTTGTGGGTAAAACACATGCATGAATTCATTTTATCTTCAAGTTCTAACAGGTAAAGTTCTAATAGGTAAAGAAGCTGCTCTCATCTGAGCAGCTGTCTTCAGACTCCAAGCACTTGGTCATTGTGCCTTACTTCCTTATAGTCTCCAAGTGACAGGTCAAATTCGTGAGTTTAGGTGCAGTCAAGTCTGGAGTGGCAAGAGCTGAGAGAAAGAATTTGGCAGACTTGAATGAGAAAGGTATAGATGGGCAAAATTAAAGGTATAGTCTGGGGTAAACTTTGGTTTGGACCTAATCCTCTATACCAGATGGGTGTGTGAAAGTTGACCATTTATTCAGAACCTTCTGTTGCTTTCAGTAACTTTTTTTTTTTTTTTTTAAAGATTTATTTATTTATTTATTTGTTTGTTTATTTATACAAGCACTGGGTACAGTCAGAAGCATGGGAGGGTGAGAGAATTCACCAGAGCCAGAGCGGGGAGCAGAGCAGGCAGAAGGACCAAAGTACACTGCTGAGGGGAGCAGCGGGCGGCAGGAGAGGTCTGCGCGCCATGTGGGACCCTCCTCCGGAGGCCGGGGAGCAGACGGGGATCGAACCGGCACTGCAGAGGCCGCGGGCAGCTTCTCAACCCAGCACTCAACCGCTGCGCCACCGGGGAGGCCCGCTTTCAGTAACTTTTTGAGGACATAATAAATATGTCACTGTTTACATAATTGTTTTGGCCTGTTTGGAATTCTTAACTGCTAAAAAGGGTAAAAGTCTCGTAAAAATCTGTAAAAAGTAAATATTTAACTGTTTCCCTACCTCATAGGGTTTGAAATGATGCTAAAATGTGACTTGCTTGGGGGAAATACTGTTACTCAAATACTCTGTTACTCTTAAATATACTGTTACTCAAATATTTCCAACTAGCGTTAATGACTTAAAATGATTTGAGAGATGTAGAAATAAATAGCAAAACATGATAAAGCAAATGATAGTTAACCTGGGAATTCCAACTTGGGGCAATGGTTTGTCATTTAAATAGAAAGTAGGGCAGAAATTAGTTTCCACTTTTGTTGTTCTTGGAATGTGCTATATTTTTCTGAAGCATAATGAAATTAATGACTGAAAAGACCCAATTCATCCTCATTACTATCTTATGTCCACAGAACTATCTATGAATTGCTTTTGTAGTCAAAAGTTTTCCAGAGAGTCTGTTGTTGCTAAAGGAGGACTTTGAATTCCCTTTTAATGTGAACAAGTGATACCTAGGATAACATCTATATCCTATGAATCCCTCTGCTGCTCAGGTCATTGAAGCTTAAAAAAAAGTCCCTTAGTGGCGAGATGCCAAATCTGTAACACCTTGTTCTAACAGCTAAAGTGTCTTAATTTACCCATAAGTGGGCAACACTCACCCTTGCCCCCTTGCTATGGTTTTGCTTTTTCCCTCTGTTGCTGAAATCTCCACTCCAATCATACCCTAGTAGCGCCACCCTCCCACCCCCCAATATTCTTTTCCTCCCTATCTGCTAGTAGGAAATTCTTCCTCACTCATGTGCTTGCTTTCCCATAATAGATTACAGTTCCTTGAAGAAGGAACTGACTGGACTCCACAGGGACCTCTGATTGCTTACAGAAGACACGACATTCTGAATAAAAAATCCCCTTGAAGACCAAAGCATGTTAAAAAATTGCTCAAATACAACTTAACTTTAACATTTTATTTTGTGTAAAAAAAGGCAAATTTAGTGAATTACTTTCATCTTGTACACAAAGTTATAATTTTAATGCTTTTCACATCCATGCTGAAAATCTGCAGTTTGGTAAAAATGAAAGGAACAAATTTCTCCAAAGGAATTTTTCACGCATTATATACACTTCATGAGAAAGTTTCAAAGACTTTCTCAATGATCACAAGTTACCAAGAAAATAAAAGATTAAATTTGTACAGATATTGATCTATATATCAAATACATACAGAAATGATGTAAAAACCTTATGCAGTTTACTTTGACCTCTGTCCTCAAAAGATTTGCCCAGGGACAGATGCTTTTCATTTGTATAAATGACTGTGGCTTTATTTAAAATATGAAAATCAAAGGAAGAAACCCAGTTTAATCACAGTATTTTTAAAATCCCTTCCCAATAGTAAAGGATCATTACCAAATATATAGCACCATAATACAAATATTGATGGGAGAGGGTATTCACATCACGCAAAATTAATAATAATAAAAACAAACAAACACTGAAAACCCGTGTTAGTATCCGTAGAATAAGAAGTTGATAACAGCTTGAGCTTTCCTCATACATAGCAAGGAAAAGGTTAAAGATTTTTAACTACCAAAAAAACAAAAAACAAAAAACAAAAACCCAAATAACCCTAACAGGAAAAAAACCAAAAACAAACCCAAGGTCAGCAGTACATTTTGAATAACCATAAGAGAATGGGGCTGCTGTTGAGTTGTACAGTTGGAGTTATGGCTGAGACATAAATCTCCTCTGCATTAATTTATTTACTGAGGAAGAGGGCTTGAGATTGTGTTCAGATAGTAGGAAGTCCTGCCCAACCTTTAACTGTTGGTGACGGGATCAAGACAAACACTTCATGAATAGCTGGGAAACTTGAAAATACACAGAGCCTGGTTTTACTCTAGAATCGGAAGCTTATAAAACTTGGCTACAAATAAGTATTTCACAGAACTAATTACCAGGCTCCAAATCAAACCCCTCCTGGTTTATTCAGTTCCTCATCAAGCCCCTAAGCCCAAGGAATTGGTAGAGCACGCCATACAACTGGCTTCTAGTGCCCATGTCAATGGAATCAGTCTTGGGTTTAATTCACTGAGCCTGAGAATAAAGACTGCTGTGACCCTTGCTTTGGAAGTCTTCTAGGTTTTAAGTTTACGGGAAGATTCTTAAAAGTTAAAGATTTGGGAAGTGTGAGGATGTCACATTTACAGTAGGTCCCTCTCAGTAATATTGTTTAAGATAAATATCCAGTAATTTAACAGCTGAATTCACATATATTTGACACATGAGAAATCAACTTGGCGTTGATATGATCTGCATTTATGCCCCTAAAGAGTCAGTACTAAGAAATGTTGACATGCGATTCCATACATTCTTACACTATAAAATAACAAATTTTACTTCCAGTAGCAACTACAAAACCTTATGTTATTAACCCCTCTTGCATAGAATGAGGTAAACCTGTGCGTATTACCAATGCTATTATTCCCAAAAGTAGAGCAATATTTTAGAAAATAAATTGCTGGTTTTTAACGTTCTACGCATTTTAAAATTCAAACAAAAATCTTACCTAAAATGGTCTCCTGGGGCTTTCCATTAACATATTTTAAAGCATTCCATAGGCTGAAGGACTGTAGAGGTTAATCATTTTGATTAATTTCTAATTAGCCCTACCTATATTCCAGAGGAGATGGTCAATATTACCACTCTGAAGAGGTCAGGCTAAGACCCAGAAGCACTTCTAGAACTGATGCTATTAATTCCTGAGAGTTTAGTTTATGAACCTCACTGGTAAACGCTAGAGCTCTCTCATTCAGTCACAACTCAGAAAGTTAGAAAATGCAGAGAGCAAACTTCACCAATTTACCCTTACATCCTTTTTTAAAGGAAGCCATGTGAATTTCAAAATAGGGAATGTTCAAAATGGTCCAAATCAGTTATTAAAATAAATTCTGAATACCATTAAAGAGAATTCATACCATATATATATATATATATATATATATATATATATATTTTAGGACAATTCTCTTTCAAATTATTTTTCTAACAAAATCCAGAATAGTTAAAAGCAGAGCTGGAATGATTGTGAAATCTAAACTTATTTTGGCTTTACACAAATTTTGATTCTTCTGGTAATACAGAACATCTGTTTTGGGGTGTGGTTATACCAAACATTATCTCACAAATGGAGGGAAATGGCAGAGAACTGATCAGAATTCCTTCTGTGGGGTATTTTTTAGTAAGGAAAATAAAATAAACCTAGGACAATATTGCATTTCCCCCAACCCCTCAACATGTAGACCTATCCTGTATATGTTGTCAACCATTCCAGTTTAACACTTTAGTGTTAGATAATTTTAACCATTTTTTTAATTAAAAGAGAACTTATATATAAAAGTATCCAGAGTTCTTCCAGTTTCATACAGAACTCTAATTTTCACAGAATGAAAAACAATTCTGTACAAACATTTAAAATGGGCTGCAATAAAATGCTAACAAGCAGAATTAATCACTCTTTCCATGATCTTTGTGGTGATGAACCCTCCATATGGGGGTCCAGTTGCATATTTCTGCAGCAAAGGAAGCTGGAGATGTGACTGGCCTAACTTCTAAAATCCTCAAATCTCTCAACAAGTACCAAAAAAGGTTCATTTGTAATGACAGTTCATTTGCATTTACAACTATATCCTTCTCAAATCATTTCCTTCAATCCTGCTACCTAAACTTTAATCTTACCAAAAAAGTTAGAATTTCAGTTCTTGTTAACAATGCACATAAATCCAAACTTGGAAAATATTACAAAATTCTTTCAAAAGCTTCAAATACAACACAAAAATTGTCCATCTTTATAAATTGAAAAATTTCCCCCCACGACTAAAATAGTTTCCCCACCCACCTGAAAAATCTGGAACTGAAATTTTCTATGTTTAGCAAAATGTCCCAGTAGAATAGCCCCGCTGTACAGCTGGATTGACTATAAATCAGTCCTGTGTAAAATTCTTCCCCTCCCGCCCTCAGTTTCTGAGCCATGTCAGGGCTCTTGTTTGATGTAGAAGTTGGCAGAACCATTGCTTTCCTGATCAGATGCTCCTTGGAGGAAATTATAATCCTCTCCATCTATCAACTCCTCCTTCAGCTGCAATGTAGTCACTGTATGAAAGAGAGAAGTATATGGGGGCATTACTGAGCATCTCTGGAACATTCAGGTTGCTTTTAATTTTTATGTTGCACCAGCTTTAGTTAATAAAATGTCATCATTTTTTCAACAACTCTTAAAATTAACTCCCTGAATTTTAATTTTCAAAGTATATTAGCAGTTAGGGAAAAGTTCAAAAAGGAACAGTACTGAATACTGGATATTACCTAATGGAAATCATCAAAGAAATGTTCAAGGTAATAGTGTTTACTAATTTGACTAGAACAGAATTTTTCTTTTGATTAAGTATTCACTTTTATGTCAGAATCTATACACTGACACACCGGCCTATTCCTACATGGTTCTGAAGAATGTTATCTAACCATTGTAGATAAAATTTATCAATGGTAGCAAAGCGAAATCCTTGGTCCCAAGAAGCTAACACTGCCAATTGGATCACAACATAGTACTGCTGGTTTGAGTGCTCATCTGATGATCAGCTTTTACAGGAAAATGAACCAATGGTATAGTCTGTCCTCAGCTTATGAACAGGTCACATTCCAACAGGTCTCTTATTCTAGGGAAAGATTTTTTAATTTTCCCATATTTTCAGTGGGGCTTAGATTTCTGGGTAGCCACTGACATCACATTAGTCAGAATTCTTAGTGACAGGAGGGCTCTTTCTAATGCATGGGGCAAGGATAAAGAAAACGAGGATTTTTTTCTTTGCTGGGCCCAGCATCGGTCTTAGGTAAAAATTTTAGGCCAAGCTTAATTCTGAAATTTTCCTGTTTCTTTACAAATTCCTTTTCACTTTGTTAATGGTGTTGCGGTATTCCTTGTAATTTCAGATTGCCCTTTAAATCCTTGCCCCTGTCTTTTACAGGATTCAAAAAAATTACTTCCTTACTTTCCTAATAAAAATGATTTCAGCTAGGAGTTAAAAACTAGTCTTAGTAACTCTATCAAACTCTGAGACATTTTTAGTTTCTTAAAAAGTTACTGTTTAATCAAAACTAGCATTCTTGAGGGCTATGAGCAGAGGGAACTGAGTGGCTGCCATGCCCCTCCCGCAGAGGGAAGTCTCCCACTGCATCAGTGTTCTACCCTCACGTGACTCACTGAGGCAAGCCACTTGCTTCTTGTAGGCACTGGCTCAAGTTAATTTTTTTCTTCCATTATAGATCTTTTCATTATAATTGAGAGGATGCATAAATGTGGAATGCAAATTGGGAACTGCTCATATGGAAGAAAATGTCACTCTCTCTCTATATATATAAATGTAACTACATATATCACTAAATACTATATAAATACATATATATAAAAATAAAAGAATTGGGACTCAAAGATGTTGTAATTTAGATGTGTGGTAAACCAATGCAATTTTCATGAGGTGTCACCACAAGAGTATTAAAATGGCTACACTTGTAATTAAAGTCCAATAATAGTGTCAACCAAATACTTCCTGTCTTGATTTTAGTGGTGGTTAGTTTCAAAGTGATGGTCTTTGACATCTTATTGAATAATTTAAATAATAATGTTTTGAGAGATGCCAATTCATTTTATTTTACTTTGTCACTTGTTTCGGTAATAGTGGTGTGAAAATGTAATAAACCAAAGACAGAAAAGTGAATATACTGTGCCTGTAATAAAAGCAAAACACCAGACTGTTGAAAGATAAAGCAAACAAAAATTATAGTTTTCCATTTTCAAAAAAAAGTTAATGAAAATGATTTTATGGAGAATAATACCAAGTATATAACACTTATTTTTCAAATCTAACCAGCATGCATTAATTGGTAAGGGCATTTGAACAATACCATGAAAATAAACACATGGAAAAGGAAAAAAAAAAAACCCAATTTCATTAAAGGTGCAGTACCCACAATAAAAGGTTGATTAAAATAATATCTTGCTATATGATGGTCAGATGGCTAAATGAATGAGAAAAGAATTACCGTGCTTCAAGACCAAACATGTTCCATTCAAACGGATGTTTTTATTTTATTTTTTTAATGTAAGAAAGGCAAGTTGAGATTCTAAAGCACATCCTGAAGTTACTTGTACTTACTGTTAATAATGAATTTCTGGATTATGCTTCTTCTCATGTTAGAATATGAAACAATGTGCTTAAAAAAAGTGATTTAAGAGAAAGGTGAATCACTCACTCAGACGTGGAATGTTTTACACTTGATCTTAGCCAAAAGGCCGAGAAGCGATCAGACGTGGAATGTTTTAATGCAAAGTTTCAGTCTTCTCATGGAACCTAAAGCCTGTCTGGTATCTTCACAAGTCATTCTCCATTCCAGGCCTTATTCTCAATGAATGATGGATGAAATAAAATAAATCCTGTGGTTGAATGTTACTTTTGACACAAGTGCATTTTCTGAGCTCCATTTTTAAAAGGAAGCCACTTTGCTGACTAGTATTTCAGGAGATAAGCTAACAGAAATACATTTTCCTAGCTACAGGTCCATATATAATAAACTCAATAGCTAGTCAAACTGCAGCTCTCAGATAGTTAAAATACCAATTTAGTCCCATAGTAAAATCACACCAAGTCTATAAGGTATGTTCCCGGTTCAGAAGATACTCCAGACACTGTGGAAGGAGGAAGTCACTCAGGAGCCCTTATGGTCTTGCAATTATTCCAATCTTAGAAGTTGTTTTACATCACTTGGCAATCTCTCACAAAATGTGAGTCATGTCTTTAAAATCAAGACGCTTAAAGAAAATATATCTAAAATCCAATAAAATTCAAATATATCCAGAGCTACAATACCTACAGTTAATTACTTAGGTGAAAGAAGGCTACTTCAGAAATAACAAGTACAAAAGACAAACAAGAAATGGAAATGCTCTTTAGAAAGACCTTGAAGATTTTCCCATTAAAGACCAAATACATTTGGATTTGTAGTACTAATCTATTTTGAGATATAGATGTTTCCTCTTAATATAAGGACATCAGGGTGATCGTCAAAGAAACAGACTGGAAGCATAAGGATGAAAAGATATATTGATAAGGAGTCAAAAACCCAATACACCTTAAAATGAAAAAAAAAGGGTGATGACAACTACAGGAGAAAAAATAATAGCAAACAGAGAAATGAGAAAAAAAAGCCAAAACAAAACAGGTAGGTACTAAGTTCCATCAGGGTTTTCAACCAAAAGGCAATTTAAAGAATACTGATTAAACAATTAAATTTAAAAGCAACAGTAAAGAGAAGGGAGTACAGATGCCAAGACAGAAACATTAACTCTGAAGCTATCTGATTTGTACTCATGGGTGAAGTTCATCATATGCAAAGTAAAGAAGCCTTTCTGATATCCTGTGATATTGTTCTCTCTTAGCAATTACAAAGGGCAAACATTTTCTGCAGTCTTTCTTAGCTTAACCAATTAAACTGAAATGCCATCTACCTGATTAATCACCACACATGCAAGAATATGAAATTATGGAAATTTCACTTAAATTCAACACTGAAATCACACAGGCATTATATTTTAATAGTCCCCTTGTTCAGCTAAGATTGTGGTAAATGTTACTACCAGAAGCAAAATTACACTGGGGGCACAAAACATTCTATCCAATGAGTGGGACACTATGGATGCTATGAGCAAAGCCTCATCTTTGGATCTGATTCATCAGATCCTTAAGGGTCTATTTCTCCCCCAGGTCACCACAAAGAATTCTGCAAAGCATAATGTTCCAACGCTCTAAGGAAACCACGAAACAGTCCAGATGTCTCACAATTCTATAAACTGAAATGATGGCTTCACCCTAATTTGAAGCTCAGAAGTGGTTTATAATAAAATAAAAGTCCTTCTCTGATGATTCATCTTAGTGAAGTGACTACTAAGGACTAGTGAAAATGAATTTTTCAGTTGAAAGAAAAAGAAAAATTTCATGAGTCAGCACCTGTCATGCCAGACCATGCTTTGTCTCCCACCCCCCTACCCAGGCTTTTACCCTCTGTAGTACCTGATGTGCTGATGTGACTAATTACCTGTTTTGAGGCTGGGACTGAACTCTCGGCTAGTGCTGGGAGGTGGGAAGGCCTCCGGGGCTGTCTGTGCTGGAAGGGTTCGATATGGAGGAGGAGTCAACTCTTCGTCACCAGAGAAGCTCCTCCGCACCCCACCTGTCATGGGCAGGCTCGACAAACTGACAGGCTTCTTCCCAATTGGCATCTTCCTCTCTAAATATCAAGTCAAACTAAAGTAAGCTTTTACTTACATGCGTGATAAGAAAAGTGCATTAAATAACTAGGAAAGGTAGTGTTGCACAGGGTACTGTGAAAGAGAACCAACTACGCAAGGTTTGTATTTCTGAAAACGGAGAGAGAAAGAGTGTGTTGGTAGGTGGATGATGGGGTAACGGGTTATTTCAACTCTTGAGTATGGTGGTCTCAAAATAAATTTAGAACAAAAAGCAAAAGGAACTATGGACAGCATTTAGTGTGGAGGATAGCTGGCTAACTTCTTCAAGGAAACTTTGGCTTTAGGCAGGCTGAAAATCCAATAGCAGGGTTATAAAACCCTACCTGCAGGATAGTAGTTTGCTACCCAGGTAAGCTCAAACACCAGTTCTCAAGGAGAAATATGAGTTGAACAAATGTAATAACTGGGTAGCAGGATTTTACTGATATGAAATGAGCTATCCTAACATTTTTTAAAAAAGATTTATTTTTGGGCCTCCCAGGTGGTGCAGCGGTTGAGCACTGGGTTGCAAAGCTGCCCACAGCCTCTGCAGCGCAGGTTTGATTCCTGGCTGCTCCCCGGCCACCGGAGGAGGATCCCACATGGCGCACAGACCTCTCCTGCCGCCCACTGCTCCCCTCAGCAGTGTACTTTGGTCCTTCTGCCTGCTCTGTTCCCTGCTCTGGCTCTGGTAAATTCTCTCACCCTCCCGCGCTTCTGACTGTACCCAGTGCTTGTATAAATAAATAAAAATAAATCTTTAAAAAAAAAATAAAAAAGATTTATTTTTATTTATGTATGCAAACAAGAAATGGGGTATAGGCCAGAGGTGTGGGGGGAGGGGGGATGAGAGAATTCACCAGAGACAGAGTAGGGAGCAGAACAGACGGATACTGAAATACACTGCTGAAGGGAATGGATGAAACAGGTGAGGTCTGCTGCGCCATGTGGGCCAGCTCCCTGGCCAGGGATTGGATCTCATGCCAAGGTGGCTGGCGGATAGCTTAAGAGCACTGGGACTTTAACCATGGCACCACCAGGGAGGGCCTCCCTTAACTTTTGGTTATAATTCACTCTGTCTTTCAGGAAACACAATTCTTATTCTGAAAGGCATTTCTAAAACTTAAAGTTTGTTACCTGCAAGTTCTTAAGCAGCCTAATTTCCTTTTAAATACCCTTCAGTTATAATTTTATAAGCAAACATAAGCCTTCAAAGACTAATATAATGCTTTCACTGCTAACAAAAAATACTCGAGACTTTGCAAATATTGAAAAACCATGCATATGCATTAAGTTGAAAGCTGGACAATACTTACATATCTTTGACTATAAATTATATGTTTTCTTCTAGAGTATACAAAAGACCCATGAGAAACTATATTTTGCAAAATCAAGACTAAAAGATAATAAATTAAAGCCAGACAGGACTCCTATGTAAAATGATCTGGAAACTAACGTAACTGAATATATACCAGTGCAGACATATTCGATTCTCAAACACCAAAGCAAAATCACGTGCAGGAGTCACACTTGTTCTAACTGAATGTCTATATACACTTAGAGGTAACAATGTAAGGAATCTCCTTAATGCTCTTTTTTCTTATAATAGCCTCTCAAGATTGCAGAGAAATTAGTGGTGGTATTCTTGCTCTAGAATTACCACCCCTTGAGTAAAAAATAGGCTTTTTGAGATTGGATAAGTCACACACACACAACAGTCTACATGATCCTCTTGGGGAAACATTACCCTTATTTTTCAAAATCACTAGTGAACAGCTAACCATTACAAAACAAGCTAGAACAACAAAGTCAGTCAACGTTCTATTTTTGTAAAATGTAAGCAATACTGAAGAATACGCCAGTGGATGATTTTAGTTACAAAAAGACTGAAAGAGCTATAAGATGAAACAACAGTGTCAGAATATAATAATCTGCAAACAAACCAACAAAAACCTTTGTGGCCTATATGCTATTGATATAAATCTGCACGCAGTGGATGAGTTGGTTTCTTTCTTATTTGGGTAAAGTTTTATGGGAAAAATTTCTAATAAACTACTTGCTGAATAGTATAAAAAATAAAAACAGGCTGCTTCTTCATTCATGTGACAGTACAATTCCTTATCTTCAGTCCAAAATTCAAGGTTTTTAGGTAAAACTTTGGCAACAAAACCAGACCTCACTAAGTGATACCATTTATAATCTTTTGCCCATTTAAATATCTATATATATGTTTTGCTTCAGAAAATGCTCTAGAGTTTGCAAGGGGTATTACACAGTATATACTATATACACTCTATCTCTTTTCTAAAATCTGAAAAATTCTGAATTCCAAAATGTATCTGGACTGCCAAGAATATCAATAAAGGATTATAGGTCTACATTTTTTCCCTTTCCATGTTCAAGGACACTTCAAAGGCATGACAGATGTCTTATTTTTTTTTAAATTTTTTTTTTTATAGAGGCATGTTTATTTATTTGTTTGTTTGTTTTTTGTTTATACATGCACTGGGTACAGTCAGAAGCACGGGAGGGTGAGAGAATTCACCAGACCCAGAGCGGGGAGCAGAGCAGGCAGAAGGACCGAAGTACACTGCTGAGGGGAGCAGCGGGCGGCAGGAGAGGTCTGCGCGCCATGCGGGACCCTCCTCCGGTGGCCGGGAAGCAGCCGGGGATCGAACCGGCGTTGCAGAGGCCACGGGCAGCTTCGCAACCCAGCGCTCAACCGCTGCGCCACCGGGGAGGCCCTTATTATTAACAGCAATCGAAACGACACAATTAAAGAACACGTCGTATTTATAGCTAAATTAATTTTTCCAACTATTCCAGATATCTGATGTTAAATATCACTAAAAGCTGGGATGCTGATGTTAACCCTTCACTGATTTCCCTAGGCCATTCATTCAAAAATCATTAAAGTTTCATAAGTTAGAGACAAACCCTGCAAGAACACCACTTAGGGACGCACTGTGCACAGTGCTCAGAAATCAGTCCCCGCAAGTGTATGCTACATAGCTAGTGAGTAATAAAAAATGTTAATGCAGCATCTTGGAAAGAAAGTTCTGAAACTCAAAAGTCTTCTCCAAAAGAAAGTGAAAAGAAAGGCTTGTGCTAGTTTTAATCTTACAGAAAGCTATGACACCACATCTGTTATGGTTAGTCCACTGACATCAAGTTACTGGGTGAAGTCTCTTTGCTCATTTCCAGATAAATAAGTCACTTTGATCTTCCTGGTCCTGTCAATAACCTCTAAAGTTCTTTCAGCTGAATATCAAACCTGGCAAAATAATACTGGGCCTATATGAGATTATGTGTGTAACCTAGGAGAGAGTGCAAGAGAAAGATCTGAAGATTATCATTTCTGTGAGGCTGACTTGGATTCATTCTGAGAGGTGACTAAAGTACCAATGCAGTAGTTGATAGAAATTTTAAAGTTCCCTACAGAAAAATTTATAAAGAAATGACTGGTTGGAAAGGTAAGTAGATTTGAGTCTTCATGCTGCTTCTTGGTTGTCAATGAGGCAGCTAGCAATTATTTGAGCATACAATACATCAGCAGGAAAAATCTATTTCAGTTTTAATCCTCAAATGTACTTTTTACTTTAAAAATAATTTTATCTCAGAATGAAATATTCTGGGACATTCTGTGGCTTTCTACGGTGGTAAAAAATGATTTAAAAAGAGTAAAATAAAGCTACCAATATATTGAATATTATTTTTGCTGTTAACATCAATAACCATTCTCTGTAAGGTAAAATATAATACACAAGGCATATTTAGACAAATTTTCTTAAGCCCTACTTTTTAAATTATCAACTTCAACTTGTTATAAGATTCATTCTAGAAAGAGTTCAGGTTTATAAGAAGGATGGGCTTATTAATTGCTAGCCTATTGTAAGCATAAGCTTTTATGTTTTTTCATTAAAAAGTTGAAGAATAGAAAGGATTAGTTTTCCAATAGGCTTACATACTGTTTCAAGAATCACGTGCGGACTATTCTTTTAAACATGATTATGGTTAATCATTTTTCCTGTCAATTAAAATATAAGTCTTTCACATAATTGAAAAGGGTTGCCTTTTATGGCATACTGCACCTTTAAGCATACTACATTTAATGCACAGTGATTAGTGCTCACAGGGACATAATTTTTTGTGCAAGAAATTTGTGACCCCAATTGGTTTTAACATTTTAGGAAATATATATAAACACCATGTGGTGACCCACTTTTCTTATGTCCTTTGTATTGCTGGGACTTAGCCTTTTTCTTCTGTTTTGATGAACCTGATTGGCTTTCTCTTGATGCTGAAAAATAAAAGGAAAAGTTGGTACCAGGTAACTACTGATAACTCTAGATACAACTTAGATGAACTATCTTTACCAAGACCATTATGCTAAAAAAAGTACATAGAAAATCAGAGTACTTATTCCTGTAACACCATGAACCTCAATAACAGACTCCGAGATTTGATACACACATATTATATACCAATAAATTTTTAGCCTATAATTTAAAACTTATTAAAATAAATATAATTTAATTTGGTGAGTGCTCTTACTGTTGTGGCTCTACAGTCATTATGTAACTGACTACTGTGTTCACACAGCCATGGTACACATGGTCTGATTCTGTGATATTGTTGTTGAGTCTTAAGATCTTACCTGGCAACCAATCAGACATAGGTATATTCTTGTCCTGTGAGCTCATAAGATGATTTATGTGAGATAGTCCTCTGGAGAATTGCTGATTTTTACAAAAGGACACCTTTTCTGTATACCAACTTACACTGTGATGCTGGAGGCTGTAGTTGATATCCAGTTAATTGACACCACCCTACAGGATAGAGGTCAGGGGACTCACAGTCTACCCACTGATCATACTCTTCTTCCCATCCATCAAAATGTATCCTCAAGAGACGATGAATAATTCGAGTTACTGTGGCTACACATATTAATCGTGGCTCCATGAGATCTACCGCTTCTAATTTCATTCCTACACGAAATCCATGATTTGGAACATCCTGACCAAGAGAAGCAAAATATTAACACTGATGAAAAGAAGAATTCAGATCTTAATTGTGATGAAGAAAGAAAGTATAAGCAACACAATCAAATAACATAATATAACCCCAAAGTTCCAAATAACTCTTTTAAGTATTGAAACATGAAGGTCAAGCATTTAAACTAGTTAGGAAATGGACTCATTTACATTTTCCTCAGATTAAAAATGAAACAAAGTTTGAAAACAGGTTTCAATCCTGGGAAAATAAGACATTTATATTATTAATGTGTTCAGTTCTATTAATCATCACTACAAAATATAAAGCAAAGACATTTTCATCAACATTGATTTGCATTTGTGAGGCATCAAAAGATTATACAGTTATGATACCATCATTTAAATTTACCTTGTTAAATAGTTTTACTGGTGCTGCAATGGAGCCAGTTTCCCTGAGGTAGTCAAACCATTTAAAAGGAAGTTTTGTATAACCTGCAAAAAATAACTGGTTTAACTAACAGTTCATTTGTAATTAGCATAATATTAAAACATAGGTAAGAGATGACTCAGTAACAATAAAAACTTAGATTTTAAGTTATATGATAAACTTTTAACAAATGCTCTAATACTCTAGGTGCAGTAATTCCTCTATTTTACAAAGATTTCTTCCTTTTCAAAACAGACACTGGTGTGATGACTTATCTTAACAGAAAAGTGATTCTCTTCTCCTAATCTGCTCTTTCGTCTACCACAAGAACTAGACATTTGCTTTTTCAATTCCAGGCTTAGGACAGCCTAGCATTGAACACTTTAGTGTATTTTTCTTTCACTGCAAGTAAGAAAAATAGCCAAACTATTTTTAGTTTTCTTCCCTTCTTGTTTCTTAATAGAAAATTTCAAGATTCAGATTCAGATATTGAAATTAGAAAAGTCATTGGTTAAGTCAGAGAGCTATTTAAGGATATGCTTTCCTTTAAACAGTCATACAGTCATCTAAAGATAGAAACCTGCTTTCCCTGAAAGGCTAAAGTATGCATTTTTAAAAAGAGGATTATGTATGCAATAGCCCACTAAGCCTACAATCACACCATCAACAGGGCTTAAGAATACCAATAAAACTGTACAGGTGCTCAGGAAAAATTCTAAACAAATGTAATTTATTAAAGATAGCTAGAAAACTGTTTTTCATGTTCTTAGAGCACCCTACAGCCCTTGTTAAACACCTGTTTGTTTATATATGTACATATCCACACATACTACATATTCACACAGCAAGAAATCTAGGGCCTTGTTAAATGCGGTAGATAAGAGAACATGTTAACAAAACAAGGATGAAAACTCAGTGGATATACTAGCATGAAGTACCTCTGGGTGGAGTAAGTTCAATCATGTTAATTTCACAGAAACCAACAGGGAAAATAGAAGGGGAGGTTGCATGATAACAGAACCAGTCAGATCCATCTGCTGCTTCTGAGCCATCGATCCCAATCATTAGGAATCCGTCAGCCAGCACCTTTTAAAGTAAAAGAATCACAAGTATTAGAAATTAGATACTATTATTATAAAATGATACTTTAAATTGACATTCCCAAAGAAAGGAAAATCTGTTACATAAAGGTCTCTTAGAAATGAAAAGCTTTATTGAATTGCTAAATAATGGAAATCATAATGAAAAAAATCTTTGTCAATGACAGTGTGTACCAGAAACAAAAGCAGGGTAAAGAGAAGTGATTTCAGAGTCTAGAAAAAAGTAGAGCCTTAGCCAACTGCTGAGGCTGCCTGCTCCCCGCCCTGCTGCCATGAAACTGGTGCTCTCTTCCAATTTAAGATTGAGTCTTGGCCAGGCTCTAATGTACTCAAAAATAACTTTCTCCTTTCTCATGTATCACACAGATGAATTGTTCTAAACCCTTTCTATCTCCATCAAACTCCAACTTTACTTCTCTTATGCTGCACAATTTCCTGACAGAAACTAAGGCCAACCTATCTAAGGTCCTCAAATGCCTCAAATGTACCTCTGAAGCTGCTCTCTTCTTCCCCCAAAGACAAACTTCTCCATCTTGTTCTATCACCACCAATGGTACCTGGCACCAAAACACCATTTCTTGCAGGCTAACATCCCTCAACTTCCATCACATTAAAATATTTTAAAATATTTTATTCAGAAACAGTTTGTATTTCAGATGAGGAACAAGAATAGTACAATGAACAGAGTATTTTCTTTACCCAGAAATCCAATTTGTTATATACTATGTAACTCCCTGCAGTCTGATTTCTGTTCTTACCCTGCTGCTAAAGTTACCAATCAACTCCAAGTTTGTCAAACCTAGTGCCTTTCTCCCCACACTTACCCTCCTGAAACCTCAACCTTCTAGCAGTACCAGTACCTGTTGATTATGCCCAACTTCTATTTTTTTTTTAAAGATTTATTTATGCATACAAGAGCTGTGGTGTAGGCCAGAGATGTGGGGTGTAAGAGGATTTACTAGAGACAGAGTGGGGATCAGAACAAGCAGATTGACCAAAGTATACTGCTAAGGGGAGCAGCGGGCGAGTCAGGAGAGTTTGCTGTGCCATGTGGGTAGCTTCCTGGCTGGCCAGGGATTAAATTCGTGCTGCAGAGGCTGCAGACAGCTTCACAGGTTGCGTCTTAACCCCTTGCGCCACCAGGGAGGCCCTTCTCCTAGACTCTTACTGTTATAATCCAATGATCAATTTCTCACCTCTGATGATTCCTTCCATAATTTTTTTTTTTTTTAAGATTGCCCTTTCACGAACTCTAATCCTTCAGTTTCTGATTTCAGCCTTTTTCCTTTCTGTTCTGGTGATGTCATCCATGCCCAGCGTGCTTCAGTGATTGACATCCCTGCGACAATTCCTCAAGTCTTCTCATGAGCCTGTCTTGCTCCCAGTCTTAGTCCTGCATTTAACTGCATACTGACTCTATTCTCTGAGTCAGCCAGAGCGTCACATCAACTGATCCCCTTACACCTGCAATATATCAGTAGGGCTACAAGACCCCCCTCCCCCGCCCCCTCGCCCCGAATTAGTCCTTTAACCCTTGCCATTATTTTTCTCCACTATCTTGTCTGCTATCAGGGCTTCCAGCCTTCCTTTATGGCCATTTCCCCTCTTAATTCAACTTTTCTTGGTATGATCTATGTTCATGCCAGAAACCTTACCAACTATCCTGTTCACCAAAGCAAAGCTCAGTCTGCTCAGGTATTCCAAGCCTACACTACCTGAGTCCTCATTATCTTTTAGTCTCAGTCTCCAAGTTCCTTTCTTCCAGTTATTTCTACTATATTGGCTATATGCAATAACTTCCTTTTAAAGCTCAAGAGCTTTGCTCAAGGCCTCTGGAAAGGACTACTCCACTACATGTGGGGTTCCTTTCTCCCTTTTATTTATTTTTATTTATTTTTTTAAATCTTTTTTTTTTCTTCCCGAGCTATTTATTCATTTTTTTAAGATTTATTTATTTATTTATACAAGAACGGGGGTAGAGGTCAGAGTAGCGGGAGGGTGAGAGAATTCACCAGAGACAGAGCAGGGAGCAGAACAGGCAGACGGACCAAAGACACTGCTGAGGGGAGCAGTGGGCGAGGCAGGAGAGGTCTGCCGCACCATGTGGGTTTCTCCTTGGCCAGCTAGGAATCGAACTGGCGCTGCAGAGGCTGTGTGTGGACAGCTTCACAGCACGGCGCACAACCCACTGAGCCACCGGGAGGCCTCCTTTCTCCCTTTTAAATATAGCTGACTTGACCAGGAGCTAATATCTAACCTTCAGAGGGTCAAAAGTCAAAAGTTGGGATCATTTACATTCTCTGTAATTACAATTAAGAGACACTGTTATCAAGTCACTTAGTTAGGGTTGAAACAAAGATTATTATACAGAATTTGGTCAGGGAGTCATCATGTGCAGACTGAATGAGCAGGACACCAACCAAGAGAGAAAGAGAAGTGGGAAAGACTCAGAGCAGAGAGGAGCTGTGACAAAGAGAGATGCAGAGAGCAACATGGGGATTATGCCTTTCTAGTTCCCATCCTCGAGTCCTTGGCTGTCTAAGAGATCATCCACCGTGTCCTCAGAAGAACTAACCTGAGTGGGAAAGTCTTTACTAAAATTTTCAATGCAACTTGTATCTACTGTGTGTGAACTACCTGACATTTCCTAAATGTGGCCTGTACTCTCCTATCTTGAAACCTTTGTCCACATTGTCTTTCCAGGGCACAGTTTCTTCTTGCATTTCTGTTGGGCTCAGTTTTTCCCACCTTTCAAGATGAAGTTTCCATATGTCTGGTTTTTCTTTTCCAAATGTTCTTTCTTCTATAAAGATTTCCCTGAGACAATGTAACCTCTCCTTTATTTGAATTGCAACATTATGTTGTACCTTTAATGCATAGTTGATCGTGCATTAAACTTACTTTTGTACATCTTACCATGTTCTACAAAACTGTAAGCTTTTCAGAGTTGAAGCCAAACATGGCATGGAAAGTATTAACTAAGCCATCTCTGAATGAAGCTTGAGATTCTAATCACTGGGCATTTAGCTTTCATTTCACGAGCAGAGCATGGTATAATGGTACCTGTTTCCAAACCTGGTTTGGTGATTCTGGTTATCAGAATCACCTAAGAAAACCTTTTCCTTTTCTTTTATTTCTCTCCTTTTTATTATTATTATTTTAAAGATTTATTTATTTATTTATACAAGCACTGGGTATAGTCAGAAGCGCGGGAGGGTGAGAGAATTCACCAGAGCCAGAGCGGGGAACAGAGCAGGCAGACTGACGAAATACACTGCTGAGGGAAGCAGCGGGTGGCAGGAGAGGTCTGCACACCATATGGGACCCTCGCCCAGCAGCCGGAGATCGAACCAGCACTGCAGAGGCTGCGGGCAGCTTTGCAACCCAGCACTCAACCGCTGCGCCACGGGGGAGGCCCTATTATTTTTTTTAAGATTTATTTATTTATATAAGAACCGGAGTACAGGCCAGATGTGTGGGAGGGTAAGAAGATTCACCAGAAACAGAGTGGGGAACAGAACAGGCAGACTGACGAAATACACTGCTGAGGGGAGCAGCGGGCTAGACAGGAGAGGTCTGCTGTGCCATGTGGGTTTCTCCCCTGCCGGCTGGGATAGAACTGCGCTGCAGAGGCTCCGGACAGCTTCACAGTGCAGCACACAACCGCCTGCGCCACCAGGGAGGCCCTCTCTCCTTTTTAAACAAGTAGATTTCTGGGCAACATTTCTTGTGATTCTGACTGAGCAGGTATGGAAATCAATGTTTTAAAGTGTACCAGGTGGTTCTTGACCAGTAGGGTCAGGTAAATGGAGGACAGGGATGGAGCAAGTCTTTCCAGCCACACGAACTTGAGCACATGTGCTTGGCTTGGCAGCCATTATAACTGCTTTTGATGCTATTGGCTTAAGGTTTTAAACTGTGTTAAAATACAAATTACAATTTAAGTTATACCTTTATGTAGGAAGATTCTGGGTCAGTGGTTCTTAACCTCAGCAGTACTTGAGAACCACCAGGGAACTTAAAAAATTGCAAATACTAGAGCCTCAATCTAGACTGATGAAATCAGAATGTATGGTAAGAGGCCTGGTCACTTATATATTTGTTTTTAAAGTTCCTTGGGTAATTTTGATGCCTGCTAAAAATTGCGAACCACTCTTTAAGGTATTTTTATGTAAGTAGCTTTAAAAGAAGGAAAATGAAACAATAAAATACTACCAAAAGGATTAAAAAGGCACAAAAAGAAAACAAGAAACAAAAGATAGACTTGGACTTGCTACATTCCTGTATTGGACAAGCTTTGACCATTGACCAGGCAGTAAATTAATACTGTTCCTTTCACTTAGCATGTAAGTCCATAAATATAGGTAGCAGATTCAAGAAGACACAAGCTTGACAATAAGCTATAAAAAAAGAGAAACTATAAGAAAATTCAGTTTTTTAAAAATTCCTAGTAACCTTCTCCTCAGTGAAGATTCAGATACACACATTTTATGTTAAAATAAATACATGAAGGGCCTCCTCCTATTACCTTAAAATCAGTTCCTATAACTGCATTTCTATATTTTAGAACCTATTCTCTTACCTTTCTAATGGTTGCAACACATATTGTAGAAAGATTTAATGGGTCTATAGCTTCCAATTTCATTCCTTCCTTGAACCATTCCCCACTCTGGTCTACTTCTTTTACCTGAAGAATTACATGAAAGCACATTGACTGTTACAAATGTTATCATTTTTAACAACTAAAATATTACCAATTTGAAAAAGGTTTACCAGGTGAGAATACCAAATGTTTTCTCCTACCTACCTAGTAGTATAACTCAAGCTTCCATTAGGGAATATAGAATTCAGGCAAATAGAATTCAAGAATAATTATAATCAAAAGTTGTGACACCTTTGGATTACAAGTTCTTAATTCTTTTAAGTGAACATATGTAATTGTGATTTCCGTAATTTTAGGAAAAAACCCACAACCCTCTTTCAAACCTAATTTACAAATGAGGGTTCTTATAAAAACTTCTTACCTTAGCAAATAAATGTGGTGGTGTATCAAAATGTCCATCCTGTTTCTTTGTAATATCTACAAGGAAAAGTTACATACTAATCTGTCAGCATTTGTGAGAAGACCAAAAACCACGTTTCTTTGAAGGTTTCAAACTCACAAGGTATGTATATATAAAACATGGCAAAAATACATGCCTTCTACAGTTATGGTGAATAATATTCTTTAAGTCTTTCTCTCTTCAAAGTACATGTGCTATTAAATACACTCAGCCAATCAGAATGTTGGTAATTCCCTACTTAGGGAATTAAAACTTTAGAAGTATGTTTTTAATGTGTTTAATATTCAGTCTAACCACATTCCTTGCTATTTTGATTAAAAATGAATGGGAAGGGAAAAGCTATCTTTAGATCTTTCAAATGGGCTGGATAAGAAAAGTGTAATAAAATAAATGTAGTTGTGAACAAAAATGCATTATTTTTAAATTGAGAACAAGTGGAAGAAACATAAAGGAATTGGTTAGGGTACTAGTATTTCACTGTGAAACCTTCCCTAATTAAAGTAGAATAAGCAGCCCAGACTGTTAGAATGCTCATTTTTGATCTATGCTATTCTGTAGAGAAAAAAAAAACCAACCAAAAAACCCAAGTAGTATAATTCAGCCTGAATGATATTTTCAACAGGAGTACTTGTGACAGATGCTTACCAGATCTTTTGAATCGATGGCCTATGCTTCGAGACCAACCAATATGATGGATTAATGGGCTGTGCATATGGCACCAGAAGTCATCTGTTCTATCTTCGCTCTCTTCATAGACTAGTCTTAATCGTCCTCCAATTACACTTTCCACCACTGCTACTCGTGTTCGACACAAATGTCTCTTGTCAACCACTTCTACTCTCATGCAAGGTTTGAAAGAATACTGCATACTCTCTGAAACCTTGAAACAAAAGCAGATAAAGACAGGACAGGGGTTTATGAATAATTTGTATCATTTCATATTGCAATATTAAAAATACTGAGTGTACTTGATCATCTGGCTTACTAAAAAAATTATTCTTTAAAAAAACTTCAAAGTTTTCACATTTTTTGCAGCTCTCATTTGAAACTTCAGCTGTTTCTAAAATCCTGTCTTTACCTTTTGTGAGAAATCGGGAGGAAGAGTTTTGGCACCAGTAAGTCGTTTCACTAGAAAAGCTTTCCAGTTTGTATATTTATGCTGAATAGCTAAAACAGAAGAAATAACCAGTTATATGTTGCAAAGAACTAGAACTATTTCATAAACTATTTGTTAAAAAGGTATCAAATTTCCCTGCAATTTAGAGTATTGACTAAGATTCTGAAGAATAACCACAGATAAAACAAGTCTTGCCACTAAATAAATTACTCAAAACCACGAAATATTATTTTAACTTCTATATTGCTATAATTTCCTACATGTGAAGTTGCATTAATGTATATATATTTAAATTACAACAGTGTTGATTCAAAAGAACATCTGTACTCCTATGTTTATTACAGCACTATTTACAATAGGTAAAACCTGGAAACAACCCAAATGCCCAAAAATAGATGACTGGATCAAGAAGATGTGGTATATATACATAATGGAATACTATTCAGCAATCAGAAAAGATAAACTCATGCCATTCGCAGCAACATGGATGGAGCTAGAAGGAATTATGCTCAGTGAAGTAAGTCAGAAGGAAAGAGAAAAATATCGATGGTTTCACTTATAGGAGGAATATAGGGGAACCAAATAAGATATCAGTGTGAAAAAATATAACAATACAAAACACAACAAAACAAAACCAGACAATTATAAATCAGAGACATCCTGCAGGGGAGGAGGAGGAGGGAGAGGGATCAGAAGGAGGGAGAGAGGAGCACAGGAGACTGTGGTGATGGTGCACAGGTGCACTGGTGAAGGAAATTCTATGGGGACTACACCTAAGGGGTGGGGGGAAGCAAGTATTATTTAAAAATGAACAATGATGTAAAGAATAAAAAAAAAAATTACAATGTTAAATAAGCTACTTACTTCTAGGAGGGACAAGAGGTTTTCCACTGGCTGCACACCAACCAACTGGATGGATATCAGAACCACATATATTGCACCAGAAGTCCAGACCAGAGTCATTTTCAAATCCTTCATATCTTAAAAGGGCATTATAACCTGAAACCAACAAATTGATAACAAGATGAGAAAACAAAATGTAAGGAAACAAGAAACAGAATATGCTTGCTGGCAGTGGTTGTGAAATGCCGGTGTGCATATGTGACAATCACAGTATGAGTTTTGAATTATGGTGAACGGAACAATGCATGCATTTAGAGAATGTTTATATAGCTGAGGAAATGTTTTGAGGGAAGGGTGGGAATTGAACTGGGTAATATGGTATGTGTAACAGTCAATGTGCTTTCATGTAATTCTTTAGGTAAAAGAAGTAGACCAGAGTGGGGAATGGTTCAAGGAAGGAATGAAATTGGAAGCTATAGACTTGAGAGTGAGCACAGACAGAGGGGACAAAGAATGTGCTTCCTTCATAGGAAGGAGACCAGCTTCATTAGAACACATCATTTATTTTGTGGAGAAACAAAAAATTTGGCCAGGGGTGTATGATGCAACTCATTAATAGCTGTAAATGTGACCATCTTTATCCTAAGGACAAAGAACCCATTAAAGATACTTGGGCAGGGCCTCCCCGGTGGCACAGTGGGTTGAGTGCAGTGCTGTGAAGCTGTCTGTAGCCTTCGCAGCAGTGGTTCGATTCCCAGCTGGCCAGGGAGATTCCCACATGGCGTGGCTGACCTCTACTGTCTCACCCACTGCTCCCCTCAGCAGTATATTTCAGTCCTTCTGCCTGTTCTGCTCCCTGCTCTGTCTCTGGTGTTTTCTCTCACCCTCCCATACCTCTGGCCTGTACCCCAGTGCTTGTATAAATAAATAAATCTTAAAAAAAAAAAAAAAAAGTACTTGGGCAGAAAAATGTAATTAACAGCATTTTCAATTAAATTAATTCTACCAGCAGTACACAGTGAGCAGTATGTAGGGACTTTTATGGAGAATGGCTGGAGATAAGACTGCAAATTTAAGGTGAGTAAGCCAACTCCTTGAGTAATCTAAGAACATCTTTTGTTATCTGAGTGGTTGCCACTATTTGAAAGAACTATAGTGCCCTACTATGTCACTCATGAAAGACCTTGTCATATAATGCATTTGACACCTGGCTTATGTGAGTTCACTAAAAAACACTAGTCTTACACTTCTGCAGATCAGTTGCTCAGTGTCTTAACATAGTAGATACCAAATGCAATAAGCTATCAAGGGCCACGTATATAAAAGCAGTGAAATGGGTAGCTTTGCAATCCAGAGCTCAACCACTGCGCCACCGGGCAGGCCCCTAAAAGCAGTGAAATGGGAGTAAGGAAAAACCTAAGATATATGAGATCATCAACACTAGTTTACTTTTGTTATTCTGTACCTTATTTCTCTTTTTAGTATTTCAACTTTTTGTTGCATTTCAAAGTATTTTCCTAGACCAGGGATTGGTAAATTACATTATAGTCCACAGATTACATTACGTTTCACAGATTTGGCCTACTGCCTTATGTTTTTAGTCTGTCACTGAAGAATTGTTCTTACAGAACTTTTAAATGAGGGAAAAATCAAAGGAATAATATTTCATGACATGTGACAATCACATGAAATCCCAATTTCGGTATTCAGAAATAAAATTTTATTAGAACACAGCTATGTCTCTTCATTGGTGTAGTGCTTGCTTGCTTCTGTGCTATAATAGTAGAGCTGAGTAGCTGTGACAGACTATTGCCCACAAAGCTGAAAATATTTACTGCCTGGCTTTATACAGTAAAAATTTTGCCAACCTCTGCTCTGCATTGTATTTATTATTTGGCAATACTTGCAAAATTTATCAATTTTTTTACAAAAGTTACAAATAAAACCAACATTTTCTAGTAAATAATTATGCATGTTCTTCACCTGCTAATTTTACTATTCCAGCAATCCAGAAGACTTTGGTAGGTAGGCTGCAGTCTGTATTAGGAACTTCTACTCTCACATTTTCTGAGATATCACCCCAGCAGGTCCCCATAGGTGCCTGTCACATAAAAATCATTAAATTATCATTCTTGTTAACATAAAATCTAAAGCAAATCATTCAAAATTAAGCATTATCATCAACAATGAAAACATTACCCTAAAAATGCCATTTAATTCATTTTTCTAAAAATATTATTACTCCCCTTTCACGCAATTTTATTCAGAAAAAGTCAGTGTCAGAGTCAAGCTCAAGATGAAGACAATCCACATATATTAGAACAGATCCGTGTCAACTTCAAACTTCAGTAGTCTGTCCTAATACAAGACTTGGGTGGCAATTTTTATAAAAGGTGAGTCACAAACTTGACTGTAAGTAGATTTCACTGGATAAAGATGGCTTGAGAAACCCATTATTTTTAATAAACACTGAATGAATGTATTTTACCCCTAGCCTCTTATTTTAAAAGATCTGGGCACAGAGCAGAAAGAAAAATAATTCCAATCAGCAATATGGTTTCCAATAACACAGGAGAAACAAAACTCTATAATCTATATTTTCAACTTAAGTTAAATTCTTGGAATAAAAATATAGTCTGTTAAAACAGATATGAGGCAAAAGCACTGGACAGAGTTAGTAAAAAGACAGATTTGAAGAGTTTTTGGAGACGCATACCATGACAAATTGTAAATAATTACTTTGAAATTTCTCATGCAGGAGTTACAGTAAGAGAAAACTCAGTGTTAGAACTGGTAATTACTAGCCTCCACAACAAATGGTAAAGATGGGACCCAGAAAACCAATTAAATGAGTATCATGAATAGATTTTTCAATATCTAATAAATATTCCCAAATTAGAATTTCTAGTATATTTTAATATTTATAAAACTTGAGGCTATTTATAATTATCTGGAATTTACGCAATGGTTAATTAAATCAAACAAATAAATTAGGCATATAAATGCTAACACCAGTCTCTGTGGTCCTTGATAATCAGCTCTTTTTATTAAATATAATTTAGAACCTTGATCATAAAGGAGAGGATTAGGTGAGGCTGTTAAAGACCTGATAATACAAACACATCAGGAAAAGACCAAATCACTTCAAAGCTCAAAGATGAGCAGACAAAGACATCTAAGAATTACATGAACTAGCCGGGTGGGCAAATGTTTTGCATGCAAGGCCTCTCATATTTTGGTGGATACTAACCCAACAGGAAGTTGGTAGCCTAAATCAAAACTCAACCCTTATCCTCTCAATAGTCTAAGTAATTTCTGATGGAGAGGAAGAAAATATGAAATAACAATGAACTAGGGTAAGTCTAGAAATTAAAGACAATCCATTTGTAACTACTATTTTATATTCATGATAAGCAATTAATACACATTAATAACTTAAGAGACTGTGGCCTCTCTCACTTATTTCTGATTCTGCAGGGGTACATAAAACTATCTCTCTGAGCTATACAAAAAGTAACACATCGATTACGACTACCTCTTTCTGTTTTAAAAGGAAAGACTGGACTCTTCAGGTTCTGCTATCTCTCCCTATATCATTCTAGACTGGAGGGCCATCCCTATTGCCAGCAGATCTGATCAGAAAAGGAGAGGCTGGACGGAAGTTCGGTAACATAGATTTGCTGTCATATGATAACACAAAGACTGAATTCATTTCTGTGAGGAGTAACCAATTAGAGCAGACAGATGCAGCAAATGTACACACTGAATTAAGGTAGAGTACCTAGCCCTCTTCGCTTGGCTGCCAAATCTTGTGTATTGGTTTGTTTACTGCTGAGAAGAGGCGTGGTTATATTGACAAGTTGGGGTTAAGTTGACACTCTGCTAAGATAATTTGGCATACAGGACTCCCTTCTGAACTAGATATGACAAAGTCATACCAATGGGAAAAAAAAGCCTTAATTGTTTGGAGCAAATAACTTTTAGTCACATTTTATTAAGGAAAACAAAATGTCAATATTCTCACTTTAAAAAACAAAGTTAACAATCACTCTAGTGGGGGATGTTTATATTTTCCTCCCTACAGTCTGGATTGGTATAGGAGAAAGTAGCAGAAAGTGACATTTGTTCTTGCCTGTAAGGTTGTGGTTCTGCTAGGCCCTCTTAAACCAATCCATATGGTTTACTCTAAGAAAAAAAATGAAGAAACAAAACAACAAAAAAGAGCACCACAGCATGGCACAGTATGTGCTCAATGTGTTGAAATAATAAAGTAATTTCACAGATATATCTGCCCTTTTGTTTCAAATGAATATTTTTAAGTGTGGAAGACTAAATGACCCAGGGCTTGACAGCCATCTTCATCCAAGTCATCTGTCTTCTCTTGCTGGCAGGAGGGATACCTCTGAAAGTCTGGATTGGCATAGCATGAACTAGCAGAACCATAATTTACAGGTAACAACAAATTTACCTTCCAGACTCAGGATGAGAGGTCCACCTCAGGCTCCTCCCCAAACCAGGAAGATCTGCTTCACCACTTCCTGCTCCAGGGCCACTCGTGAGGGCTATCTGTGAGCGACTCTCCTTCCCTGCAAGGTAAGCTGTCATCAGGTCCTGCAGGACACGGCCATCCAAATGCTGAGGGCTCCCCAGCACAAATGTATGATAACTTCCACCTGCCTGTCCATAAGGAAATAACTGGGTGGGAAGTCTTACTTTCTGTACTTGAAGAATATCCCCAGGTAGTCCAAAAGCTCAGTGGCTAATATTTAGACTCTAGGAGGGTTGATACATGGCATACATGATGCTTTTATGGCAGAAATACAGATTTCTCTCTACAGAGCTGCCAACTTGTAACTTTTGGTAACCACCCACAATCTTCAATTTAAAAAGAGCTTAAAGGCCTCCCTGGTGGCGCAAGGGGTTTTAAGCACAGCACTATGAAGCTATCTGCAGCCTCTGCAACTCGAGTTCGATTCCTGTCTGGCCAAGGAGCTATCCACATGGTGTGGCAGACCTCTCCTGACTCGCCCGCTGCTCCCCTCAGCAGTGTATTTCAGTCAGTCTGTCTGTTCTGTTTCCCACTCTGTCTCTGGTGAATCCTCTCACCCCCTGCACCTCTGGCCTGTACCCCAGTTCTTGTATGCAAAAATAAATAGATAAATCTAAAAAAAAAAAAAGAGCATGCTTAAGTGGCAAAGTTTGGCCCTAATATTGCACATAGGTAACCAAGATCTATCCCAACAATGACAATGACAAATGTACAAAAATCCACCACTAAAATACCTGAAGCATCTGTTTAATAGAGGACATCTAGTAGAGAAAGAGGAAATATTTGACCAAAAAGGGGAGAAAATCTTCATTGAAAATTAACTAGAAAGAAATTAGAACTCCGCAATACTATTAAAGGAATTAACAGGAAGCAGAAACAGAAAAAAAAAAAAAAAACAAAACCAAAAAAACCCAAAAACCTGTTTCTTCTTTCTCCAGAAAGTCCACTCACTATTTGATACCAGAATCTACTTACTGGGGACGTGCAAGCAGAGTACAAAAGGAAAATGGGACCCATGATAGGGTGGAATTAAAATGGAAAGAATGCTCTCTGTACGTAAAAAGAGATAGGAAACAGTGACTACTAATCTGAAAGTTCATAATTAAATAAAAGTAAGTATACTGGGCCTCCCTGGTGGTACAAGGGGTTAAGCACCGCACTACGAAGCTGTCCACAGCCTCTGCAGCATGAGTTCGATCTCTGCCTGGCCAGGGAGCTACCCACATGGTGAAGCAGACCTCTCCTGCCTCGCCCGTTGCTCCCCTCAGCAGTGCATTTCGGTTATTCTGCCTTTCTGTTCCTGTTCTGTCTCTGGTGAATCCTCTCACCCCCCTGCATCTCTGGCCTATACCCCAGCTCTTGTATGCATTAATAAATAAATCTTAAAAAAAAAAAGAATATTATTTAAAATTGGGACATTCTAATAGAACTAAAAGGCAACTTTAGAAACAGACCAAAATTAAGAAACTAATCTAAATTATTTAGGCTTTCTTTAAAATATGAAAGACAGACTGGTGATTTTTATTATCTTATAGTCCGCTGTTTTCCTGTAGAAACTTGTTTCGTGGCAACACTCATAAAAGCTAATCAGATGCACTAACAAGTGCCAGAAACCAATTTAAGTTTTATTTCCATTACAAAGAAACTCTGTAATCTAGGATGACATACTGAAGATTCTAACTTTAGTTAAAATGGACATATTTATCTTCAACTTTCAATGGAATCGTGTGGGGTCAAGGTTAGGAAAAGAAAACACAAGGTAATTTTACTTTATAGATATTATTTTACTAATAAACACATATCTGAAAAATAGATCATGAGTTTTATTACAAACTATTATTATTGCATATACACAAACAGAGGGGTTTTTGTTCTTAAACCCAAAAATACGCTACATGCTGCAAACAAGAATGGATAACCTTATCCCCTCAAGCTGGTATACAGGTCAAGGAGAGAACTAGAATATATCATGTAAATAATACCAGGTATATCTGTGGAGACACGATGTCAAAGCCTAGTAAATTCAGCTTTAAAGTTACAGCATCTGTGTACCAAAAAAGAGGAACTTTTAAAAAAACTATAGAACCACAACTATCTTCAAGGGAGAAAAAGTCACATGATGACATTTCTGGTCCTAGCAGCAACAGTATCAGTAAGAGACAGAGTATACAGTTCAATATTAAACCAAAGAAATTTGAAGTCTGGGTGTGTGTGTGTGTGTGTGTGTGTGTGTGTGTGTGTGTGTATATATAAAACTATACAAACATTATTTTAGCTTTGGTTATATGGCTTGCACATTTGATATTAGCACATTTTGGTTCATGCTGTAACGCTAAGGAAAGAAATGTTTTACCTGATTTTACAAGGCAAAAAAAAGGGAAATAGTGTTTCAATTTAAAATGCTGACTTAAACTTAACAGTGCTTTAAGCTAATGGTTCTGCATACATATAGATCAGTTTCCTCTGGTTCAAACATAAGTTACTAAGAGAAGACAACAACCTGTGAATTTAATTAATATACATGCAGTGCACCTAATTAGCATAGAGTATAGCAGTTTTATTTTAGAGATTTTTATCCCACAGGATCAATATGGATACTGTTTTTGGAGGCTGTGAAATAATAGAAAAGAAAAAAAAGTGTGTATCTCTGCCCTAGTTTCTGGCACAGAACTCTTAAAAACCTCTGCAATTTAAGTAATAGGAGTACTAAGAGCATGCTTTGTTTTAATTTTGGTCTTTGGCTCTGTTTCCTGACATACTGCTCCTAAATCCTTTGGAATTTCTTGGGTGACAGGAATGCCTTTTGTTCTAGTGAGGTGACTTGCAAATAACTTCAGGAAGGGAATGGTCACCAGAAAGACCAAGCTATAATTAGAAGCTTGGAATTTTCAACTCCAACCCCCCACCTCTGGGAAGGGAGAAGGGCTGGAGTGAGCCAGTGATTGATCATGCCTATGGGATGAAGCCTCCACAGAAATCTCAATGCACAGGGTTTATAGAGTTTCTGGGTTGATGAACAACTTGAGGTGCCAGGAGAGCGGTGTGTCCGGAGAGGGTATGGAAGTGCCATATCCCATTCTGTATAACTTGTCCTACATATTTCTTCATCTGGCTTTTCATCTATATTCTTTATAATAACCCAGTTAACATTAAGTGTACCCTTGAGTCCTGTGAGCTGTCCTAGCAAAAATTAATCAAACCCAAGGAAAGCATTAAGGAAATGGTGATTTAGAATCAGCTGGTGAGAAGCATGGGTGGTAACCTGGAACTTGCGACAGGCATCTGCAGCAAGAGGTGGGCTTAAGAAGACTGAGCCCTTAACTTATGGGTTTCTGATGCTAACTCCAGACAGTGTCAGAACTGAATTGAATTGCAGGATATTCAGCTGGTATATGAGAACTGCTTGATGAGTAGAAAACTACATATCAGGTGTCAGAAGTATTGTGTAGTTGGAGTAAGTAAAAGAGAAATAGGAGTGTTTTTCTACAGGGGCTTAATTCAAAACCATACAGGGAAAAAAAAAGACTTTGCATTATGAAAATTAGGTCAAATTGGCACAGAAATAGATACAGAGACCAATGAAATAGAACTGAAAGCTCAGAAATAAACCCATGTACAGATTAGCACCTCACCTATTAAAGCAACTATGAACACAAAATGGGCAAAAAACAGACCCTAAGAAATGGTGTTGGGAATACTGAAAAGACACACATAAAAGAATGAAGTTGGATCACTTGATAACTCCATACATAAAAATAAACTTCAAATGGATTAAAGATTTATATCTAAGACCTGCAACAATAAAATATAGGGAAGAAAGCATGACACAATGGTAAAGATGCTTTTGGTGGTTCTACCCTTATGGCAAGGGAAATTGGAAAAAAAAAAACCAAACAATTGTGATTACCTCATTAAAAAGCTTTTATGTAGTGAAAGAAAATACAAGCTTAAAAAGACACCATAATGAATGGCAGAAAAACTCAGTATGTAACCAATGAAAGGGTTAATATCCAAAATATATGAAACTCACACAATTTAAAAATAAAAAAAACCAAAGAATCCTATTAATAAATGGATAGCAGATATGAATAGACATTTCACCAAAGAGGATATCCAAAAGGCCAATAGATATATGAAAAATATACTCATCATCACTTCCAGTAAGAAAGATGCAGGTTAAATCTACAAAGAGATACCATCTCATACCCTTGAGAACGGAACATAAAGTGCTGGAGGATGTGGAGAAATAGGAGTCTTATTATGCTCTTGGTGGAAATATAAACTGCAACCATAATGGAAAGCAATCTGGATTTGTCTTAAAAACTAGAAATGGAAATTTCATACAAACCAGCAACCCCACTCTTGGGCATCTATCCAAAGAACATGAAACCATCAATGCAAAATATATGTTCTACAATGGAACATTATTTACAACAGCTAGGACATGGAAGCAGTTTAAATGCCCAATGAAAGATGACTAGATCAAGATGATGAGATATATCCAAACTATGGAATACTATTTAGCCATAAGGAAAGATGAAATGCTGCCAGCAAAAATAGGGGGAGTTTGTGAGAATTATGCACATCAAAGCAAGTGAGAACGATAAAAACAAATACTGGACATTTACACAGCAACAATTTGATAAAACAAAATAGTTACAAAAACTAGTGGACATCAATAAACACTGTGAGGGCACAGAAGTTAAAAGGGAGGGAGAGGGTAAAAGGATGTAAGAGATGGTGGTGGGGAAAAGAAGCAAAGCAGCAAATGGTCAAAAAAAAAAAAAATTAAAAAAAAAAAAAGGGTTGTTAAAGCCCACAGTTGAAAATTATAATCAAGTTACTGGAACAAAAATAAAGTTTCTTCCTTTGTAACAAGGGATAGACTAGATGATTTTTAAGATGTCTTAGAGCTTTGTGACCATATGATTTTGAGCAATTAAAAATCACACTACCTAATTCAATGGTTTCCAACTTCAGAAAATGCAAAGGAAGGGGGAAGCCAAGGATCAAGGGCTAAGGTTCTGCTCATACCACCCCACCCCTGTCAGACCAATCAATACAGCTTCCTCCTATCCTAGGTATGTTTATTAGGGAAAAGAGGGATTCTGATGCTTGAATAAAGTCTGAAAAGTACCACACCAAGATAAAATGAAAGCTGTATCAGATATATGGTAATTACAATACATAGCTTTCTAAGCATGTATGTATAATTAAGCTTATATGTATATATAAGCATATATGCTTAGAAAGGGAAATAAGAAAATAAACAATTGAGATTATCAACTGACACATAAAATGACAATTGGGGCTTTATTTCCATTGCTATTTATAAAACATTTCAAAGACTTGTAACTGAGCGATTGAGTATAAACTACTACACATAATTATTTCAATTATCAAGGAGGATACAGTCCTATGATGTGCTTTGCAGAAACTTCATTTTCAGGAGATTAAAGATAATAGATGCCAGAAAGTAGAATTCTACTCTTGAAATTCTATGATTTTACAACTACTCACAATCATAGTTAAGTGCTGGAAAACAAAAACTGTTTACATGGGATCCTACTCCAAGAAGTTGGATACCTCTTCTTCTGGAAGAAAGCAGTTAAGGTTCTGACACTGTCCCCGCCCCCAATTCCTGATTCAATCATAATAGCTCTGCTTCCATGTTACATCTTGGATGTTTTTAAAAGTTTGTTGAAAAAAGAATCCCAAAGGAGCAGGGAAAGGTCCCCAACCTGTACTCAGGTTGAAGAGAAGGCAGATATAGAGTCTGGAGAAAAAGGCCCTGCCACTGAACCAAAGTCCCAGCAGCATACATCCAGTCTTAGACCAGAAGACAAACTAGAGGACATCAATAAAGTAGCGGACATCCTACAAGGCAGGATCTGGATTGGAGCTGATCCTGACAACAGGTGTTCTACAGCTAAACCCAGCAACTCTCCTTAGAGACCTAAAAAACTACCTGAGGGAGAGAACCATGAAAAGTCAACTCCAAAGGACAAAAGTGTAACATGAGCTCTGACCTTCTAAACCCAATGGCTTCAAATGAAGATGCAGGTTTATGGCAACAAAGCAAACACATTTGTACTAAAATATATTAAGAGATTGGCAATGTATTTTTTTTCTTATTTTATAAGAAGGTAGTAAAGAAAGATGAGTGGAACAGGAAGGGATTCAGTAACAGATAACTCACTTTTGAGTGAGAAAGAGGAAGCTCCACATCATCATCATAAATAAAAAAATTAAGACTAGCTATTCTATGTGCTAGAACATTTTAATCTAAAAGAAGCAGCCAGAATAAAATCACTTTCATTGTAAGAGGTTTTCTTGCAAAGAACTTTAATAATACAGTATTACTATTAAAATATGGACATGAAATGAAATAACTTCGGGTTTTGAGAAGCTACTTTTAAAATATTCTTCTTACATAAAATAGTTTGATGTGATTTATGATACTAAAACATAAAAAACAGAATGTTAAAGTAAAAGTAGAAGAAGAGAGAAAGGCTATTTAGAAAGAGACAAATACTCCAGGAATCTAGGATGAAAGAGTTACTGTCACTGAGAAATTAATCTAATTATGGACTTCTCTGTACCAGAAAGAACTATCCCAAGAGAGAAGGGTTAAAGATTTGCTCTGTAGTTCTATTTAAAGCTGCTGTGGTGGTGTTCTCAATATATTTCACAAAAATGTGACAATACTATCCACATTAAAGTAAAGTAAGTCACCAGGTTTACAGTGAGATAAAATATCTAAGCTTTTACTTGGGTTGATACACACAGTCAGCAGCCACTAAATAAGAAAGGGCTTTATACTTGTATCTTCAAAAGAAAGAAAACTAGCAAATTAGTGAGCTTGGCTTTAATTTATATTTCTACTACTGAATTAATGTGGTTAGCCTTGATCAAGATCCTTTACTGGCCAACAATGAATGAAAGTTCATTTGGCTTTCCACAGACACAAGCTCAATTTTGTCCACACATTGTTACTCATAACTAAAGCCCACTCAGAATCAACAAAATGTTAAGTGTAAACAAAATTTTATTCATTAGTTTTCTCAATTCTTTCTCTTTTTTTTTTAATAAATGGTCTGAGGCAGAAAGAACCTTCAAATATAAACTTGCAGTCAGGTTAAATAAAATATTGCAGAGAATTAATCACAGATAATAAAAAGAATGGAATCAAAGGAAAGAACTTATAATTAGATACATTTTTGACATTAATTCTGACTTCTTGAGATGTTCTGTGACAGTATACGTGGTAAAAAGAACATGCTGCCAAGTGTTTTACACAGTATCATATATTTATCTGTCTATAAAGTATATTACTAGTAGTCCCTTTTTATTTTTGTAACTTTACATTTGGACACAAAAACAAAACTGAAGCAAAGATCCTTTTCTGAATTACCAGATCAAATTACAAAGATACATGACAGATGGTTTTTATTAGGCTAAACCATCTGATACTGTCAATATACAACTATGGTTGTACCTTGAACACAGGTTGAACTACATGAGTCCATTTCGCGATTCTTTTTCTATGAAATCTTTTCATGAATTCAACCAACTGTGGATGGCTCTTGTCCCTAACACCTACATTGTGCAACTGCACTGTATTTTTATACACAAAACAGCAATTTTAAATGGTTTTACTTAATATGAAAACTGAATGAGACTTTTCCCTGTTTAAAATAATTTCAAATTACAATTTTTTTATGGGAAGCTTTTACTTGTAAAACTCACAGTAGAAGTAATTTTAAACTATAATATTTAATGAAAAAAATATCATTACAATGTATAAAATGTATAAAATAAAGACCTAAGGATAAGACGCTTAGGTGGTGGTGTATTTTCAGATTTAAACAATTATTAAGCACTTCACTATAAGGTAAGAAATTCCATACTCACATGTTTAAAGCAGGTAACTGGAGCTGCTATAAAGCTATTGCTATTGATGTAGTTACCCCAGCTGAAACCTTCCATGGAAACTGCTGCAGAAACAAAATAAATCTAGATATAGTACAATTCTTAAATCTTTTATTTATAAGAAGGATATGATTTTAAATTTGAGATGATACAATATTACCACCTTTAAAGTAAGTTTTTTTTTTTCTCCTGTAGAGACTGAACTCTAAATAAACCATATTTGCAAATAAACAGCGGTTAATTCTTCTATATACTACATATACTCCTCTGGAAGTAAAGAACAGGCTCTCCAGTCAGGAGAGACACAAAGAAGTGTGCAGGATAACAAATACTGCTATAGCTGCCTTTGTGCTTTTATTCCCTTGTAGCCCCTACTGTCTATTTCCATGAGGTGTCTACCTAGTATCTACCACCGCCCTCCTCCCTATCCACCTCCTTGCCTTTGCATGCCCATTACCAATCTTCTATTAGAAACAGTCCTCTCTCCTTAATGGCTTCCTGTTATTACCCTCCTCTCCCCAACCCCTTTCAAGTCTGCTAAATGTCCTATTTCTTTGCAAATTATCTCCACAGTGCTTCCCACCGAATATAAAAAATGAAGAAACCCAATAAAAGACATTAATATTAAAGAGATTTTCATAAGAACTGAAACTTGTGAATACAAGTTTCTTTTCTAGAATAATTTATTGAAACTAAAATGATCATCTAGTGACATAATGGGCTTAGAAAGAGCTTAAACAGAATCCAAAAATAAGAGTCATTAATCACAACTAGTTGAATCAATATCAAATATTTCACCCACATTACCTGCTTTAGTCTTTGCTTGATTTTGCAAGGTAGCTTGATACTGAGCATATGCGGCTAGTTTAGCAACTAAAGGTTGTTTCTGAAGAACTTTTGCTTTCTTTGTTGGAGGCTTACCCTAAAACAAGAAGAGTTAAGTAAATAGGATTCTTTTTTATTCCCCCCAACTTGATTGCAACTACTCAATCTGCTTAAGTAAACATTGAGGGTTTAGAAAATTGTTAAAGCAGAAGGAAACATACAAGAAATTTTAACACGAGGAATGTTTTCTGGAGTTCTGCTACAATGTAGGTATCTTATACGGGTAGCAGAGCTGGCACAGACTAACACAGCAGTATGCAAATTAATATGTTAATAAAAAATTATATCCCATAAGAGGTTAAATATAGGCTGTGGGTGGGTATTTGATTCCTTCTTATACTAGATAAAACCAGTGGTTATTCACTCATGCAGGTTGCCAAGCATTGCTATTTATATGGTAAGAGAAGATAATTTAATGTTTAAAGAGCAAGTGACTGAGGTTTATACCTTTAGTGCTAATGCAAAAGATCAATGACAAAATGATCATGGGCCAAATTCAGTGTGACAAACTGCCATCCATTTGGGTACAGACCACTGCTCAGGATCATTAGGTACTGTCTATCTGAAATAAAGAAATACATCTCAGTGATGTATTTCCTTAATTTTGGGGATTTAAATAATCCTTTCAGTGCTATGTAATGATCACAATAATAATTAAAGGACAGTAAGAAAAATGTGATCACCCAAATATATTAGAAAAATCAGCTATTTAGTGCCTTTAAAATTTGTTTATATGCTACAATAGCAACAACTTAGTTGAATCTCCATACTGTAGGCACTGATGTACATTTACAGAAAGATGACTTTCTATATCTATACCATTATTTTTTAAATAGTTCAATTAACCATATACAATTGTATCTTCATATACAATTTGAAGTATCAAATGTGTTGCAATTAAAAGTAAAAAGTAAAAATGATGGGAAGATAAAGGCACAGGGTAAATCTCCTCCCTCCCCATGTTAAAAGATTCTACCTTGATGTTAACGTAAAGGAGGAAAAATTGCTCCATTTTCTGCATATAAAAAAGTTTATTATAGTTACACATATTAGAAAAGGGTAAGTATTTTTAATTCACTTAAACTATTCATAATTTATTTTGGATGATAAGCCTTGTCTATTTATAGTAGATATTCAATTTTATAGACAATTTTCAGGGCTCACATATTTCCTAAAACTGTAGGGTGTAAAATGATAATGGGCCAACTAGACAGAGGTAGAGTGCAGTGAATCACAATCAAATGACAGATAAACAGTGAAAGTCATAGGAATAACAGGTATAAAGAATAAGAAAGTTTCTGTACCGTTACCTGAAGTCTGGCCAAAATGCTTGCCTTCTTGGAGTTTGACGAGTAACTTCTTGAACACGAAACGCTACAGAAACGCTTTGTTTTAGAGTAAAAAGCATCTCGAACGCCAACCATCCCACACATTTCACAGGTAGCTAGTTAACAAAATAAAAACATTGTTAATATGCTATAAACCAAATGTTATCAAATAGTTTAATAATTTCTTCAACTACCTAAGGGTTCTGATTAAAAAACTTCCTTCTTTCTGCTGTTACACAAATGATTAAAAAAAAAAAAGGAAACTGAGGACAGCTGGGGAAAAAAGGGGATGTCAAAAGACAAATAGAAGTCAGATTCAGCTAACACTTCCTAAGTGCTCACCACGTGCCAAGCATTTTTATGTACATTATGAGCTCCAGTCTTGGAAAGGATTATAAACAAAAGATAGAAAGAAATGCAAGCACAGCACAAGCCTTCAAAGGGCAATAGGAAGAGTCTTTCAAGGAACTTTCAAGGTATATGTTCAGGGGAAAAGAAGGAAGGATATGTTCAAAGTTTGAGGTAGTTCCTCTATTATTAACTGATAATAAGAGTGAAACAAAACTACTGCTGTGCCTCTGCTATAAATGATCATAATGGACAATAATCTGAAAGGCAGAATTAGAAGAAAAGGGTCACAAGAACTGAAGATCAGGAAAAATATATACCAAAGAGTGGGACTGCTGGATCACATGGTAGTTCTATTTTTCCACAGAAAATTGATTAATTTATATTTCTACCAAGGGTTCCCTTTTCTCCACAGTCTAACTTGTTAACACATCATTTCTTGGCTTCTTTGATAACTGTCATCCTAATGAATACAAGGTGATATATCATTGTGGCTCCCCTTTGCATTTTCCTGATGATTAGTGATAAGAAAGCACCTTATTACGTACTTACTGTCCATTTGTATGTCTTCTTTGGAAAATGTCTTATTTAGGTCTTTCACCCATTTTTAAATTGGATTATTTACCATACTGAGTTGTATGAGTTCTTTATATATTTTGGATATTAACTCCTTACCAGACAAATGGTTTGCAAATATTTTCAACTATTCTGTAGGTTACTTTTTTGATGTATCTTTTTCTGTGCAGAACCTCTTCAGTTTGATGTAGTCCCACTGTTTATTTAGCTTTTATTGCCTGTGTTTTTGTTTATTAACTAATTTGCTTGTCAAGACTAATGCCAAGGAGCTTCCCCTCTGTGTTTTCTCCTAGGGGCTTCACGGTTTCAGGTTTCACATTTAAATCTTTAATCCATTTTAGGGGTGGGGATCAGGATTGAATAATAAATATTTATCCATTTTGAGTTAATTTTTTGTGAGTGGTATAAAGAGGTCCAGCTTCATTCTTTTGTATGTGGATATCAAGTTTTCCCAATACCATTTAAAGACCATTCTTTCTTCATTATATGTCTTGGTGGTCTTATAAAAGGTTATACAACCATAAACCATTATCTCAAAGAGGCACCTGCCCTTCCATGTTCACAGTGGCATTGTTTACAGTAGCTAAGATATGAAAACAAATCTAAGTGTTTTTCAACAGATGACTAGATAAAGAAAAGGTGGTATACACAGATACATATAATGAAATAGTATTCACTAAAGTAGAATATTATTCAATCAAAAGGAGATTTAAAAGAAAGAAATGGTGCTATTTTTGATAAGATGGGTCATTACGCTGTGTGAAATAAACTGGACATTAACACTATATGGTATCACATATTTGTGGAATCTCAAAAATTTAAGAAAGCAGATTTCACAGAATGGTGGTTGCCAGGGATGAGGGAGAGGGGAAAAAGGGAGAAATGTAGTCAAAGATTACATGTCAGCTATTAAAAAAAAAAAGTTCTAAGTATCTAGTAATCCAGCAGGATGATATGGTTTAACAACACAGCATTATAATCTTAAAAGCTGTTAAAAGTAAATCTTAAGTGTTTACACCAAAATAAAAAAAAAAAAAAAGAAAAAGGAAAAAAGAGAAGTTCACTATGTGAGGTGATGGGTATGCTAATTATCCTGTTCTTGGCAATCAGTCCACAATGTCTGTGTATTTCAAATCATCATGCTGTAAACTTCAAATATACACAATTATATTTGTCAATCATTTCCCAATAAAATTGGAACAAAACAATTAACGATAAACAGAATGTAATATTCAAATAACTGCTTGAGTAGTTCAACTCTCCAACCCAAACTGGAGGGATTTGTACTTTTACCAGTACTTATAAATCTATGAGAAATCATGGAATGAATATACTAGATTAGAGATAACCAATGGATAACTACCAAAAGAAATAAAAAAGGGGTGTCCCTGGGGACCTAAGGGTTAAATCTCAGCACTATCACTACGATGGTCTGAGTTTGATCCCTGACCAGGGAGATAACCCACATAAGGTGCAGCAGACCTTTCCTGTCTCTCCCACTGCTCCCCTTAGCAGTGTATTTCAGTAGATCTGCCTGTTCTGCTCCCTACTCTGTCTCTGGAGAATCCTCTCACCACCTGCACCTCTGACCTGCACTCCAGTTCTTCTATGCAGAAAAAAAATAAATAAAAAAGGACTTGCTTTCTGATGTAAAAATTCTAGAATAGATTGTTAAAAAGGTTTGTGACCAGCTATGTTTAAAAACAAAAGAAAGGGCCTCCCTGGTGGCGCAGCGGTTGAGCGCTGGGTTGCTAGGCTGCCCGCGGCCTCTGCAGCGCCGGTTTGATCCCCGGCTGCTCCCCGGCCACCGGAGGAGGGTCCCACATGGCGCACAGACCTCTCCTGCCGCCCGCTGCTCCCCTCAGCAGTGTACTTTGGTCCTTCTGCCTGCTCTGCTCCCCGCTCTGGCTCTGGTGAATACTCTCACCCTCCCGTGCTTCTGACTGTACCCAGTGCATGCATAAACAAAACAAACAAACAAATTAAATAAATAAATAAAACATGCCTCTATTACAAATAAATAAATAAATTAAAAAAATAAAAACAAAAGAAAAAGAGAAATCTGTGATTCCCAAGAGAATGTGAATTTTTGAAAAGAATCATACATACCAAACTAGAATCCCATGGTTAGTATGTGGCTCCATCAGGGAAGGGACTTTATATTATTCATTTCTGCATCTCTAGTATTTAAGACAGTCTAGCACATATAAAACTTCAAAAAAAAATTTCCTTTTGTAATAAGGTTACCAAACTGGTTTCTATAATTATATTATGGAAAAAGCATATATTAAGAGGAATTAATTTTATTAATTTGATAAGGTGCTCATGTGGCTTTATAAATAAACAAAGATCAAGAAATTTAAGCTGAAGTACAAGACACTTAGGCAGACAAAGTAAGTTGATCAACAGTCTTTGCTTTTTACTTTGTTCTACTTGCTTTCTACCAGAAAGTGGAAGTAGGAAAAATAAAGAGACAAACACAAACACAGTGACTTATCTAAAATTACAAGTTTCAGGCTGTGTTTCTTCACATTGCTCTCTAAAAATTCTAAGGAAGGGAAATGACAGAAGTATGGAGACCAAAACATACTATCAAAAATAAAGTTGTAGAACAGGTGAAGGCTGAAAATACGTACCCATGCCAGATTTACCATCTGGGTATGTGTAGACTTGTCCATTGTTTTTGATAATTGGGAGATTAGAAGCTAAAGGAGCAACTTCTTCTTCACTCTCTTCAGAGCTGGAGCTACTACTTGTGTCCTCACTGCAGCTATCATAACCGTCAAACATCCCGAATGAGTCTCTTCTTTTCCTTTCGGATTGTGAAGAATGTTCAGTCTTAAAAGTTGAAGAAACCAATAATGTATGATGTGGTACTCAGATACATTCCCTAACAGACCTTAGTTCAAATCTGGTAAATGAGATTTGAAAAATTAAAATATGTTTGTGTCACAATGAAGCTCTTTGTATTTATGAGGCACAAATCCATTAGCTACCATCTTACCTAATGAGACTAACAGTAGTGATGGGAAGAACACTGAATAGGGACCAAAAGATCATGTAATTCAAGTTTTGTCACAAATTAGGTGTGTCAGTTCTCTACAAAAAGATTAATAGAGCTGGCACTATCTTTAAAAAAAAAATTGTGGGTCCTCCCTGTTGGCGCAGGTGGTTCAGCGCAGTGCCGTGAAGTTGTCTGCAGCCTCTGCAGTGCCAGTTCAATCCCCACAGGCCGCGGAGCAACCCACATGGCGGGGCAGACCTCTCCTGTCTCGCCTGCTGCTCCCCTCAGCAGTGTATTTCGGTCATTCTGCCTGTTCTGTTCCCCGCTTTGCCTCTGGTGAATCCTCTCACCCTCCTGAGCATCTGGCTTGTACCCAGGTTCTTGTATAAATAAAAAAATAAATCTTTAAAAAAAAAATTGTGAAATACACAGAAGATTCATTAACTTGCTTTTCATCTAAAATTGTAAATGTTTTTAACAATAGGAATTAGGTACTTTTAAAAACTGCTAAGAGTTCTGGAGACAATGTTTTAGATATTAACTGTTTTAAAAAATCATAGATAAAAACATTTCTATATGACCCTATTTCATTTTCAGTATGAGGAATAATTAAAAAAACTCCCAAAAATCTAGAGCTAATTATTATTTCCTTTTAAAAGGAAATTCACAAAGACAGTATTTTCATCTTTAGTGAATGTTAGTCTATGTTCCTCCAAAAGATGTTTCCCTCACTCAACCACTAACAAAAAACCAAACCCCAAGCAAACACGCTCCACTCCAATTTTTCCTGAAACAAATTCCAAAACTTTGAGTTTGATAAGAGTTAAAAGAAAATAGTAAATCACAAAGAAAGAAATTAAGTGATATTTGCAATGGAAAAAAGAAATTAAACCATCACTAAACATTGAGAGTAAACCAACAGCTTAAGAAGATTATATATAGAGTTTAGTACCTATCCTCATTCTTCTACTTCAGTTAATATATTTTTTTGTATTATTTCATACATTTTTAACCCCTGGCTGGTTTAACCTCTTAGCATGACCCATAATGACAACGCTGAAATCTGTTGTCCAAAGCTAGGGTTGAATAAACTTGAGCAGTGAAAGGCCAGTGTGGCTGGTGTGCAATGTTGAGAAGGATGGGAGGAAGATGCAGTGGTCAGATCACAAGTGCTTTTGAACGTCAGGGTAAAAAAAAGGGATGCATTTTTTTTCCTTTGAGGGCAAGGGAATGACATTAGGAAATATTTATCATGGTGCATAGAAAACACTTAATAAACATTGGCTAGAATTCTAAGTTCAAATTCATACAGTCCACCTCTATGCAGAGATGATCATTTATACCCATAGTTTTCATATAATTTTATCCATTTCAGTCAGCTGGGTTAGCAGCTAATGCATATTTACTGACCCTTAAATGTCAATGCAGAATAAGATCTTATCAGAGAATATAACTCTGAAATTTCAAAGGATCAATGATTATAAACATCCTGATTTCAATCACTATAGGCTGTTAACATTTTTTAAAAAGTACCATGATCAAATACACTTGGGAAATGTGCCTTTCTTCAGGGTCTCTTCCAGTCTATACAGCTTATTAACATGATAACTAAGGAGCGATATATAGTATGGAAAGCATCATCAAAAGGATTAATGTTTTAGAGGAATTCTCTTTGACCTTTCCAATGGTCCAATTCACACAGAAAATGATCAATTATACAACATAAGAGGAATAAGCCCTGGATGTACCTAGCCTGAAGTCTCGGATTATCTCAGGTATTGTAGGAATAAATACCTTCACATGTACATACTCCAGAGCACACTCATTCTTCTTGGGGAATGTTGTTCCTTAAATACTTCTTAAATTAGTATAGAATACTAGTGAACTATGTATTTGAACTGTAATCAAGTTATCCTACATAAAACTTACCATTTATTGATATTTACAGTAGGTAAGCCTAATTGGAAATTCCTGTATCAGCATAAAATAATTACAGAAGCTGCAATTTTGATGAAAGAAAGGGAGAGGGTGGTGGAAAAAAAAAAGGACTATATGCAAATGGTACCTTCAAGGGAGCTTTGAGATTCCCTTGGGTGCAGGGGGTTTCTCTGAGATTATATAATCATAGGCCTGCCCTCCTGAGTATGCCTGATGTTATAGTTTATCCACCCTGGATGGTCAGGAACTCTCCCGGTCAAGAAGACCTTCAGTTACTTCTGCCCCATGACATTCAGCAAAAATAATCCTAAATCATCCCAGGAAATAATCACTTACAATTCAGGCCTTTCACAGATTTTATCAAGTATGAAATATCCAACAAGAATCCACCATGTATGTCAGCAGAAACAGATTAGGAATTCCAAATTGGTAGGCACAGGAATTAACAGAGATAGAATATAAAATAAGCACAAAAGAACTGCTTTAAGAAGAAAGTTGAATGAGGTACTGGTTGAGAATTCTGCAGAAATAATGAAAACAAGTCCCAGAACTACAATATATATTAAGCATAACAAAAAATATCCACATCTAAACAGGACAGACTAGAAGTGCTGAATATCCAATGGAATAATTTAAAAAAAAGCAACCAATCATCAGCGAATGTCATTTGCCAACCATCCAATGGAGGCACATGCAGTCCAATCACCTACTTAGAATCTAACCTTTAAACATGAACAGACAAGCAAGGGTCACCTGTCATTTGAGAAAGGCCTCCAAGAATATGAAAGATGAAAACAAATCTTCAGGAAACAGAAGCAATTTAGTAACAAGAGAAAAATTTCAAAGAATGACATTAATTCTTCACATATAAGGACAATTCTGAGGTACAGGATAAATCTTACAATTTAAAAATTGGAGAAGCAAAACAAATTCAACAAATGGATAGTAAACCCAAAAAAAATCTTTCCAAAAAGCTTATACATGTGTATACATGAGAACAAAAGAAAATAGTAAATCCGGAAGATTCAAAAGAAAAAAAAACCAAAAAACCCAAAATCCAATGAAGACAGGTCAATCAAGATCTGAGGTATTTTTTCTTTAGTCCAGTATCACATATTTATGTCTCTTAGTCTTTAATGTGGAAGGAGACTTGGTCTTTCTTAACATTTCACATATTTTAAGATTATAGCTCCTTCCTTAAAAATTTTTTTAGAAGTTACAGGCTCAATGAAAACTTGTACATACATACAGATTTCCCATATACTCATTTCCCCTATTAACATCTTATAATACCTACTTTCATAAATTTCATTTGTTAAAATTAGTGAATCAATATTAATGTAGTCTACATTGAGATTTTCTTCATTTTTACTCAATGTTCTTTTTCTGTTCCAAGATCCCACATTATATTTAGTTGTCCTTAAGCTTCTCTTGGCTGTTTTTTGACAACCCTGACAGTTTTGAGGAACACTTGCAGGTATTTTGTTGAATGTTCACCCTGTGATTTGCGTTTCCGCATGATCAGACTGGGGGTTATGTTTTGGGGAGAAAAATCAAAGGTAAAGTGCATCATATCAAGGATTCAATCATCTCAACACAACTTATCACTGTTGGGCCTCCCCGGTGGCGCAGTGGTTGAGTGCTGGGTTGCGAAGCTGCCCGCAGCCTCTGCAGCGGGGGTTTGATCCCCAGCTGCTCCCTGGCCACCGGAGGAGGGTCCCGCATGGCGCGCAGACCTCTCCTGCCACCCGCTGCTCCCCTCAGCAGTGTACTTCAGTCTGCTTGCTCTGCTCCCTGCTCTGGCTCTGGTGAATTCTCTTACCCTCCTGTGCTTCTGACTGTACCCAGTGCTTGTATAAATAAATAAATAAACCTTAAAAAAAAACTTATCACTGTTTATGTTGACCTTCATCACCTGCCTGAGGTTTTGTCAGCTTTCTCCATTACAAAGTTACTCTTAACTGCTTTCCACATTGTGATGGTTGAAAAGAGCACAGCCCATACTTAATGGGAGATCACACCCTCTTCTCAAGGGTGAGCTAAATAAATTTGGAATTTTTCCATACATATTTCCTCCCCTTTTCTAAAATAAAAACTTCATTTTTAGACAAAAAAACAAAAGTTTTTTCTTTCTTTTAGATTTGAGGTTTTTCTCATGATCATATTTAGGTTGTACTTTGCCAGTTAAAATGCCATGAAACTGATACTTTCTCAGGGTAGCAAATCCAGATTACATATCCACCTGCCCCTTACTGGTGATATAAAGATCTGGTCTAGGTGTGGTAGGGTTCTTGATTATATAGCCTTATTATTTTCCCTCCTCCAATACGCAGTCTAAAGGGGATAAATACCATGCAAACTTGAGAATTTCTTTGTAGTTCCTTCTCCCCAAACGAGGGCCTGAGTACTGCATTTAAGAATTACCTGGATAATTTACCATCTCTTCAGTGTGGTTCTGTTATTGATTTGAATTTCTTTTTTTCTTTTTTTGGTGGACTATCATGCACTGTGTAAAGATGGTTCAGTTAATGATAGACTGCATCTAGGATGTGGTCCCAACAGGCTACTCCACAGAGCTTAGGTGTGTAGTAGGTGCTACCATTTAAGTTTATGTAATGATACTCTCTGATGTCCACACAGCAAAATCAGCTAAATATGCATCTCAGAATATATCCCTATCTTTAAAAGCATGATTGTATTCAGCTTATCAAAATTTCATTATAGAGTTAGCATACAGTGATGATCTTGCTCAACTTTAGCTATGATTTTCCAACTCCAGAAACCTTTCCATATTCATCAGCCAGCCTTCTTTAATGAAGAAATCAAGAAATCTGCCCACTTGCCCTTATTATGGGTACCAGCTCATGCATTTCTACTTCTCAGTAGTTTATAATTTGCTATTGTCATTATTACTGGGCTCAAATTGTATAAGGATGGACAATTTGGGGAGCTCCTTCAAGCTGACTCCTATGTCATTTATGATATGCCTTATCCTATTTTTAAACATTTCCTTTCTTATTGGCATAGATAAGATGTTCCCGTTTTTTTTTTTTTTAAAGATATATTTATTTATGCATACAAGGGCTGCAGCACAGGCCAGAGATGCGGAGGTAGGGGGTGGGGGGAGGGGTGGTGGTGGTGAGAGGAACCACCAGAGACAGAGTGGGGAACAGAACAGGCAGAATGACTGAAACACACTGCGTGGAGCAGGGGATGAGACAGGAGAGGTCTGCCTTGCCATGTGGGTTTCTCCCTGGCCGGCCAGGGATTGAACTCATGCTTCAGAGGCTGTGGATTGCTTCATAGTGTGGTGCTTAACCCCTTGCGGCACCAGGGAGGCCTAGATGCTCCAGTTTTATGCTCATTTTTCTGTCTCAGCCATGGAAACAACCATTTTGCTGAAGTCTTTTTCTTTTTTAAAAAGATTTATTTATTTATTTATTTATTTATTTATTTATTTATTTATTTATTTATACAAGAACTGGGGTACAGGCCAGATGCACAGGAGGGTGAGAGGATTCACCAGAGACAGAGTGGGGAACAAAAAACAGGCAGACTGATGAAATACACTGCTGAGGGGAGCAGCGGGCGAGACAGGAGAGGTCTGTCACACCGTGTGGGACCCTCGGCCGCTGGCCGGGATCAAACCCGCGTAGCAGAGGCTGTGGACAGTGAAGTCTCATTTTCTGTAGTGGAGGTTAACATAAAGATCTAGGTGACCGTGTGCTCACTGCTATGGGGGTAGCTCTCTGCCTCTGGGCCCTTCAGTGGACAGAATTAGAATACGTACACATATGTATGTGACATGTTATATGTATATACATGTTTCTAAAAAACTCAAGTTCACACTGGTACCCCCAATTCCAAATCATCCTCACAGGATTTCCTCATTTTTCTAAATCTGTGTCTCTCCCACAGGGAATGCCCTGGCTCTCAACAAAATTAACATTTAATTCATTAGCTCAATCTTTTTATATGTTTAAGCAGGTTCAGAAATACTGCATCCAAAAGGTTGCAAAACAAACTTCAGAATTTTTGTAGTATTTTTACAAGGACCTCATTAAACCTCATAAACTTGGGAAGACGTGACATTTTGATGTTGAGAATTATTTTTTAAAGGTTTATTTATTTATGCATACAAGAACTGGGGTGTAAGCCAGAGGTGCAGGGTGTGTGTGTGTGTGTGTGTGTGTGTGTGTGAGCGGATACACCAGAGAAAGTGGGGAAGAGAAAAAGCAGATGTACTGAAAACACTGCTAAGGTGAGCAGTGGGCAAGGCAGGAGAGGTCTGCTGTGCCATGTGGTTGTTCTAGTGCTGTAGTGGCTGGAGATAGCTATGCCACTAGGGAGGACTGGATGTTGAGATGTTTTAACCAAGAACACGGTTGTCTTTCTATCTGTTTATCTTGTATCTTTTGGGAATGCTTTATAATTTGCTCTTAGGCTTTTACACAATTTTTGTTAAAAGGTAAGTTCTTAGGAATTTAAGGATTTTTTTGTTGTTGCTATTGTAAATGCAATTTTCTCTTTTGTTACACTAAATGATTGCTGAATACATGACATTATTACTTTATAGCCTGCAATTTTGCTGAATTATTTTGATAGTTTTGTTACTGGTTTCTAGGACTTTCCAGATAAACAATTATGCCACCTGCAAGGAAACTTTTTTCTTCTTTCCCCATATTATGCCTCTAATTGTTTTCTTTCCTGTCTGTTTTCAATGTTTCCAAATATACTGTTAAAAGTGGAGACAATGGGCATCCTTTCTGCTTTTGACCTTAGTTTTTTTCCTGTTAAGATGCTGGTTTAGGGTTTGTGTATGCAATCATGCACACACATTTATGAAAGTCATGTTAAGACAGGATTCGTCCATTCCTGATTTTTCTCCTTAGACCTATTAATATGGTGAATTTTATCAAAATTCCAAATACAGACTTATTCTTTTATTTCCAATAAAAAGTTACTTTTCAATGATATATTTTATTTAACAAGGTGTTAGACTGCATGATATTTAGAATTTTGCATTGATATTCCTAATTATCTGTAACTTTTGGTTTTTACAAATTGAGAAATTGGTATTCCTGTGATCTCACAGAAATAATTATTAAGTTTTCTTTCCCTGTTCTGAAACAATTCATGTGGCATTGGGAATATCTGATTTTTCTAAAGGTTTCACAGAAATACCCTATGAAAACAATGGGCATGGTTGTTTCAGGGGATAGGTCTTTCATAAATTTCTCTACTTCTTCTATAGAAATTATCTTGTGTTTTTTTTTCTTTTTAAATCTGAGGTCAATTTTCTTAAGCTTTCCCCCCCAAGAATCTATTTCATTTAGGTTTTCATACTTATTTGCATAGAGGTGTGCAAAATAGTCATGATGATTCTCACTTTTTCAATGGTTATTTCCCTCTTGTCATTTATTTGTAAAGTTGTGCTTTCTCTGTTCTCCCTTGATTAAAACAGCTAGTCATTTACCTGTTTCATGCATTTTTCCCCCAAAATTCCAGGACTGATTTATCAATTTGATGTATAGTTTTTGTTCTTTAACTCATTAATTTTTTTAAATTTTTATTATCTTTTGTTCCTTTTCATCACTGAGTGAAGAAATTTTTCTTCTTTTAAATAGTGTTAAAGTAACCATCTTAGTCTCAAGATAGAGTCACTCATGTTAAGTCCCATGTCAGTAACCAAAAACTTAACTATGTTTCTATGCATGGCTCTCAGAAAAGGCAGGCAGAAACCAACTTAACAAATGTTGACCTGACCAGACCCAGCTCTAAGACTGTGCTTCATATAAGAAAAGAAATTTTACCTTAACCAATCAGAAATGCCCAGTAATAGCTTCCTTGTCCCCATTCAATTTGGTCTATAAAAATTTCTTACCTTATTCAGTTCTTCAGAGCATCATTTTAAGTGCTAGACTGGATGCTTCTCAATTTATGAATCACCAAATAAAGCTTCAGATTTTTAAAATTTCCTCAGCTGAGTCCTGCTCTTTAGCAACTTACCATACGTGTGTATGACTGAATTTTCCACTGCTTCTGATATGGAGTATTTTCATATTGTTTTTATAAACTTATTATTTGCATTCCTTTTACCTTACAGATTTTTTTTTAAGCTGAGGCATAGATTTGAATGCATATAAAAATATAAAACTTTTGTCTGTCCAGAAGAGTTAATTTAGCACATATTGAAGACCACATAAATGGAGTAAACCTGTATGGACATTTTTATATCTAATTTCTTTTATTAAGCAAAGTACTTCTGAGATTCATCCATGCTATCGCATGTACTTTTTATTGCTGCACAATATTCCACTTCAATATATTTATCCATTCTCTAAATTTATCTTTATTTTTGACTACGATGAATAAAGCTACTGTGAATACTCTTCTACAAGATTTTCTAACATACATCCTAATCTCAAGGTAGAAGTGCCCTTTTGCTGTGTGGTTTTGTGTTCTTGTATGGGACCTACTGATATTTTCCTAATATATGAATAATTTTTGTGAGTATTGTTTACCCTCTACTAGGATGTAGTGATAGTTATGTTAGGATCTACTTATATGTTGTTTTCATCTTTTAAAACCAAATTTTTTATCCACCAAACCTATGTGTTTGAGAGAATTAAAGGCTATTTTTAGTTTTTGACCACTTGCATTTCCTATAGTTTCTACTTTATACAGACTGCTGCTGTTATTTGGTGCACACATACTTATAACGCCATTTCTGCTATGAATTGTGGTTTTCAATATTATGAACTATGGTCCTTTGTCTTAATTCTTTTTGGTATTAATTCTATTGGGTGTTGACATTACCAATTCTGCTATATTTTATGTGCTGCTGTCTTTGACAGTCTCTTTACTTCTAGTCTTTTTTGTATCATGAAGTAGTGTTTTCAATAAATTTGAAAATATTTTTCTTTTAATTGGTCAATCTTCATTACTCATTGATATAACTGATATGTTTGATCCCAATTTTGCAATGTTATCTTGTTATAATTACTGTGTGTTACATAATACTGATAATGTGATTTTTTCCACTTCATGATGGTTTTCCTTAGCATTGTAAAAATTCTTTAAGTCATCTGGAAGGTTTCCCCCCCGCCGGTCTTACTTTTGTATTAATGTCTTTTTCTCACCCAACCTTTTCATTGCCTTTCGATTTTAGGTTATACCCTTTGAGGCCCTCATAATAATTTAACTATAGTCATTAGTTTTATTCTAAATTTTCCTTCCCATCGGTTTTTTAATTGCATTCTTTTTATTTTGTTGGAATATATAACATTTATGCACTGTTTTTCTATCTATGTTGCCTATTCTTGCTTTTGGTCTTAGCTCAAAAAGATATACAAAAAAGATAAGTAAAATCCAGTCAGTTTTTTGCTAAAAATTTCCCAAACATCTCTTGTAAGAAGCTCAACCTTAAACATTTTTTTCAGGAAGAGCTAGTTGGTAGAGTATTCCCGAAATTCTTAGCATTTTCAAAACAAGTTTTTCTAGACTTGACACTTGCAAGACAGCTGACGGGATGGATTTTTGGTTAGCATTTTCCTTCTTTCTGCTGTTTCACTATTGCCTTGCTCTTTAAGTTGCTTTTGAGAAACTCATTAAGTCTAAATCTTTTGTCCTTGTAAAGTCACTATGTCTTTTTTGGCTGGAGGTCCTGAGAAATTTTCTACATCTTTAAAGTTAAACTAAATGACAAAGGATATACCCTGGAGTTTATCTTTTGGTATAAACTTATGATGCATAGTTTAATTATTCCAGGAAGTTTTCCTGGATTATACTTCTACATATTATAGCTGTAATCGATATTTCTTCCTTCCTGAGGAACACCAATAGCACACATTAGACTTTTTGTCTTCATCTTCCAAGTACAAATAAAACTTCATTTTCATTCTCTTGATAATCTTCACACTTTCCTTCAATGTCTTTTATTATTTTCAATTTGAATCTATTGATTGGTGGGCACCTTAAAACTCAGACTTCATTGCTGACTTTTTAATTCTCTTCTGATAATCTAACTTCGTTTTTTCCTGGGTTTTGGTTTTGTTGTTACTTTTGTTTGTTTTTATATTATGTTTATTGAAGTAATGGTGATTTAAAATGCTGTACATATTTTAGGGGTATAGTGTTACTCTTCTAAATCATTGCTGTTCTTGGCTTTAGATTTCTGATCTAAGGTGTTTTTCGTCCCACTCACATGTTAAAATATTGGTTTTAGGATGTTCTATTTCATTTTGAGTCTGATGTTTTTCCTTGGAGGGGGGATGAGGAGAAGGGAGAGTTTCATCAGCTTAAATGCTTTGATTCACATTATCTTTTCTTTCTTACAGTAGTTCTGTGTAGATATGGTTCATTTATTTCTGTAACATGGGCAAAGTTCCTAGTTCAAGAATATTTTCTATTAGTTCACTTTCTCTTTCTTTTCCTGAAGGATTAATTTTTTCCTCTTCCTTCTTCCTCTTCACTGTCATGGCTCTCAGCCTTGATGCCTTCACTCTGTCCCTATGAAAACACTGATAATTTAAGTTTACTTAAAATTTAAGCCTACCAGTTCTGGGGCTGTTTACTTTCAGGTTTTCCTCTGTGGCTACAGCTGTGACCAAACTTTCAACCTGTGTTCAGTATTTTGTAACTTCGTGTTAAAATTCCTTTTTCTGGAAGTGATATTTTGTGCTTCCTCTAAAGTCTTCTGTGCCCCTAAGCTCATTTTTTCTCTAGACCTTGGTGCCTACACAAATATATCTTAGTAGTGTATTAGAAAATGTTATTTTACAATTACTGCTCTGCATTCTCTGAAACATTTCATCTGTCAACAAGAGATTCAGAATAAGTCGTCTTCATTTTTACCTAATTTGGTTCAGAAACACATTTTACCCTATTGGAGTTTGTTTGTAAATTCCCTAATAACCACTAGCTTTTGTTAGTGGCTTGTAAAAGGTCTGGATGATTATCAATACAACATACATAGGATATCTGATATGTGCTAGACATATTCTATGCACTTGATGTTTAATAATATACTTTGCTCTTACAAATATTATTACTCCCATATTATAAATGAGGAAACAGAGGCCAAACAGATGAAGCAATTTGCCCACGATCATACAACTAAATGGACACTAACAACATATGAATCAAGAGAGAATATAGGTTTTCCCTGCTATCTCAAAGTAGAATGTCCCTATTTGGTATGAATTAGTTGATTATTTTTTGGGCCTAGGAATGGTTATCATCTTAATTTATATGAAAAAATGTATTTGTAAACCCAAAAGTAACCCACTAAATAACAGTAATAGGAAATGTTCTACTTTCAGATAGTTGGAGAAAACCTGTTATTTTAAATCTATGTCAAATTTTGACTTTCCCTTTGTTGAAATATGGTTCTGTCAATTAACATCTGTAAACATAGAAAACAAGTAAAAACTATTTCAGGAAATATGCCTTTCTGAACACTTTAGTGTTTAAAAAAAAAACCTACCATGGAATATCATGGTAGGTGACAAAGGCTTTGTATATAAAATGATGGGACAATTACAGGGAGGGAAACCACCTTATACTAGGCATACAAGGTAACTCCTCATTCACCACAGAGGAGGTGAAGATAGTAGCTAAAGTTCATACACTAGGTGAGTAATATAATCTAAGCATTTAGAATATGGAGATAAATCCTAAAGGAAATAGTTAAAGAATTAAAAGTAGTTGTCTCATGAAAACTAAAATGGGAAGAGATTACTACAAGGAATTCTTTTTTACTTTTAGTCTTGTTAAACACTATATTATCAACTGCATATATTAATTTCATAAAAGTAGTAATTTTAAAAAAGATTTTTATTTATTTATGCATACAAGAGATGGGGTGTAGGCCAGAGGTGTGGTGGGGAGTGAGTGAAAGTATTCACCAGAGACAGAGTGGGGAGTAGAACAGGCAGACCTATTTGAAATACACTGCACTGCTGAGAGGAGCAGCAGGCGAGACATGAGAGGTCTGTTGCACCATGTGGGTTAGCTCCTTGGCCAGGGATCGAACTCATGCTGCAGTGGCTGCTGATTGCTTCACAGTGCTGAGACTTAACCCCGTGCACCACTAGTAATAGTTAATTTTTATAAAGTATAAATTACCCTTCAAAGTCTATTAACCTGGTAAAATTTGAGAGATTGATGGTATCTGGTACTGGCAAGTTTACATGAGGGAGAAATGTGACTCATAGAAGTGATAAAAAGGCAAATTTAACATTATTTATGAAAACCTAAAAAAAGAATGAGTGCACCTTTGATCAGGTAATTCTACTTTTAGGAATCTATCCTTCAGAAATACTCACAGGACACAAGAACCTATGCAGAATGATTTTTTCCCCAGCAATAATATAATAGTCAAAAACTGGATGCAATCTAGTCATTGGTAGGATGATTACCAATTAGCAAAATACTGAGTGAAAAATATAAATTGTTTTCTTAAGAATTACTCACTTCTTCTTAAGAAAAACAATACATGCTGTCATATGCCCAGACTGATAGAGAACTGTATTTGTTTACATGTGCATTTATAAAGATCCTAGAAAGAATAGCTAAGCTATCAACAAGGTGAGAATGAGATGGGAGAATGATTTTAACTTCTTTGTATTATGTATTATCTTTTTTTAAATAGTAAATGTGCAAAACTTTGGTAATGAAAAATAAGACAAAGGGTTTTTATAGTGAACAATGTTAAGAAGGAATCACAAATCACAATTTAATATTATAGGAATGAACTTTCTTCCTTATATTGCTAAAGGAATTAAAAGATATTACCATTAACTTATTATAATTAACCAAAAGTTCCAGGAGAAATTTTACAGAAAACAGAGATACAGAAATTCTAAAATGCAAGTATATATAAACATGCAACCAAGTAACAGTATATTTTCAATATGAATAAACTCATCAAAAGTTAACCCACTCTTTGTCATCCAAACCAACAGTCCACATTGTTTTCAAAGTCACAGAATGTAAGTTTTCTAAAACCTCAAATTTGAAAGTTGTGTAAACTCACAAAGTTCAAAAGAAAGGATTAACAGATATTCTATGATGACTGAACTCAGTAAGAACTAGACAGCTGTTTAGCTTTTATTGGTTTCTTCCTTACTACCAGGATGGAAGGTACAGTTTGGCCTAGTGATACAATTCACTGGTTTAAACAGAAAAGTCTTCATTCTTCCTAAGCTTACTGAAAGGAGGAAAATAAAGGGTAAGGATTTGAAGGTATTTGGTTTGTTTCTCCCAAGTTCAATGTGAAAGAATACATTCTAGCCAATGATGCAATCAAGAGGAAACTGAAAGCAGTAATAACATGAATAAGTTGCCTTGAGAAACTGAAAAGTACCCAGCAAACAATATGACATTATGCTACACAACAAATTCTAAGATTTAAAGCAACAATAAGCAAAGGAAGGTATTCTTTCAGCTGTAAGAAATAAAATTTCTAATTTGGATTCAAATTTTGGTTCTATTACTCATAACTTTGTATGTAAAAATTTCTTGGATCTTAGTGTCTCTCTTTCTAAATAAGGAAAACACCACTTACCACACAGGAAGGATGAATGATAAAGTAAAATAATTCACATGAATGGGCTGTCAGTTCTTCAGAAGAAAGCTATGAATCCTTAAGTATGAACCTGAAAAGCTAATTAAAAATAAGATGACCATGTCAAAATAAAGTCTGAAACAAACAGTCGCCTAGAGGCTCTTTAAGATCATTATTGGCTATTGGTTCTATAACAAAAAACAGAATCACTGTAAGGCTGGGGCTGTAGTGAAAATTAGCTTGAGCAATCAAATGAGAACTTTTATTAATATGTTAATATAGTGAAATTAAGTTAAACATGTTATTCTGCACAACAATGATTTGATACAACCTGGTGTTTAGCTTTCAAAAATATATTTGGAGGTGGTTGCTCAAAAGCTATACATAACTGGAGAGTAAACACAGGGTATTAATAATGACACAAAACAAAGTTAAACACATATATGTACAACACAAAGGATTTACTTCTTTGGTGTATAAAATAATGTGAAACTAGTTAAAGTCTTGAGACCTTAAAGTGATAGATGTTATTATCCAATATTTATTGAACAACACATACATATCACTATGCAAAGCACCAGAAATACAAAGTATTTATGTGCATATTCTACACAACCAGACTGGAAATTATGGTCAAATCATTTAGGCAACAAGAAATTACTAAACTGATGCGTTGTAGAGCACCAGTTCTGTAAGAACTGTAATGCAGTGAAAAGGGAAAAAGAAAAGAGGATTCTGGGAAGATCATTTATAGCAGCTTGCATTTTATACAATGGTTATGACATCTGATTAGAGATTTACAGAAACCTCTGAGGGAGGCAGGGATGATGCCTGGCCCATATTTTAGACAAGGAAAATGGAGCTGTAAGAGGTTAGGCAACTTGTCTAAGATCACAGGTCAGAAGATGGCATAGCCAGAGTCTGACTAGTTTACCAGCTTCACCCACAACTTACTCTAAGTCATCAGTACTAAAGTAAGAACTAGAAAGGAGCTTAGAAATCTTCTGATGCAGGGTTTCCCTAGCCAAACTGATTAAAAAAAAAAAAACCAACAAAAAACTTTCTGGGGTGTTAAAAACATAAGATTCCCAGGCCTCACTATAGACCTGCTAAATAATCTCCAGGAGAGAAGATCCCTAAAAGATGAGCCTAGTGACTAAGCCTGTTCTATGTCTATGACACAATTCTATAGCTACAAATGCAACTGACAGATATGTGAAGATTTAAATCCATACAGATCAAAGTAAACTTGGGGTTTCTCACTTGTGCTAGCTACCTTTTAGATAAGTGCTCATTAGCCACGTATAGCTAGTAGCACAGGATATTTTCATCACTATGTAAAGTTCTATTGGAGGATGTTGACTCTAGACCAACCCTTAACTATGAAAATGAGAAAACTGAGGTAGCAGAGTATTATCCAACAAGCACTATGAAGTTAGTGGCAAAACTAATACTGTAACCTAGAATGGCAGGGGCCCTCTGATTATTTCATTCCATCTCAAATTTAGGGTTCATTCAAATGGGAATTATTTTTTCTTCCATCCTTTCTTGAGGGTTCCAGCAAAACAAGAAGAGTAAATCTAAATTTGTGTGTGTGTGTGGGGGGAATCCTGTAAGTTTATTTAAAAAAAAAATCATGATTTAAAAAAATCAAAACCGGGCCTCCCCGGTGGCGCAGCTGTTGAGCGCTGGGTTGCGAAGCTGCCCGCAGCCTCTGCGGCGCCGATTCGATCCCCGGCTGCTCCCCGGCCACCGGAGGAGGGTCCCACATGGCGCGCAGACCTCTCCTGCCGCCCGCTGCTCCCCTCAGCAGTGTGCTTCGGTCCCTCTGCCTGCTCTGCTCCCCGCTCTGGCTCTGGTGAATTCTCTCGCCCTCCCGCGCTTCTGACTGTACCCAGTGCTTGTATAAATAAATAAATCTTTAAAAAAAAAAAATAAAAAAAATAAAAAAATCAAAACCAACCAGCATTTTTTGAATAAAATTAAAAGTGGGCTTGGACTAATCAAAATTAAAAGTATAGTTAAGCATACCCTAGCAGCAGGAGGCATATCTTAGCTTAACCCCTTTAAGTCCTTCCTGGTCTACTGTCCTGATGTTTTAATCTTTCTCTTGGATTTGAAACCCTAAGACTAACACTACATTTTAGCCAGGTTACATTAAAATTATGAATGTGAAAACCTTAAATCTTATTTAGTAAGCATTTTCAAGATAAAAAATTGAGAAAGCAGCAGCAACAAAAGCAGTGACTAGTCTAATTTTAGAATGTGGTCACTCAAACCACTGAGCATTCTGGGTCTTTAGTAATTTAGCGGTTGATATTGATGACATTAATAAGCTGTTTTCACTTCTAAGCTATAGATTTACCTTTTTTTGACTACTATATCTTATAACAACTTAAATTATGTTTTAGTTTCCAATGTAACTGAGGGATTTAGAAGCATTTGAAGAAGATATAGGCACTAATCAGGTCAACATACAGCCAGCCATAAAAAAATAGAGCAGTGTCTTCTTTAAAAATAAAACCAGTTGTTCCTGTCTAGTACGTTTAGAATGCAAATGTCTCCAAAGTCAGTGAGCTTAAGTCATGACAGTTCATGTTTAAAGTAAGTAGGCTCCATATTAATTAAAATTTTAAAAGCAGAATTATATAGCTCCATTACTTTTTTTTGTATCTAATATTCATTTCCATGTTAAATACTAGTGACTAGATATTGAGGAAATCTATGTCAAGGTTTGTATAAAATTAAAAAACTGGACAGTTAACAAATATGGCCCAACCTAAGATACTTATGAACAGATACTTATTCAAAACAGTTTTTGCCATAATTTGCAAGGCATTCAAAAGCCCCAAGTATGGGGTTCTATATAAATAGAAGCTACTTGTTATTCAGAGAAGGAGGTGGTGCAAAAAAAAAGACAGCTATTTTCTTTCTAAACACTCTTTGGTGTTGAGGTAAACAAATAAAAAAAAAGCACACTAGAGCAGAACAACAATCTCTTAGTATAAAGGAGGAGAGAGGAAAAAAATGTTAGTCCCAAAACATTTTGGACAGGGTACTGGGAATTTGAAGTGAAATTTCTTCCCTAGGTTTCTGTATCAAATTCATTACTTCTACATCTTATCTGCTTTATTTTGACTCCCACTTCATCACATTAGGAAGAGGAAAAAAAGTGTCCCCTCAATTTTTAGGACAACAAAACTACTTTTTGTGGCAACACTGCTCACTAAGTAAAAGAGAACATTAGAAAAACACTAAGTGACAGTGGAAGAAAATGAAGTGTCTGGAGGGCTGAGTGTAAATTTCTGGGGCATACAAAGAGCATTACAAATATTGCAAACTCGAAGCAAATATTGTTGCAAAATTTCAAATATCTTAAGAATTGTGGGAAAAAATGAAAGCATTGTGAAGGAGGGACCCTGAGAAGGAAGACCAATTTGCAAGGAACACATTGGGTAAGAGGAGGAGGTGGGGAAGCAGTTCTAATTATCGCTCAGCCAGGAGACGCTTTTTAACAGTTTCAGTACTACCCCCAAGAGGCAATTTTAGGCATCCTTAGGGAAAGTGATTTAAAAGCAACAAGCAAATATGCTTGAGAATATAGAGATGATACCGAAATTTCGAACTCCAAAAAGATACACTAAGAGAAAACAGCCATGAAACCCCCAGGTCCTAATCCCCAAGCTTCCTGTAGATAAACACCAACCATTCTCATAAGCTAGCGTATGACCCAGCAAAGTTTTCGGCTGGCCCTCACTATCTCGCAGATCCTCCTTCCTGCACTTCCCTGCTGTTCTTACTTGGCACATAAAAAATATAGGCCAATGAGCGGTGGGTGGGTGAGGAGGATGTGAGAGAAAATTTGAGAAGTAAAAAAGGGAGCAACTTAACGAGAACATGAATGAGACTGAAGGGTCTAATGAGGGTAAGCAAAATAAGTAGAAGTGAAAAGATGGAAGGGCAGCAGCAGGGAGCGACTCGGAGCCTGGAGGGGTTTCAGCAGAGGCCAGACTACCTACCACTTTTCAGAGAGGCTGCAGAGGGGACGGCTGCTTTGGGTGACCTCTAACGTCTCTTCCGACTCTGAAACGTCAGGATTCTTATCTCACAAACGAGAACGCAACTGTCACAGAAGCCCGCCCCCCCCTCCTAGAACCCACGTAATTAAAGCGGCCCTAGGCCGCTCCCCCAACACCACTCCCACCTCTCCCTCCCACACGTGCCCACCCCGCCCCCTTTCAATATTTCCACCTCCACGTGCGAAATGCTCCGCGGCACTGGCCCCGAAGCGGACAGGCGCCTTCCCCTGCAGGGCCCCCCGATACCTGCTGCGTGGGGGGTAGCGAGGGCTCTACTTTCCCACCCTGGGCGGCCAAAACAAAAAAAAAAAAAAAGGGAAAGTCTCAAATCCAGCCTAACCCCCCCCAGCCAGAGCCGAGAGGGGAGGGGGGGCGGGACGCAAAGAAAAACTTTCTTCTAAAATTTTCTTCCAGAGAGTGGAGGGAGTAGAGACAACCCCGACAGCCCGGGGGTGAAGGGTGGGGGGAGGGGAACCCCTGAATCGTTTAACGGCCGGTAGGGGGAGGGGGGCTCCGGAGCTTGAGGGGGCGTGGGATGGGGAAGCAGGCCTGAGAGCGGGGTCAGGGAGCTGCAGGGCTCCTGGGGTCGGGGAGTTGCTGGCGTCCCCCCCACCTAGCACACAAAGCGGCTGCCGCGCTCGGCTCTCACCAGATCCTTTGTGTTTTCCATCAGGGCCTCATGGGTAGGGGCTGTCCGTGCTCCCCGGGCCCGCGGCGCCCCCTCCCCGAGCTGGGGGCTGGCGCCTCTCCCTGGGATTACGGCGACTACAGGGGAGCCCCGGTTGGGCCCAGACCGGCGGCGGCTGCGGCAGCCCCCGGATTTCCCCCCTTTAACTCGGGTGGCCCCAGGATATCAACAACATTAGCATAGCCCTCCCTCCCCAGCGCGCCTGCGCCGTGACCCGCGCCCCGATTGGCCCACTTCCCTACATACCCTCCTTTCCCTCGTCCAGCGTGGGACCCTCCGCAGGCGCCGTACTCTACGGGCCGTACCAAGACGAGGGGGTGGAAAAGGCAACTGGGGCTCGCGCTAGGGCGAGCGATTAAAAGGCCCGGGGAGGAGTAAGAAGTTTCATTCAGTCATCTCAGCTTGGGCTCTGGCTTCTCTGCACTCCTTTCAGTTAAGTAGCAGCTGCTAAGCTGTGGCGGAAAAGACTTGCCACTCCAGGCACGCCGCTTCCCCCTACACCCGGAAGATCGGCCCTCCCGGCGGAACTCCCCCGCGGGGAGGGGCTCGCGAGGGGAGTGGGCGTTACGTAGGGGCGGGCAGGCCGGTCACGTGCCGCAGGCCGCGCAGGCTCCTTCCGGGCCCTCGGGGGCTCGGCTGCGGAGAGCGGCTCGGCGCCTGGGCGCACGCGCAGGAGGTTCCACGTGAGCGCCTGCGTTTCTTCTCCAGCCCCACGATGCCGCCGGAACGGAGAAACCGCACGAAAGCGGATCGGAGACCCGGAGCGAGGCGGGACCGGAGAGACCGGGCGAGGACGGGAGGGCCGCCCCGAAAGACGGCGCCTGCCTCCCCGCGGAAGCCGCCGGCGCCCCCGAGCGCTGCGCCCGCTGCGGGCGCCATCGCGGCGGAGGAGGAGGAGAGGCGGCTCCGGCGGCGGAACCGCCTGGCGCTGGAGGAGGACCGGCCGGCCGTGGAGCGGTGCCTGGAGGAGCTGGTGTTCGGCGACGTAGAGGACGACGAGGACGCGCTGCTGCGGCGGCTGCGGGGCCCGCGGGTGAGGGAGGCCGCGGCGCGGGCGGGGCGCGCGGGCGGGGCGTGGTGGGCGGCGAGCTCCGGGGGCGGAGCCTGCGCGACCTGCGGCGTCGGGGGCGCTCAGGTGGGGGGGCGCGGGGGCCGCCGGGCCGGGGGCGCTCAGGTGGGGGGGGCGCGGGGGCCGGGGGGAGTTCAGATCGGGGGGCGCGGGGGTCGGGGGGAGCTCAGGTGGGGAGCCGCGGGGCCGGGATGCTCAGGTTGGGGGCGCGGGGCGCCAGTGTGCGCCGGGCGGGAGCCCCCGGGCCCGTTGCACCCCACGCGCGTGCCTCACCGGCTGTGGTGAGCTGCTCCCTCCGCTCAGCCCCACTAGCCTCTCCCCGGACTCAGTGTCCCATTTCCGCCCCCCAACCCCCGGGGTGGTTCTGTCACCGCCTCCATACTTCCCAGGGATTCCCGAGCTCCTCCTCTGAGAAATCAGATTGTGGAGAGGGCCCGGGAATCTGCGTTTTAGCCGCCTCAAGTGTTTGCCAACTTTGGAGAATGACCATGTTTCTGACTCTTGAACGATTGACTGAGTCCGTTGGGTGCAAGATAGTTTCCGTGGCAGTGGGAAAAACCCTGCGTGATTGGTGATAAATTTTGCACACAACTTAAAAAAATATAATTTATTCTGTGCCCGACTTTCCTTCCCAAATAGCGCATTCAGGCGTTACTCTAGGCGCTGGTAAGAGACAGTATTGCACTGAAACTGACAGCAATCCCTACTCTCTTGGAGCAGCTTAGTGACAGAGAAGGAAAATTAAGGCTATTGGTAAAACTGAAGTGTCAATGACAACTGCTCAAGAGGGGGAAAAAAAAGCATGGGGAGGAAGGCAAGTCTGTTGATATGGCTTGTGAAACTTTACATGGGGTGGCTGAGCAAAGCTTCACTGAGACGACTCAGTTTGTTAATGTGAATGAATGTGGACCTAGAAAGTAGCAAATATCAACTCATTGCCATATTTTTTTGGGTCCTTATGGAAGAAGCTGCAAAAATCTAGTCTTGAAATGAGGAATTAGTACAAGGAAAATGGTGAACTGTGCCACATTCATAATTGGGAAAAGGTACAGTTAGGTGAGGTCAGCTTTAATGGACTTCAAAGAATCATAGGCCCAGAGTAGAGAAGCAGAAGTCATTTGGAGGTTTCCATCTGTGTGTTGTTTTGGGACAGCTTGAGTTGACTTCAGGAGCCATTGTGTGGCCTAGATTTAGATCTGACAGTGAGTATAGCATTTCTTGAGGGGGGGGGGTAAGAAAAAGAAAGCTTAAGAAAAATAGAGAAAGAGGTATGTCTGAATATGAGATAAGAACTTGGATGTGTAATTGTGGTATTTTATGTTTGATTATCTTTGATCCTACCTGCCTTTGCTCCAGTCATTTCAGTAGTCTGGGGTTTTTTTTCCTGCTTCCTCCTTCATCTAATGACTTACCTTCTGTTCATCTCTTAATTCAGGTTTTCCTTTCAGCATGTGGATTTTTCTTTCCGTGGCTGTGTTATCTTACATTGTCATGTGCCATCATCCAGTCTCACTTACTGTTCTGTCCCTGCATGGGCTGCGGTAGCATTCCATCCCGTTATTTCATCAGAGGACTATAAAGACATAATTCTCTAAGCCAGCAAACGACCAGGTGTATGTGTCCGCCTGTGGGATATGAAACTCAGTGCTTGAAGAATGTATTGTCTTTTGTAGGTTCATGTACAGGAAGACTTGGATGACTCAGAAGCGGAGAATGAAGCAAAAGATAATTTTCCATCTCAAAAGAAGCCAGTTTGGGTGGATGAGGAAGACGAAGATGAGGAAATGTAAGTTGCCTAATTTATCTTCCAGGATCCTGGATGCTTTCAAAGTTATTTTTCAGATTTTAAAGGCTTCTCTTTATGAATATAATTGTGTGGTTTTGAAAAATAATGGAGTATAGAAAGAAAAGCTCACTCAGTTCCACCAAAGAGAGAACATCAGTGTTAATATGTTGCCATACTTCTCCCTCTTTTTTTTTTAATGCTGTATTTAGTGTCAGACCTGAATTTGCTTTCTAATTTGGCCAGCTTGACAAGTTTGAAATCTTTTCTCATTTGTGAAATGGGTGTAATTGTAGCTGTATCAGAATTTCTTGAGGTTAAATGACAGTTTGAACCTTTTCCCACTTTTGTTAAGTATTAAGATTATTTGAAGTACAATTACTTTAAAGCACAGGCATTTTTAAGGTTCTTGATAAATTCCACTAGACTGGTCATGAGGTTTTCTAATTTATCTTCCCATTGAAAGGTGTCCTTTTCACTCCAGCACACAAATGGAAACCTCCAAATGACTTACGCTACTCTACTATGGGCCTATGATTCTTCAAAGTCCAGCAAAGCTGACCTCACCTAACTGTTCCTTTTCCCAGTTATGAATCTGCACAGTTCACCATTTTCCTTGTACTAATTCCTCATCTTGAGACTAGATTTTTGCAGCTTCTTCCATAAGGACCCCAAAATTTTTACTTTTTAATAAAATTTTACTTTTTAATAAAAGCATTTAAGGTATCCACAGCATGATGTTTTGAGAGACACGCACGCACGCACGCACGTCCCCTCCCACACACTGTAAAATGACTGCTACATATTTGTTTCACATCGTTACCGTTTTTTGTGTGTGGTGAGAACACTTGAAATCTACTCTTTCAGCAAATTTCTAGTATTCGGTACAGTATTATTATTCATATTCGTTATGCTATATATGAGATTTCTAGAAATTACTTTGGTGAGTGGCATGAAGTTGTGTTGAGATAAGTCATTATGTGTTTGACTATTAGCTTCCCAAAGGGTAAACTGAATGCTCTGAAGTAGTGGATACTTCTTTTTGCTTCAGGAAGAATGGAAAATCTATTTATAAGATGTTATACAATTTACAAATCTTGATTTCTATTTTTATGTTAAATGTTTTCTCAATATACTAAAAGCAATAACTATTTTTGTTGATTCTTTAAAAGTCATTTAAGCATGCTATTATGTTTTTTAAAGGGTTGAGATGATGAACAATCGGTTTCGGAAAAATATAATGAAAAATACCAGTGAAAATAAACTTTCAAAGGACAAACTTCAAAAGAGACTTAAAGAAGAGTAAGTGTCCATTTTCATATGATTTATGAACATTTACTTACAACCAGCAGTTTTGCCCAGTATTTGGCTGTAATAACTTCTTGGGTAAGTAAGTTAAATAATAAGAGCCTTTTATTTTATTTATTTATTTTTAAAGATTTATTTATTTATGCATACGAGAACTGGGGTACAGGCCAGAGGTGTGGGGGGGTGAGAGGATTCACCAGAGACAGAGTGGGGAGCAGAACAGGCAGATTGGCGAAATACACTGCTGAGGGGAGCAGCGGGTGAGTCAGGAGAGGTTTGCTGTGCCAAGTGGGTAGCGCCCTGGCTGGGGATCGAACTCGTGCTGCAGTGGCTGTGTCTTAACCCCTTGTGCCACCAAGAGCCTGTTAGAAATGACCTGACTGTCGAAATACATAGGTTGATTCTTACTTGTGAGCACCTGAAACTTATATAATGCCATGTTACTCCAATAGTAAGAGCATTGCTATTGGGAGAAATTATTAGATGTTAGAATCTGAGGGGAGAGGGACTACAAGTACAGAAGAATAGTTGAGAAAAAAATTGGGACTCCCACCACCCAAATATAACTGATGGTAATATTGATCACTTGTTTTTTAACTTGTGGATGGTAAATTATCTTTTTTCTGCAACCTCACAGAAAAATTTCAAAATCAAACACCAGCTGTCTGGGCTTAATGTTTTGGGTTGTTGTGGTTTTGGTTTTTTTGGGGTGAGGGTCTTTAGACATTCTGTCATATTTGCTTTATTTATTCGGGGTTGTGTATTTTCCTGATCTGAGAATAAGATGTAGATACCGCAACAACACTCTATTCCTAAATTCTTCAATATACAAATGTACATTGCCTGAGATTAGGAACATGGCCCTTTATTCACATTGCTATTATCACACCTAACAAAATTAATAGCTAATATACAACCTATATTTATTTATTTCTCCAGTTGATATAAACTTCATGCTTTATATTTGGATTTTAGAGATTTTAATTCTTTTTTTCATTTACTCTAGCACACCCATCTTTTTTCCCTCCATGATAATTTTTTTTTTTTTTAAATATTCTGACCTGTTGTCTTGTTGAGTTTCATTCTGAACTGTTTTCTCTTTTTTGTTGCTGTTGTGGTGAAATTCACATACAATTTAGTGGCATTTAGTATATTCATAGTGTTGTGTAACCACATCTTCCAAACATTTCCAAAACATTTCATCTCCCCAGAAGAAAGCACTATTTCCATTAATCACTCCCTGTTTTTTTCCTCCCTCAAACTCACCATTTAATTTATTCTTACGTCGGGCCTCCCCTGGTGGCGCAGTGGTTGAGCGCTGGGTTGCGAAGCTGCCAGCAGCCTCTGCAGCGCCGGTTCGATCCCCGGCCACCGGAAAGGGTCCCACATGGCGCGCAGACCTCTCCTGTCATCCGCTGCTCCCCTCAGCAGTGTACTTCAGTCCTTCTGCCTGTTCTGTTCCCTGCTCTGGCTCTGGTGAATTCTCTCACCCTCCTGTGCTTCTGACTGTACCCAGTGCTTGTGTGAATAAATAAATAAATCTTTAAAAAAAAAATTATTCTTTTGTCATCTGTATTTCCTGTAGAAATGGATTCAGAAGCCTGCTGATCAGAATCAGATTATTTTTGGCAAGAGTTACTAGGTCACTGGGAGCCCTTCAGAATATAAGTATCATGCTTCTAAAACTTTTCCAGAGTGAAATACTCCCATTTTCTTCAAAGAATGTCATGTTGAAGTGCTGTGCGTTCTCACCCACCTAATCATTTCTTTCAGAAGTCTCTTCTTTGGAACATACTGTCATGCTCTAACCTGTACTTTGTAGATGTATCAAGCTCTGTGAGTTACCATCTATGTTTATTTTTAATCTTTTTGCTTAGATTCCAGCATGCTATGGGGGGAGTACCTGCCTGGGCAGAGACTAATAAGAGGAAAACATCTTCAGATGGTGAGTTGTAGTATCTCTGTTTAAGTTAGTAAGTAAGTCCCTATTCCTGTTCTGTTATTATTTGAGTTTTCCCTCAAGGCTCATAAAAGCCTGGTGCTTTAAATATGTCTTTCTCCTTTTTTTTAAATGTCTGGTTTTGATGTCTGCCTTTTCTCTGACAGAAGTCTTTTTACATCACTGCAAGGCTTACTTAATAGCATATTCTCTGCTATAAGGACAATATTGGGTGAATTTGAAGATGTTTCTCAACAGAACTATGTTGCATTTTTCACCTCTAGATTTCAAGTTTGTTTTGTACCATAATTATTTTCTGATTTTTAGATACTACAAATTTGAGTGGTTTAGCCAAGATCTGATTTGTGTGCTTGGAATTTTAAATTTCAGACTTGGAACTGACCTTTGAAACCCTTTAGGGAATGCAGAGTATATCCCACATAACGCAGGAACCCCACCTCTGCATTCCTTGTAGTGCTGGTGAGCTTCTGTTTGATTCCCACCATCCTCACCCCCTTTCTCCCCACCCCCCACCTCAGTCCTCATTGTATTCAAGTACAGGGAACCCATATAAGAAGTGAGTTCTCCATATGTTATTATGTAGAAGTTTGGTTTCTGGCCAGGTGCTTTTTTAGAGTTGGAAGGAATGTTAGCGATGTTGCCGGAATTTATCTTCTGTAAGAATCTTTTCTACAACATCTGTTACATTTAGCTTCTACTTAAGTATGTCAAATAATGCTGTATTTTGCTGAACTATTTTTTCCCTTTCTCATCTTGTTTCTATTCTAGTCTTCCTTTCCTTTTGGAATACCAACTACATGTATGTTAAATGCATTTTTAAAAAAAATGCTGTTAAACATGTTAATATGTTTTCTCTTTTGCTTTCTGTACTGTAATTTGGATTTTCTTCTTATCCATTTTCCAGATCTCTAAATCTCTTTTTTTGCTAATTTTAGTATGCTGTTATGGGAATCCATTTTAATGATTGTATTTTTAAAGATTTATTTTATTTATTTATGCATACAAGAGCTGGAGTTTAGTCCAGAGGTGTGTGTGTTGGGGTTGAGGGGTTTGAGGGTATTCACCAGAGACAGAGTGGGGAGCAGAACAGGAGGACCTACTGAAATACACTGCTGAGGGGAGCAGCAGGTGAGACAGGAGAGGTCTGTGCCATGTGGTTTAGCACCCTGGCTGGGGATAGAACTCATGCCACAGTGGCTGATGATTGCTTGATAGTGCTGAGATTTTAACTCGCGCATTACCATTGGAGGCCCAATGATTATGTTTTTAAATTTCTATATAATAACTTTATTTTTCAGTTCTAGAATATCCATTTGGCTCTTTTTTAAATACAGTTCTCTGCTTCAATTCTGAATCTTTATTTCATTATCCCTGAACATATTCAACATAATATTTTTAAAATTTACATCTGATTATCTGTAGATATACTGTATTGTTTGTTTTTTCATAGATTTTAGTCACATTATCTTACCTTGTTATTTTTGATTTGCTTTTATTTCCTTGAATGCTGGAATGGTACATGAAAAGTAGTATTGATTAACTGGAGACCTAGGACAATGTCTTTATTTCTCTTGTTCTCCAGAGACTTGGTATATTTGTTTTTAGGTAGGTAACTGGGCAAGGGACACTAGCAATCCCAGAGCATCTTGTTCCCATGAGCAGTTGTGAGGAGTGAAAGCTGGCTTTTAGTTCTTGGAAGATTTTCTCAGAATTCTTTGATTTCACCCTCAATCCTAAGTGGAGCCTTTTGTGGCCCCAATATAAAACTTGATGGTTTGCCAGACCCCCTTAAGAACCTCTTTACAGAGCCTGTTGCGCTAATTATTGCCTTCTTGGCACCCCCCCCCCCCCCAGTGTTTTAAAAACTCAGCGTAGCTTCTTAGCTTTCTTTACTAGGCAAGTTGGTCATCTGTAGGGGAAAAACAGCCCTTAGTTTTCTTTGAAGTTTTTTTTCCTTTGAAGTTCTGACACAGCTTGCTAACATTGATCTTTTTGCCAACTAAAAGTCAACGTTTTTTCTTGTGAGTTGTAAAGCTAGGTCTGCTATCCTTGCTATTGCTAGTTCTGCCACAATTATGAATTGCTCTTTTCAAATATTGCCTTTATTTCATCTTTTATTTCATTTTATCTTGTTTTAGTCACTGTGTTTGTGTGTCTTTAATTCCAGAGTCAGGCTTTTAATTTTATAGATTGAGCTCTGTGTCATCTTCTTTCCTCCAAGTATATTTTGGTGTTTTATTTTCACCAGTTGTAGCTTTAATAAAATGTTTGAGGTTGGGAGGCTGAGAGTAGAGTTAAAATTTGAAATACAGATGATTGGTGTAGGAAATGATCATCTTACTGATGCTAAACATCAGCCTTGTGGGTTTGTTTGACTTAGATGAAAGTGAAGAGGATGAAGATGATTTGTTGCAGAGGACTGGGAATTTCATATCCACATCGACTTCTCTTCCAAAGGGAATCTTAAAGGTGAGAGTTAGTGAAGTTGGGCCTGTCCTGCCAGTTACCTCTGAAATCCAGTGTGTTTCCTAGTTATCAATGTATGGATTTCTGTCATCTGGGATTATGTTTGCTATCATTTTGCCTTGGTGTAAATAAGTTAGTCTTTGGGGTTTTTTTTTTCCCCTTTGTAAAAATAATCAAGATTATTATTATTATCAATAATATCTCCAAGCATCTTTCAGGAATCTTACTTGATTTCTCCTCTTATATTCCTTTCCATTTCCATAGGCACCATCCTGATTCATGCTATGATCTCTTCCCAGTAAACTTCAGTGACTTTGTAATTAGTTTCCCACTTCCATTTCACTTCTTCCTAAACTTTTTCATGTAGATGCTAGAGGTGTCTTTTAAGGACAAAACATTTAGTCCATCATTTTTTCATTGCTTTTTGAGAACTTCTGCATTCCTTATTGTCTACATGATCTGGCTTCTGCCTGTGTCTAAAACTACTACTGACTGTTCCATCCTCATTCCCTACTCAGGGTTTCATGAATTTTTCTTGTTTATCTCATGCTCTTGCTCCTCTCTCTGTTTTTCAAGCACTGCTAATGACCAATTCATTTTTACCTTCCTGCTCTCACAGAAATCACACATTAGAATGATCCTTTTACACTAGTTACCTTCTAACTCATCACTGTGTCTAGCTGTTCATAAAGGTAACCTGATAGAGGTGTCTGTCTACCTCACTTTAATGTCTGTCAGATGACCCCTTTCTATGACATCAATACTTTATCCCATTATAAAACGGTGCCATATGTATTTAGATGGGGAAGGTGCCCTATTGCAGTCAGTTTCTAGGGGGAAGGGTGATTCTGTCTTCCTCTACCTAATGAACACCTTTTTTTTTGAATAACGGAATTTTTAATAGAGAAGGGGAAACCTATAAAAACAAAGTAGTCCAAAGAAGCGTGAGTTCATGATTACTCTAAATTAGTAAACTGTGAATTGGCAACTGTGTGCCCTGAGAAGAGAGCACAGCAATCCATGTCAACCATTGGGCCATAGGGACGACCTCAGAGTGCTTCTTTGTGCCATAAATATAAAGATGCTAGCGTAGGAGTTTCAAGTAAAATTTCCCTGGAAATCAAAGTGTCCTAACCCAGATGGGTGTATCTTGTGGAAATGATTATTTACTGATGCTATGAGACCTCAATGATTTAGTCCCCTTATTTGAAAGATGATGAAAATGGATTCTTGTATAGTGATGTGAATTTCTAGTTGGCAGCAGGGCTGTGGTCATCTGCTTGCCACTCCAGTGCATTTCTGGATTATAAACCACTTTATAATGTGCTTTCTTTGTGCCTTAAAGAACCTTGTGTTAACTGTTATGAATTGATAAAATCCAGCTTTGTGTTTCCATAGATGAAGAACTGCCAGCCCGCTAATGCAGAACGTCCTACTACTGCCCAGATCTCGTCCGTGCAGTTCCATCCTGGTGCACAGGTGGTGATGGTCGCTGGACTGGATAATGCCGTCTCGCTATTTCAAGTATGCATTTTAAAATAAAGACTTGTAGCGAAAAGTGTTTGCTGCTGTGAAAAGTGTTTACTGCCAGGATACAGGGTTTATGGAAATAACTAACAGGGACATTCTGTAATTCCTTTTAGGTTGATGGGAAAACAAATCCTAAAATCCAGAGCATCTATTTAGAAAAGTTTCCAATCTTTAAGGCTCGTTTTAGCGCTAATGGAGAAGAGGTTTTGGCCACTAGTAACCACAGTAAGGTCCTATATGTCTATGACATGCTGGCTGGAAAGTTAATTCCTGTGCATCAAGTGAGAGGTAAGGTTTCTTTTGAACACACAGTTGAGCATCTCCTGTCTTCCTGCCCTCCCACCCCCCAGGCCCACAACTGAGTTCATTTAATGGTATTTACAGCCACTTTTTCCCCTTCCCAGAGTTCTTAAAAATAAGTTTCTTTCATTTCAGTATTTAGAAAATGTTCGTTTTTGAGATAATTTAATGAAAATAGTGAACTGACCTCCCCCCCCCTTTTTTTTTTAAAAATTAAACTGACTTTATTGAGCATTTATGGGGAAAATAATCTGGGACTAAATTTCCCCCCCCGATGAGAAAAAAAACGGCTGCAAGTAGTTATCTATAAGGTTAGCAGTTGATGTAGCAGAAAGCATGAGCTGAGAGCCTGATGGCTTGGGTTCTACTTTCTTGGACAAATTATTTCACATTTCTGACTTACAGGAAATTTGGATACTCTAGTTCTAGTGTTTGTTGGAAGAGACTTTTTTGGTCTACATTGGAAGGAAACAAAGCATTGTCTTTGGGGGCTATAATGTATTTTAAGGAATGAAACTTAAAAAAGAAACTTTTTTAAAAAGGAAAGATGAGACTCTTTCCTCTGCCTTACCCAATCTTTCCCTGCCTCCTCTGTCCCCACTAAATATGACATCTTCTTTAGGGACTCACAGTTCATGTGTCTGGATTGATCCCAGTCAAGGGACTCAGGGTGTTCAATATGGAGGTCGTACTAGTAAGGAGGCACAGTTTGCATTAGTGTGAACCCGTAAGTCAAGACTTGGGATCCTTAACCAGTATTTTCCTCAAGGAAGGATAAGAGCTCATCACTAGATTTTTCTAAGTTCCTTTTCTCTAATATTTTTAAGTTAGCAACTTGAAATGTTTTATTATTGCACATTTTTTAGCAGCAGCCAGTAACAAAATTGTGTCATGGTCCTTTTTTATTTATGCTTGTGTATATATGTGCCTGTTGCTGTTTGCTTATAAACACCAAAAGAATATACAGCAAATTCTTGGCAGTGGTTTTCTCTGGGAGATGATAAGATAATAGGGGATTTGAGGTTTTTTTCCTTAAGTAAAATTTTTTTTTATATTAACATTGGTTTACAGTACTATATGATTTAGGGGAATAAGCTCACATCTGCCCAAGTGTATGTCACCCACCACACCCAAAACCAAAGTACCCATAGTCCTTTACCCTAGATCATTGGGCCCACTTTATTCCCACCCCCACCTTCCTTTCCCCTCTAGTAGCCTTACTTCTGCATTCATCTTTCTAGGGTGTTGCAATTTTAACGAAAATTGTTTTTGACTAGGCAATATGTTCACAAGGTACAAAAACCCAATACCTAGTAATGGGAGATAGTGAAAGTCTCTTCAGCTTCATGTTCTTAGCCACCTACTTCCCTTCCCTTCCCTGGAGGCAGCCACTTGAAACCATTCTTTATGTATCCCTTTCTGTTAGGAAATTTTTAAATGTAACTTGTCTCTTTAAGCAGTCTGATGTCAGAAGGAGTCTACTGCATAGTCAATATGAGTTTTTTTAGGCATGGAAAAGACATATTCTTTTGTAAATAGGTACATTGATTTGGTATATATTCATCGCACATAGGTTACACAAGTCTTATCTTGAGAAGCTAACTAGCTCTGGAATACACTGACATCTGATTTTTTCTTTTTACTTTTGGATCCACAGAGTTAAATTAGACTCATGTTCCTAATGGTATGTTTAGAGGTGCCAGCAACTACTTCTTTATGTTACCATGTTTTTGGCCATCTCTAGTAGCTATGTCCCTTGTGGTTATGAACTTTTGTGACAGTGTAGTTTAGCCTTTTAGCTAACTACAAGTTTCACTGTTTACATTTAGAAAGTTAATTAGTTGATAAGTTTACTGTTTAGAGAGGTGAATCTGTAACCTGCAATTAAAATGAGAATATGACCAGGACAAAGAAGTTGCTGAGCACTTTGTGGGGATCTTACATTGATTGATGCATGGAATCAGACTTAGAGTCTCTGCCTAGATTTTGTTTAACATGAGGCACTGAGATGATTTAGAAGGCCGGAAACTCAATTTCAGTGAAAGATTGAAAGCAGTATTATCTAACTGAGTAATCCTTATCTAACTGAGTAATCTCCATTCTTAGGTTTGAAAGAGAAGATAGTGAAGAACTTCGAAGTTGCCCCAGATGGGTCCTTCCTGCTCATCAATGGCATTGCTGGGTATTTGCACTTGCTGTCAATGAAGGTGAACTAGTATTATTAGTTGTTGCTTGTTCTTCTGGAATAAGATATTAGTGTAAGGATAGTCTTAAACCGTAACTCACAGGTGTCCTTAAGTCTACATCTCAAATGGAGGAGCATAGTGGAATGTGGAGACAGGGAAAAGCAGGTAGATGCTACAAATAGAAAATGCGATTACTTTTATCTGCACAGTGTGATTCTTCCAGGCACCTCCTAACAATTTAATAAAAAATATTTATTATCCTTTTAGACAAAAGAATTGATTGGAAGCATGAAAATTAATGGGAGGGTTGCAGCCTCCACATTTTCTTCAGACAGTAAGAAAATATATGCCTCTTCAGGTAAGTTTATGATATGGTGACACAAAGAAGCAGCTTTGCATGTGTTTACAATTCAGATTTAATCATAAATGCTTTTGTAGCAGTTTTAGTAAGAAAGTCAGTTTTATTTTTAGAATTCATTGTCATTTACCTTATTTACTATTAAGTGTGACGGGCTATTCATTTAACATGTACTGTTAACATGTTTTGGGGAAAGATGGGAAGAAAATGCTTATTTACAAGATGATTCATTTTGACACTTTCTTTTTTGAAAGTTACTTAGGGTCCTAGACTTTTTTTTTCCTTTAGCAGTACCCCTTTGACTTTATTAACACTTGGCATTTTTTAAATTATTGACTGAAAACAATTCAGATCTCCTTGCTGACATTTCTTTAGCATTGTCGTCCAGCTTTTTCTCATGCCTGATGGTCTTGAATCTTGTGTTTTGTGACTCTTCTGCCTACATGACTGTTCAGTGTCTTCCTTCATTCTTCCTCTCCTAAAGGATCTTGGGTGTGCTCAGCATCTCAGTGTAGCTTCTGCTGTTTGGTAGTGGGGGGCATTAGAGTGGTTCTGCTTGCAAGCTGTGCAGGACAGTTTAGCAGACTGTTATTTGACTTCAGTTAGTAAAATGCAGCTTTAATTCTTACAAGTTTTAAAGTCTTTTTAAAAAGAGAATTCACTATAATAATAACTTTGTTTAATTTTCTGTTTTTGTCCTAGAATTGAACTTTTACAAAGTTGAGTTAGTTACATTTGTGTTTTTTTATCAACTAATATAAGAAGTTCAGCAACATCTATATTCCTTACATTCTAAGTTTTCTGAGAGGTAAGGAATAAATGTGGGTTCAGGATAATGCTCCTAATGAAATGGCCCTTGGACCCAGGGAGACTGAGAATTGGGGAGAAGAGGTGGAAGAGGTTCAACAGAGTTAGTGCAATCTGGCGTATGAATTGGATGCAGTTGTAAAGTACTTATACATTTGTTCACTATGGTGAAGAGCTAATTTACCATAAGGTCTTAAAGCAGGGAAGGAGTAACAAAAGTCCAGCCTTGGTAAGTTAGGGGTTGCCTATATTTTCATTGTTGCTCTTCTCTGTCCCTTTCCCCCTCATTTTATGATTTTTTATGATTGGCATCATAAAAGGAGTTTTTATGATTGGCATCATATTGTTACATATAAAGATTATTTCAATATAGAGGGAGAGTTGAAGAAAAAAATATCTTTTACCTTTCAGCTTTATCCACTTTTTCTTTTTTGTTTCCTATGGGTGCATTTTGTCCTCTTTTGCCCTAATGTGTCACTGGCTCATGACCCACTGCTTTCTAGATGATTCCTTCTCTACTCATTTTAATTTTTTGCTAGCTAGGCTGATCTGTAAACACCTTCCTTTATTGTGACATTTTCCACCAACAAACAGAAAGGTCTTTTAATTAAACCCCATTCAGTTTTTTCAGGTTATTTTACTATACCTAACTTAAACTCTCACTCTAGTTTGGGAATTCTATTGGTCAGATATGATTTAGAAACAGTGAGATGCATTTGATTGTTAGTGGGGGAATAAGCGCATAGAAGGGTGCTTGTTAGAACAGTATCCACAGAAAAGTAAGCAGTAAAGCGGTAGGTGGGGAGTCACCTTTAGTGACCTTAATTGAATTAGTGCCATTAAGAAATCTATAATGGGGCCTCCCCGGTGGCGCAGCGGTTGAGCGCTGGGTTGCGAAGCTGCCCGCAGCCTCTGCGGCGCCGGTTCGATCCCCGGCTGCTCCTCGGCCACCGGAGGAGGGTCCCACATGGTGCGCGGACCTCTCCTGCCGCCCGCTGCTCCCCTCAGCAGTGTACTTCGGTCCTTCTGCCTGCTCTGCTCCCCGCTCTGGTGAATTGTCTCACCCTCCCACCATTCTGACTGTACCCAGTGCATGTATAAACAAAACAAACAAACAAATAAATAAATAAAATGTGAAAAAAAAAAAAGAAATCTATAATGGTATGAGGAGAGAGTGATCAGGATCAGATGGTATAGGGGAGAGAAAACAGAATAAGGATTGATTTCGGCAGATATATGAAAATACTTGTTTTCTCTTCAGATATATTATCCTCTTTTATCTTGTTTGCACTTTCCTTTCCCTAAGCTGTATGTGCTTATTGCTCACAGCATTTCTTTTTATTTAAATTGACTTGGCAGTAGATAAATTGTACAGTTTTTTTTAAGGTTTTATTTACTTATACAAGAACCGGGGTACAGGCCATGTACGTGGGAGGGTGAGAGGATTCACCACCAGAGACAGAGCGGGGAACAGAACAGGCAGACTGACGAAATACACTGCTGAGGGAAGCAGCGGGCAAGACAGGAGAGGTCTGTGCGCCGTGTGGGTTGCTCTGAGGCTGGCGGGAATCAAACTGGCACTGCAGAGGCTGCAGACAGCTTCACAGTGCTGTGTTCAACTGCCTGCGCCACTAGGGAGGCCCCAAATCGTACATATCTTTTTAGTTATAAACTCCTAGTGATCTGACTTAATTCACGCTTCGTTTCCTCCTCCGTCATCATTGGTTTGGTATCTAAGTTATCAAGCCTTAGATATCTTCGGTGCTCTAATTGACAAGTGTTGGAAGACCCACATTGGGTGAATATTTTGCTTTTTTGTTTTTTTCCTCAAAGTTTTGCTCCTATAATCTGAGTGAAATGTAGACATTTTTTCTAAAAGTTCAACTCTACTAAATTTGTGATTTTTTTTTTACTCTTAATCTAAAGATAGTGTTTATTAATGACTATGTGGTTGCAGTTTGCTATCAATGGGAATGTATACAAGAGAGATTTTTGAGGTCAGTTTTCTAGATCTAGGTTTTTATTTGTAGTATATTGCACTATTAAAGAAAGACTAAGAATGATTAGTTCATTTGCCTTTCAAGTTTAAAGTAAAATTAACCAAACCTTGTTTTGTTTCATTCAGGGGATGGGGAAGTTTATGTTTGGGATGTCAACTCTAGGAGGTGCCTTAATAGATTTGTTGATGAAGGCAGCTTATATGGCTTAAGCATTGCCACTTCTAGGAATGGACAGTATGTGGCTTGTGGGTAAGTAATGAGAGGTTCTCACAATTTTTAATCATGTGGTGCTAAAGAGAAAATATTAAGAATTGGGTATACTGGAGAGTGCTTGAGTAGCTCTGTTTGTAAACTATTCTATAATAAAGGTTTTTTACTTTTTATTGTCTTAATGTAGTAATGATAATGTTAATGCCAGTTTATCAACTCTTTAGCATAGCGAATACTGGGTTACCTTATGACATTGTATTTTTTTCTTTTTGAAATTACATCAGGTTTTCCTTTGCTATTTTAACATCTTGTTATTAATGAGGAAGTAGAATAAGTTAAATGTTGTGTTTAAAACTGGTTTTTAAGCACAAACATGGGTTTACTTAGTCTGGCCAGGTGGTGTAACCCAAAAAACATGCTCCTTGGAAATAGTGTTAGTTTTATGGAATCTTAGAAAATGTTATCAAGAACATATTATTGTGTTACCACTGGAAAAAGTGGCTGACTATTCTACTGGGGAAAAGATGGCTTTATTCTTGTAGTCTTAAAGATGCTAGGTGGGGAAAGATTTACTTTTTATTATGAAAGTATTGAGTATAATTTATTGGTGGTCAAGGTTTCAGAATACTTGGAGTTGACGATCTCTCCTGTAACTCTTGACTGTAGATAAAGCAGTAGAACAGAACTCAGATGCGCTGTTTTAGAAGTTCTTACAATACGATGGGGGGAAAAAGAGATCTAGATAACAAGACAGCTCTCTTGTTCACATATTGGAATGTAAGGTCTGTCATAAATGCCATGAGGGGGCAGTTTTAGTGTTTTTTGTATTCAGGTACTTAAATAGTGCCACCCTAGAGGTGACATTCAGTAAATATTTATTGAGGGCATGAATAATGCAGATTCTGTACTTTGTTGGATTTTCTAACTACAATTGCAGTTGAAAAGCTGCCAGAGTTAACAAGAGTTCAGCCGGACTGCAGTAGAACTATAGGATGTGTCCAGCTTTTACATGGGGATGAACTCTCAAGCCCCACTAGTCCCTTTTTTTAAAATTTTTTTTTTTTAAATTTTTTTTTTTTTTAATAGAGGCATGCTTTATTTATTTGTTTGCTGGTTTGTTTGTTTTGTTTATACATGCACTGGGTACAGTCAGAAGCGCGGGAAGGTGAGAGAATTCACCAGAGCCAGAGCGGGGAGCAGAGCAGGCAGAAGGACCGAAGTACACTGCTGAGGGGAGCAGCGGGCGGCAGGAGAGGTCTGCATGCCATGTGGGACCCTCCTCCGGTGGCCGGGGAGCAGCCGGGGATCGAACCAGGCCGTGCGCAGTTTCGCAACCCAGCGCTCAACCGCTGCGCCACCGGGGAGGCCCCCCACTAGTCCCTTTTTAACATGTGATTCCTATAGACAACAGTTCGTGGGGTTGAATCCATATTCACTTAGTGTGTAAAAGCCTTTTTGCTTGTTTTTAATCTGTTGTATAATTCCCTTTTCTCTTTGCAGTTCTAATTGTGGAGTGGTAAACATATACAATCAAGAATCTTGTATCCAAGAAACAAACCCGAAGCCGATAAAAGCTATCATGAACTTGGTCACAGGTGTTACTTCTCTAACCTTCAATCCTACTTCAGAAATCTTGGCAGTTGCTTCAGCAAAAATGAAAGAAGCAGTCAGATTGGTAATATTTCTTTACCCTTAACTTTCCTCATTGAATCTTGAGTCTTAAAATTAAAGCTGAAAACATGGAACCATGACAGGAACACAGAGTGTTGGATTATTTTAAAAGCCATAGCTTCTTTTTGATAAAGGATTATTAGTATTGTACTTTGTGGGTGTGGTTGTAGAAATGATGCTTAATAGCCACCACATTTGTTTTATGTCAGTTCTTCCAGGGAAATTGTTGTTCTTTCTTAATACTTAAGGGGCAGTCTTCATTTTCAGAGGTTTTTCAGTGCGCGCACGTGCGCATGTGTGTGTGTGTGTGTGTGTGTGTGTGTGTGAATATGTTTAAGCCAAACACTTCATTCCTCTACAGTTTTCATTCATGTACCTTTTGAAGGCTGTTATCTTAACGAATGAGTGGAGGCAGTTCTTAACTATTGAAATTAGATTGAGCTTGAAAATAAATTATGCGAGGAGATTGCAGTTTAAGTATCTGTGGATATACTTCTGTGCCAGGTTTGGTGATTTATTGGAAGGACGCCTAGGACTCAATATGCGGTCATATCCATGGCTGAAAATGATTATTAGGGAAAATATTCAAGCAAAATCAGCAAAAGGAAAGGTGCATAGTGTGCTAAGCCTGGAGAAACCAGAGGCAGATTTCTAGGAGTCCTCTTCTAGTGGAGACCTGTAAGATGTTTTATTCCTCCAGCAATAAGTTGTGACAACAGGTATTAAGTGTTTTCTACCAGAGAAGCTCATTAGAGGCTTGGTCGCCAAGGTTTGTATGGGGGGTTGATCATAGTGGTTCCCTCTGTCTCACATGTACCAAAATGTTATGCTTCCAGAAGACTAGTATTCAATATAAATCACAGTATACAAATGAATCTTACCATTTAGGGAAAGGTTCATATCAGGTAGGGAACTATTTACCGGTCAACCACCAAAGGGTCACTTTTGCATGCAGGTCATTTAAGGATAACAGCTTTAGCTCTGTTTGAACTTTCTCCCTGACCACAGAGCTCCGCTTACATGTAATTATCTCTGTGAAGTTCCCTATCCTTCACAGAACCAATTTCTTCATCCATTTAACAGTATTTTCCTGTAGGCACTAGGTATACAGATGGCATAGAACTTTGAATTAGCAGCATTACATTGTGCTGCTGTTATATGTATACTGCCAGGTTGTAAGCACATTACAGAATTTTGTCTTGCTTCCAGCAATGTCTTTCATACTTTATCAGCTTTGTACAATAGTGTATAGTTTACAAAGATGTTTAAACAAATTAAAGCCAAATAGTAGTCCTCAGAGAATTAATTTACCCAAAGTCAACAGCTAGTAAAAAGCAGAGCTGTGCCTGTAGAGTCTATATTCTCTCTTCTTAATGGTTTTCCAACAGAATTCCTTGGGGTCCTAGATTGTGTACAGAACTTCAAATGATAAGAAGGGCAGGGAGCGGGAGGGATGGCAGGGAGGGGGTACACTCCTACCTCAGTCATACAGAGCAGCTTTGCTTTCCTCTGTGGTGTATATTGGCATTCATTCAGCATAGGCTTTTCCTTGCGGGGAGGAAGGATTCTGCAAAAAGTGTTTTAAGAACACAGCATTGTGTTTTATTACCTCTCTGTTGAATAAATCACTTGATAAATGAGAAAGTTCTAATTCAAGTAGCTTTAAAATACCCACTCCTCTGTTGGGAGTGGTAGACTAGTACATATTAACTTTTCATCATTTTAATAGTAGTAAATTGTTTTAGAAAACCATGGGATCTATCTCCCGTTGACATAATACATTCTCTAAGATGCTTAGTAGTTAGTTCTGCCTAGTTTGCTTCAGTGATCATGGTGGCATTTATGGTTTTTTATTGTGGCAAAATCACATGAGGAATTCATTAGTAACAGCCAAATCCCATTTTTTTTTTTAGTGGTAGTCAACCATAATATCTAATGGAAAGAAGCCAGGCAGAGCAGCTTCAGAATGCCTCAGTGAAACTGTTAGTATATCATTAAATGCAATCTCTTATAATGATCCAAACAGTTCTATTATCCCAGCACAAAGCAATGACTATAAATCTAAGCCATTGCAACACTGGAGGCACAGAAATTAAATTGTTATTACATCTGCAGTCTTGGGTGTAGGAAGTTGGGGAACGTCTTACCATTAAATTAAGAATGAGCTTTTACTTGTTGAGTTTTGATATCTGAACCCTTAAATATTATGACAGAAGTGGTGCTGGAGATAAAAAAACTACTTTCTGTTAAGGAACTTGGATTTTTATGGGTCTTTATCCTTATGATGATAGCTTTTAACCAGGGCCATAAGGAAGGTTGGAGCACACCTGAGTCCCAACCATATGGTGGCCTGCAGGAAGGTTCATGGAGGCAGTGAGAAATCATGTAGGGAACTTTGCTAGTAGATACCAGTAAGTCTTGTGAGAGGACATAAACATCCCCCCTCCCCACTGATTTCCAGGTCAATAGAGGAGACAAATTATAAAGATGTTGGTGAGTTAGTTTATCCTCCATCAGCGCGAACCCACACACACCAGCCTGTGTGTGAAGGTGTAGCTGTGTGTGTGTGTGTGTGTGTGTGTGTGTGTGTGTGAGAGAGTGAAAACATACCACATCCAAGGAAACAGTTACATCATAAACTTCCTAATAGTGTGCATTTACCAGTGTTTCCAGTACTCTGTTCTATTCATTTAGCTACAAAATAACCAGTACTTTCTGATAATAATGAGCTACAAAACATTGCTTATGTGTCTTGTGCCTGAATTTTTGCCCTGTTGTGAGCTCTATTTGTAACATGCAATTGACTTAACTATGATGGTACATGAATCCAAATCAGGAGAATGTTTTTCCCAATTTCGGTAGGAAAACAAAAGGGATGTTTTGATATAATTTTCTTTAAGGAATTATTCAAGTAGAATATATGTGGAAAAGCAGCTCCCCAAACTTCAAAGTCGTGCCAGGAAAGTCAATGAGCAAATATCTGGGGCATGGTTTCAGAACATTAGGTTATTCATAGAGTGGAAACAAAGTAAGGCACAGGACAGTTCTGTTTTTGGCACTAGTGACAAATAGTTATTTCTTGATGTCTCACTCCTATGATGTGATGGGCTACCTTCTCCTAGTTTGGTGCATGCTGGGAGGATGCAAACTTGTAATAACCTAAGCAAAACAATTAAGAAGCCATACCACTTATCAAAAATTCTTAGAATTTCTCCATTTCTAATTTAAGTGTAAACCTATTTTACAGTATCCATTTGTGACTTCTCTTCTAAAATAGTAGCCTGCTTTTGTTAAGTTTATTCAGGAACCTATACAGAACATGGTGTTTAAGAAGTTTAAAAGTTAAGATGAACTACGGGTATTGCCAATTTCTTAGCCTTAATGGGTCATACTCTTTCTCTTTGGCACTAATGCCTTTGCATTGATCCCAGGCTGTGTAGGTAGAACCTGCTATTGGGAAAACTTGAGAATAATTGGAAATGACTTAGATTCACTGTAAACTTCTCTTTCTTGATAAAATGGTCAGTAGGTATTTATCCGCAGGAGTAGGTCCTAACTACTCCAGGTTTGACCCGATGCTAGTCAGAAAATTCCCTTGGTTAGATAGTGTAAAGTCTCATCTGAAAGCATGGAGTGTTACAGATACAAGATACATAGAATGATAGCTCTATAAGTGTTTGAACATGAAGGTACTGTATTTCGTGGAAGAGCTGGAGGACTTTTGAAAATGAACTTGTTAAAATTTCAGTCTGCTTAGAGTGACTGCTTCCATGGTTTTATTTATCCACAAATTACATGTTGTCTTGCCTGTCAATGGGCCCATTGAACTTGGGCCCATTGAGAAAGAGACTCTTAGAGAAAGAGACACTGGCCCTCCTCATGCCAAGGCCTGGCCTTGAAGTGAGCTTTGGCGCTCACTAAATTAGAACATAGTTTTACTTGATGAACCAGGTTTTCATGATCAGTCCTCCCCAAGGAGAGATTGCACCAGGCAGTAATATATCACCTAGTTGAAAAGGAAATTATATGATACTGGAGTACTTGGTATGATCTTGTGTAGGCTTCAGTTATATAAAATGAGACTCTCCACATGGTCAAGATACCTGTTGCCTATGATTAGTGTTCATTACTGTGGTCATTAGTTTAGAGCATGAATGAGAGTTGCTGTTGGCTTTTCAGTTTAGTTTATTCATCCAGCAAACATTTGAATCAGGCACAAGTGAAAATGCTACTATATTAAAAGCGTCAAGAAAACGCTTTCTTCTTTTGCTTCCTTTAATAGCACATGGAAAAGTAAATTTTAATTTTGGAACAACTGGTTGCATTAAGAGGAAGACCTATGTGTTATATATGCATTACAATCAGAACGAACTTTTTGTTCCAGCAAAAAGATAGAATGAAGACTAACATTCAATAAAGGTGGGTTCCCAGTTGTTGCAGTTTAAAGCTAAAGCTTCTTATTTTCTCCGATAGGTTCACCTTCCATCCTGTACAGTGTTTTCAAATTTCCCCGTTGTTAATAAAAAGAATATTTCTCTTGTTCATACCATGGATTTTTCTCCCAGAAGTGGATATTTTGCTTTGGGGAATGAAAAAGGGAAGGCCCCGATGTACAGGTAGGTGGTGTTTATGCTAAAAAGTCAGAATTACCTGTCAATTTCTTTTCAAAATGTGAAGAGATACTGTTGTTATATTCCCAATTTTATGGTTATATTAAGTTAATCTATAATTATTGTAAATTGTTAATAGAATGTTTATGACCATCATCATCATCTAACAAAACATGCATTTTTCTGCCATAAAATATCACTAATAGAAAAACTTTTCAGCAGAAAATACCTGGTAAGTATTTTGGGGGCGAGAAGGATGTGTTTTTTTAAAATTGGTATATGATTGACATATAGTGTTATGTAAGTTTCGGTTATACAAAAGAATGATTTGATAAATGTATATATTAGGAAGTGAGTATCACCATAAGTATGCTTAACATTTATTACCATATAAATTACAAAACAAATTTCATGTGATGAGAACTTTTTTTTTTAAAGATTTTATTTATTTATGTATACAAGAGCTGGGGTATAGGCCAGAGGGGTGGGGGGTGAGAGAATTCACCAAAGACAGAGTGGGGAACAGAACAGGCAGGCTGACCAAAGTACACTGCTGAGGGGAGCAGCGGGCGAGTCAGGAGAGGTCTGCTGCACCATGTGGGTAGCACCCTGGCCAGCTGGGGACTGAAATCTTGCTGCAGAGGCTGTGAATTGCTTCACAGTGCAGTGCTTAACCCCTTGCGCCACCAGGGAGGCCCTGATGAGAACTTTTTTTTTTTTTTTAAAGATTTATTTATTTATTTATTTATTTAAGCAGTGGATACAGTCAGAAGTGCGGGAGGGTGAGAGAATTCATCAGAGCCAGAGTGGGGAGCAGAGCAGGCAGAAGGACCGAAGCACACTGCTGAGGGGAGCAGCGGGCGGCAGGAGAGGTCTGTGGGCCATGTGGGACCCTCCTCCAGTGGCCGGGGAGCAGCTGGGGATCGAACTGGTGCTGCAGAGGCTGTGGGCAGCTTCGCAACCTGGCGCTCAACTGCTGCGCCACCAGGGAGGCCCACTTTTAAGGTCTACTCTTGGCAACTTTTAAATGTAGGTTTTCCCATTATCTCAAGGTAGAACATTACTATTTGGTGTGATTTGGTAGGTTATTTTTTGGGTCTGGGAATACTCAAATTTTTTTCCATATAAATTAATCATCAGACTCCAAAAACAAACTATTAAGTCATATCAAATAGGGCCATTCTACTTTCAGATAGTGGGGGAGACCTATATTCAGTACAGTATTGTTAACTTTAGTCACTGTGCTGTATACTAGAGTATCCTGTGTTTTGAGAATATCAAATTAAGGGGAAAGTAGGCACCCCTTGATGGTTTATATTTAGGTGACCTTTGTTGATTTGACAATTTAGTGCATATTCCACCAGATTTCAGCTGATCTTTTTTTAAAGGCATTTTTTATTTTACCTGCAGCTGTGGGCTGTAAATGGTGTCAGTTGCAAAGATATCCAAAATTATATCCTCTGTCCAGGTTCTTTTCTGCACTCAACGTACTTCTGTATAAGCAGGAGCATTGGAGCATTGTTACTAGAAGAAATAGGTGATAAAGTGATTCTTTAGGGAGACCTAAAGAGTGGAAGCCTGGGACAAACCTCAGTCCCCTTTCCTGACTCCCCTGTGGTGCTGGAAGTGAGCGCTGTGTGGCAGCCTGCATTTGTGTCTCTGCTTCAGGGAAGGCCACTTTCAAAATAAACTCAAGTCTATGGGAAAGAAAAGGAATGTAAATTGGTTTTGAGGCAATACTTGTGAAAAAAAGAAAATGGCAAAATATAACATGGTTTACAGTTCTACTTTGAAGTGGATTTTACTGGGAAAATTGATAATTCTGTCACTCTCACTTTAGATAGATTTTGGAGTGATTTTTGCAGTTCACATCCTTATTGTACCTACAAATTCCTTTCCAAAGCTTTGGTTTATTTAATAACTGAAAGTTTCTTTTCTCGAAGCCCATTTTCAACAGAGCTCTGCTCTCTAGTGAGTCTGTTTGTGGCAAGTGGGTTGGATTAACAAACAGTATTTCTCTTGGGTATTGTCTAAACGGGTATTTCATAGATCCCAGTTTGATGCTTTTATCTAAAATATCAGATTGAGGAGTCTTAACCTACCTGCCTGGTGAGAATGATTATGATTACTTTTTTCCCACTAAAATCTTCCTAAGCACCATTCTGTAATCTGATAATACTCTGGGCAATCACAGAGTTGTTTAGATGATTTGTCTTTTACTTTTTCAGGCTGCACCATTATTCGGATTTCTAAAGTGATTATTTGAAGTAAGAAAATCCTTTTTTATTTTAAGGTTTAAGGGTTTTACCATTGCTGTCAGTTGGCAGAACTGATTTTGTTTCTGAGCCCTTGGGTTGCTGTATTTTCAGTGAGGGTAGCGGGATGGAAGTAGATTAGGAAGAACCTAGTGGATTTGAACCTTCTTTGGGGATTTCTTATCCCAAATTGCAACAATCTGATTCTCTTCTTTGGAGGTCACACATCGCTAATACTGTGTTCAGTTGCACTTGCATATGGAACAGGGAAACCAGAGGGCCAGATAAATCCGGGCCAGTGACAAACCCTAGATATCTGACTAGAGTGATGCTACCATAGGGGAAGGAGCAGGAACGGGAGGGAGCTCAGTGCACCGTGGTGAAGGGAGAGCCAGTACTTTGAAAACAAAAAGTTGCAAATCACTGTTAGGGCAATAAAAATAAAAATCATTGAGATAAAAAAAGTAAACAAAAGAACACCAAAATTGTAACTGCCAACATTTAACCCACAAAGGAGAACAGACTTAATAGAAAGAGTTAAGTATCTTCTATTATAGTTTATATGAATGCTGACTCTGTTATTTTGTGTATGTTTCTTGAGAGATTCTAAGTGGCTTGCCCTGTAGCTAGTTAATGGTTGTGGTGGCTGGTCATTAGTTTTGTTGTCTGTTAAACACAAAGACATGCTTCATTTTACGTAGTCTGATCTTTGATCTGAGAGAAGGTGGTGGTTCTGAGGTTGAGCTTTGCAATTGGCTTGTTCATTATAATCAACCATTTGGTCATTGAGTTTTGTAATGCTGAGGAGAAACTCTGGGTGAACTTAGAGATTTAATGAGGGAAAAGAATTTTCGAAGATAGAGGAATTTTGAGGAAAAGATTAGTCAGTATGGGAAAGTAATTTAGCTGTTCAGTCTCCAAAAGTTATGTTGTCCTTACCTGTTGCTTGTTGATTACCAGAGCTTATAAATCAACAATATCATTTCTTCTGTTTTTTCCTTCAGCTCCAGTTGAACTGTAAGAGAAGCCCTTCCTGAAATATCTTCTCAGGAACTTTCCTGAATGTGTGATAATGTGTGGATGATTGAGCCAGCTGTGCTTATTTAAGTTAACAGAAATACCTTAATAAAAATAAAAAGTTTTGTTGGAAAATAAGTATGTGTGGTTTTTCCCCTCCACCTCCGCACACACACACACACACACACAGAGCTTGGATGCATTTAAGACTAAATATTAGAAACATCTATATGTAACTAAAAATAATGTAAGAAGATATTTTCATATTTCACAGTAAACCCTGATTAATATCTCCCCCTTTTTAGCATAGATTTTTCTGCGTTTAAGGGTATCAGCTAATAGGCTCTGATGATGAACTGTAGAGAGCAGTTGATTAGATATGAGAGCAATGGTATCTCATGGGCTGGATTTTGATTTTCTAAGCTTTCCTAGAAAGGTGGTTAATGGGAGCTAAAAGATGTTTCTGGATTTGATGCTTGGACTGGTTATGATTGTTACTTAGGGAGGGAGCAGGTGAAAACCTGATATACTTGTGCTAATAATAGTCACTCTCCTAGAAAATGTTCATTAATCAAAATGTTAAATTTTGCTTACAAGATTGATAATTGGTTTCATAATTCTTTTAGCCATAGTATATAGCCTTGCTGTAGACTAGTCCTTACATTTCTTAGGAAAAAACTTATGCTGTGTTATGTATTTAAGCAGTATTATAGGGGATTAGTAATGAACAGTTTCATGCTAAAACATGAAAAGGTTAGGTTAGAGGAGAGTTTTCTCAGTGACAAAATGTCTCTTCCTCTGCCCAGAAAATTAAAAGATTTCATTTAACTGTATATTCAACCAAACAGGTCAGTGGAGGATGTCATCATTACCTTTGATGAACCTTCTAGGACTACTGGCAGGGACCTAAAGCAACCCCATGGGTATGGGTTGTGCTAACATGCCAGCATCTTTTAGAAAAGATATTTTCTGTTGGCCTCCCCTGGTGGTGCAGGTGGTTGAGCGCTGTGCTGTGAAGCTGTCCGCAGCCTCTGCAGCACCAGTTTGATCCCAGCCAGCCAGGTGAGGGTCCCATATGGCATGGCAGACCTCTCCTGTCTTGCCCGCTGCTCCCCTCAGCAGTGTATTTCGTCAATCTGCCTGTTCTGTTCCCTGCTTTGTCTCTGGTGAATCCTCTCACCCTCCCGCATATCTGGCCTGTACCCCAGTTCTTGTATAAATAAATAAATAAATCTTTAAAAAAAAAAGACTTCTGTTAAGGGGGTCTGTTGCTATGCAATGCTGGAGGCTTCCTCTGTCCTGTTGTTGCATAATAAACATGCTAGAAAATTCATATTCCTGAAACCAGTTGGTTTATTAGTATTTCTCTCTGGAGTTGCTAGAGGGCAGCATTACATTATGGGAATAATTGAAAGCAACACAAATGTAGCTTTTTATCATCACCTTGTCTTTCTCTTCGGCTAAAGTCATTGTTTCAGTTGTGGACACCAAACCTTGTATGTAATTATTTTTTGTATATGATTTTGGGAGTGAAAGAACTACGAGAATTTGTTTTCTAGAAGAAATGATGGAAGTGGCGTTTAAATGTCAACTCTACTTCACATCTTTGGATAATTTTTATACTCTACTAGGGGCTGAGAAAAGAATTCCCAGTTCTAATGTCTGAGACAGATAAGTATGCTGTTCTACAGATGAGATGCTTCCCATCCTTGTGTCTTAACTTTAATGTTTTCCTCCTTGATGGGAGTTGGGCTATGGCCAGCATTTCTGAATCCCCAATGCTGGATTTGACATCAGATGATTAGTGTGTGGTAATCTTATGAGATTCTCACTGTTCGTCTGTAAGGAGAGTAGTATTTCCTTTTTTACAGGGATGGAAATTATTATTTGGAGAGGTTGGACATGTCAGTTCTGAAGCCATCCTTACAGTGGTCCTCCAAATGGGGTGTGCACAGCACAACAGATGCAGCCCATTAGAACTGACAGGCTGTGGAAATGGTGTTTTTGTTTCGTAGTGCTTTTCTGCTATAGATGACGTAGATTTCTGAAGAAATAGTTTTTCGTGGGGGCTTTTTACCTAAAGATTTTCTATGAAAGGGTCATTGATTTAGATGCCCAACCTACTACCACACCAAATTTGACACATCCAAAACTGAGCACCTTGCCACACCTTTCCCTCTGCTTGCCCAAACTTGTTTTTGTATTTATATACTTATCCCCCTTCATCTGGGCAATACATTGTAAGACCCCCCCCAGTGGATGCTGGAAACTGGATAGTATCAGATTTTATCACGTTCTTTGTTTCTGCCTATACAGAGCTATGATAAAATCTATAAATTAGGAAATTAGGCACAGTAAGAGATTAAATATAATAAATGTGAATAATATACAATTACAGTATACTGTAGTAAAGGTTATGTGAACTCTCAAAATATGTTACCATATATAATATTTTTTAGACTGGTTGACAGAGATAAAAACTACAGAAAGTAAAACGGCAGGTATGGGAGGACACTTGAAATATTAACAACTCCATTAACCTAATCATTTAAACTAGATACCTAAGACTACCTTTTTATCATCAATCATCTGTCTACTTACTGGTTTTTTTTTTAAGTATTTATTTATTTATGCATATAATAGCTAGGGTACAGGCCAGATGCACGGGAGGGTAAGAGGATTCACCAGAGACAGAGTGGGGATCAGAACAGGCAGATTGACTGAAATACACTGCTGAGGGGAGCAGTGGGTGAGGCAGGAGAGGTCTGCACCCTGGCTGGCTGGAGATTGAACCCATGCTGCAGAGGCTGCGGATTGCTTCATAGTGTGGTGCTTAACCCCTTGTGCCACCAGGGAGGCCCTGTCTGCTTATTTGATAATGCAGTTTTTTGAATAATTTTTTTTTTTTTGCAGTAACTGGTTTACAACACTGTGTACGATTTAGGGGAATAGGTTTGTCCCCTCTCCCCCTCAGATGTATGTCACTCACCACACCCAATACCAAAACACCCATAGTCCTTTACCATAGATCATTGAACCCCCTCCCCTCTGTTTCTCTTCGCCCTCCCCATCTAGTACCCCCAATTCTGCTATCATATTCCTAGAGTTTGTTTTGGCTTAGTTTTGCTGAGTCTCTATAAGTCTGAGCTTTTTCTCTACGTATCCCTATCTCAAAGACCAGTTACCAAGCATTTTTTTTTTCTCAAAAAAGCTCACTTTTTTCTTACGTACTGTCATTCCCAGCTCTCACGAGCTTATACCTGCTAAACAAACCCCTGGCTAGTCTTATTACTTCCTACTTTCTGCTTTTCAGTGGGAGCTCCACATCACAGCCAGAGATTAAAACAAAAATAAAAGCAAAAACATTTGTTACATAAAACTTCAAACACAAAAGAGATAGGTTAGTAGAATAATCTCCCTTGGACGCATACCCAGCTTCAGCAACAATCTGCTCCTGGAAATCTCTATCTCTATCCCCACCCACAAACTGGTTATTTGAAACAAAGCCAAAAAATAATTTCATCTGTAAATATTTGAATATGTATAGAGAGGTGTTTTTAAAACATAAATCTCAACCTACTACTCTTGCTTAATATCCTTTAACCACTCATTTCTCCCAGACACTTTCATTTCCCTATCTCTGGAAAGGGAATAAATATAACCTGTCCTGCAGGATTGGTTACTAGGTTTGGAACAGGGCCTGACCGAGGGCAAGCTCTCAGTAAGCATGAGCTGGCATGTTATAATCATTACCCATGGTCGGGTACAAGGTGATATTCAAGCTCCTTAGCTTGGCAAATAGGCCCTTTATTTCATCCTCTTCCTATCTTTCAGCTTTCTTACCTTACGCTCCAGAAATCTTGAGCAATGTAATTTACTTGAATAAGCCTGTTTTTCTCCCCCACGCTTTTGTTCTTGCAGATGTGTCCTCCTTACCCATTCCTTTCTGCCTTTCAGACACTGCTCATAGCATCACTCACTGTGAACTTCTCATGTACATTTTTGGGGGGATGTAAATTTTGTCTTAAATGTTTAATTCCTACAATGGATGAACTTCTATTTTACCTGTATCTTTTGTTGCATTTTTTTTTTCTTTTATAAGTCTTCGCATGGAAAATCTGAAGTGACTTCAAAACATACAGTAAAAGAGGACAAATGAGGACTAGCAGGGTAAATGAGATCCCAAGTATGTAGGCCAGATGTGGTTACTAAAATTTGATAACATTTTTTTTCAGTTTTGGCCTAAGAAATATTCAAATACGTTTTCTGGAAGAAGAATTTCAGGAAAAAGTGAGAGTTCTCTTGACCCTTTCTACCCAAGGGAGCCTCTGCTAACAGTTTGGTATGTTTCTTACCTAGTAGGTTGTTTTTTGTTTGTTTTTTGTCATTGAGTCCATCGTTTATTCAGATGTAAGACAAATAGCGGCGTACATCAACAGGGACAAAACTGATTTGTCGTTTATTGGAGAAGTTTGCCTGCTTTCAGAACCCCTCTGGTGGCTCACCAACACGCCATCTCTGGCCGGTATGTCTGTGGTTCTTGGCCTGTGTCTCACGGCTACAAAATGGCTGCTATACCTCAAGTCCCAACCTCACACAACATGGGAGCACCCTAGGCAAGAACGAAGCAGGGGCGCGTGTAGGGACAGGAGAAAATGGCCTGTCCCCTGACAGGGTATTTCTTTTTCATCAGAGGAGAAAGTTTTCCCTAGAAGTCTCCCTGCAGCTGTTCCCTCACGTTTTCTTGGCATGATAGGGTCTCAGGACAACCTCCCGACCAGTAACTGTCAAAGAGGACCGAATTTCCATAAAACCAGTCATGCTCCATCCAGGGCTGGCAGTGGGGCCTGCTGTCCCTGAACACAGAGGTATCTATGCCTGTTGCTTGAAAAAACTCTGGGTGTCCTGTTTGCAAGGAGGATGGAGGAGTGGGGAATCACTGGGAGAAAACCAGCAGTCCTTGCCTCAGGTACACGCGTGCATGTTTTTAATTTTTAACAGCAATGGCTCCATTTTGCAAAATTTTCCAACTCAAATGTCAGTAAATATAGATTTACCTTTACTCCTTCAACTCTTTTTTTTTTTTAAAAGATATATTTATCTTTATACAAGAATTGGGGTACAGGTCAGAGATGCGGGGGGTGAGAGGATTCACCAGAGACAGAGTGGGGAACAGAACAGGCGGATGGACCGAAGTACACTGCTGAGGGGAGCAGTGGGCGAGACAGGAGAGATCTGTTCCACCATGTGGGTTTCTCCCTGACTGGCCTGGAATTGAACCTGTGCTGCAGTGGCGGATTCCTTCATAGGTTGCATCTTAACCCCTGCGCCGCCAGGGAGGCCCCTTATTCTTTCAACTTGCATCATGTCTTGGGCTGAGGGACATTTGGGTAGTTCCCTGTCTTAACTATTGTAAACACTGCTGCAGTTAACTTTCTTATACAGGTCTCTTGGCACACATGTGTATTTCTCCAGGAGAGGGACCTGAAAGTAGAGTGGCCGGGTAAGCACATTGAAAATTTTCATTAAAACATTTTATAAAATTGCTCTCCAAACAGTCTATGACTAGAGAGAGAGTCCCCCATCCCCACTTTCTCTTTGACAGCTAAGCAGTGATACAATTTCAGCACTGGATAGTATTATTTATAATCCAATGAGTAAAAAATGATGCCTGCTAGTTGAGTTTGTTGGTATCAAGATTTTTATTCCTTTCATTGAAAAAAGTTATAGGATTGACTTTGTCCATAAGAGAAGTTAATGCTAGTTTCCTAGGGAAAACAGACCCCTGCCATTCTTCTTCTTCTTTTTTTTTTTTAAAGGTTTATTTATTTATTTATACAAGCGCTGGGTACAGTCAGAAGCGCGGGAGGGTGAGAGAATTCACCAGAGCCAGAATGGGGAACAGAACAGACAGCTGATGAAGTACGCTGCTGAGGGGAGCAGCGGGTGCGGCAGAAGAGGTCCGCGTGCCATGTGGGACCTTCGCCCAGCGGCCAGGGATTCAACTGGCGCTGCAGAGGCTGCGGGCAGCTTCCCAGCCCAGCACTCAACCACTGCGCCACCGGGGAGGCCCCATTCTTGACTATATTTGTTAACATATTTCTCTCCTGCTCATCTTGGCATCTCCAGCATCTAGTTCTGTATATTAGATATATACTTTCATGAGCTTAAAAGAATCTGACTTGATTACAGAACAAAAGGTAAATAGAGGGTAATTATGATGGAGAGCATGTTTTCTGAAGACCAAATCTAGATAGATGTGTTCACTAAGGATTTTTGGGCCACATTCTGATGTGAAAAGCTGTTTTGGAAACACAGTATGAATGTAGAAATGATAAAACTTCTGAGCATTGTGATGGGTTATACAGACAGCATGTCAGAACATTGAAAGTTGGGACTATTTTGGAGGTTAAATTGTAAAGAAGAGCTTAAAAGAGAAAGCTGAGGCATAAGGAGAGACGAACGGTAGGTAGCCGGAGGCAAAACTCAAGTCAGTAGTTTTTAAAATAGATGATGGGTTGAAAATAAACTGTGGAACTTTGAATCAGTCAGCAGCCAGAAAATGCATTTTCTCATTGACAGCTAAGCAGTGGTAAAATTTCCTTATTGTGGGTCTCGCCTCCCCTTAAGAAAGCATATATGGACTTGGCATAGTAAATGAAATCAAATTACCAAAAATTGTAGTAAGAGGCTATTCTATTATATGGAATATATTATATAGATTTCAAGTGTACAGCATTCTAGGTTGACATCTGCAGATGCAATGTATATTATGCCCACCTCCAAAAGTCTAATTTCCTTCCACCGTCATATCTACTGTTGTATCCATATGCTTCTTCTCCCTCAAATCCTTGCTTCCTTAAATGTAATGTCTTCCTTCTATTACCTTCATCTGGATTTTCAGATCATTCTTCCATCCATTCATCCACCCACCCAGCCCCCATCCCTCCATCCCTCCATCCATCTATCCCTCTCTCCCTCATCCTAGCTAATCCACTCAATGGATATCAGTTGAACACCTGTGCGTGCCAGGTAATCTGTTGTTCATGCTGAGTTCCCAGCATTCATGGAGAGATAGCCTCTCCCCTCTTGGATGGAAGGTCAGGCATTAGTTTGACAAGTAGGACTGAAGGGGAAGGAAAACTTGACTTGGTCCAAAGAGTCTTGGAAGGTTACTGAGGAAGCCATGTTTAAATTGAGAACTGTGAGTAGGAGTGAGTCAGGAGGAGGAATATTTCATTGCGGACCCTCCTTTGCAACTCATCCTGTTCTCCCTGAGGTCTACCCTCCATCATGTTCGGGGAAACTCCCCATCCTCCTGTGCAAACTGCCTGTGCATATTTGGCCACTTCTTTTTATCTGAACCTGGGTCCTCCCTGAAGCCTCTGGGTCTCCAAATGGACTTCTCGCTCCTTTTTGATGGTTCTGCCCCACCTGGCTTCCCCCCTGCTCAGTTTGGTTGACATGGAATTCTCCGGTGACTTTTTTTCTCAGAGGCGCTTAGAGCTCTGCAATGATGTTGAAAGGGCAGGGAGTAGTTTTTTGTTTTATTTCCAAGTTTTGGAAAACTTTTCTTATCTGGCCCCAACAGTAGAGTTACTTGTCCAAGGTCACATAACTTGTTAATGCACGGACTGGGATCCAGGTCTTCCTGACGCCTGAACCCAAGAGTCTTGGCCCACACTTTAGTTCTTTCTATTGCAGTACCCTGGGTTCTCCAGTCTCCAAGGGGACCCTTATGGTGCTCTCTGTCTCTTGTCACTGGGAAGGTGACAAAGGCCTTGAGCTTGCTCTCTTAAGATTCCTCCTCCTTTTGTCTCTCCTGCACAAAGAGGACTGTCTCATTCAATTCTGGAAGCTCTCAGGGGTTCTTGCTTCTCCAGAGAGCACCTCTGGCTGACTCCCAGGGACGGAGTGAGTGGGGACGCTGCAGTGCTTCTCGCTGCTGTTTCTGAGGCTGACCTGTCCTGAGGGTTTGGAGGGCTGAGTTCCCAACGCTCCCTCCATCTGCAGTCTTTACTTGGAGGGGTCCCTGAAGCGTCTCTTCTGCTTTTCTGTGGAGGAACTACCTTCCAGGTGGCAGGTGGTACCTACTGTGTGTCTTCTGTACAATTTGCAGGAAATGGCGTCCTTTCAGAGACATGCTGCAGGAAGCACTGGAATGCTCCAGACTAAAGAGCAGGAAACACAGAGTTAGTCTGCTTACTTGTAAATGTCAGCTCTAACTTGGGAAATTACACTCTCCAAGTCGGTAAAAGAGGGACAAGAGAGAAGCCACTTCAGAGGGTTGATGCAGAATTAAGAGCTACTGCAACACATACAGCCCATGGCCACTCGCGGGGTGCATGGCAAGCTTTCAGCAAATGCCAAGTGTTATTATTTTCTCATCTGATCCATGCAGCAGCCTTTTGAGGCAGGCAGGGCAGGTGTTATTAACCCTTTTATACCCCTGGGAGGGCTGAGTTTCAGAAATGTTAAATGACTTGATCCAAGGTCACCAATCCAGTAAATGGCAGTCAGGACCCCAGGTGTCCTGACTCTGAGCCCAGTACTCCTTCTGCTCTCAGATTGGCCTCTGGAATGAATGCTATTTCCCTCGGGAACCTGCCTGACTGACTTTCCTGTCTGTGAATTCTCTTTCCTTCCTGCTGCTGTCCTTCCTGCCAGGATCCTGCCAGGTGCTAGTCTCTAGCAACCCTCAGGCCAAACCTCTGCCTGTGGCTCAGAGGCAGCCGGGTGCAGGCCTCTCTCTGGAGGGACAGGAGGAGCCCTCAGCAGCTGCCAGACCTGGGAGGTGGGGTGTCATCCACACAGGGATGTGCTGAGCCTTCAACTACACGTTCACATAGTTGTCTATTGAGTGGAATTACTTCGAGCTCTTCCAACTTAAAAGAGGACCTATCATATCTTCATGCATTCGAAAACTGCAGAATTCTTTAATTCTTACAGCAGGTACTGTAATATGTATGATCCTGATGAAAGATACTGAAGAGGTTTATGCTCTTGCACTTTATACAAGATATCACTTCTTATGTAAGGTCTCTGGGCTTCTTGCTTTTATGTATCACCACAAACATTCCATCTTGTTCCATAAAAGCACTGAGTTTCATCCTTTGTCATCTGATGCACGGGCAGTGTAGATGCTAGTGCTTGCTCAGGAGTGTGACTTTCTGAAGTGAAAAGGTCTTTTTCCTGCTGACTGAGTGACTTTGGGCAAGTGGCTTCTTTCTCCTGTGTGGATGCTGATAAGTACCTTGATTTCAGGGCTATTGGTGATTTTCCCCACTCTTGTATTTTGGGGCTTATGTGTATACCTGGTCACGTTTTGATGTAAATGTCTGGTTTTGGTTTTGTTATCTAGTTGCTCTGTAGTTTTTTGCATTGGGATATACTGAAAAGTTAGGATGCCACTGCTGCCATCTCCCCAGGATTCTCTTCATTGCAATTTTAAAATTTCTGTGTTAATATACTGACATTAGGCCCAATATAACTATATATAAATATATATAGTATATAAAAATAATTTTATGCTATATAACATATAACATTCTTAAAAGATACATATACATATTGTATACATATATATATTCTCACTTCTATAGCAAATGCAGCAAAGAAAATGTAACAAGAAAAAGATGACCCCAAACTCCCAATACATTAGGTATTTTGTCTTCCTCCATCAGGTTTATTATTTCATATCATACTTCACTCAGACTTTAAAATTTTTAAAATGTAACAGTTAAAAAATGAAGGGGTTCTGAAAGGTTTATAATGACAGCCCTGCCTCCCCACTCTTTTTTTTTTTTTTTTAATAGAGTCATGTTTTATTTATTTATTTATTCGTTTGTTTTGTTTATACAAGCACTGGGTACAGTCAGAATCGCGGGAGGGTGAGAGAATTCACCAGAGCCAGAGCGGGGAGCAGAACAGGCAGAAGGACCGAAGTATACTGCTGAGGGGAGCAGCGGGCGGCAGGAGAGGTCTGCGCGCCCCTGCCTCCCCACTCTTAACCCTCAGTTCTACTACTTAGAGGCTGCTGTTTTGAAGCCCTTTCCAAACATTGCTTCTGGATTTCTAAATAATAAGCTCCTGCTACTATTTCATGGTCTAGCACCTTTAGACCTGTTTGCTTCCTGATGTAACATGAGGCTATATTCCTATTGCAATCTCCCCTCCCCTAGTCAATTTGCCCACTAGAGTAATTTCGCTATTTTTAGTTAAAAGGTGATTCCATTATTATGACTGAACAAATAGTATTAACTCCAAAGAAAGTAGTACATTTTAATCACATTTAATTTCTTGTATGGCCTTGCTTTATCTCTCCTGGCTACCCTGCTCTGCCACACATCTATTTTCTGGAACTCTTCCTTCTATTTTCTGGACTGCTCTCTTGTTGAGCCTGGTGCCACAGCTTCCATTTTCTTGGTTTAGTTTCTTGTTTCATCTTAGAACATTCTCAAATAATTGTCTGAAATAAGGTGTATTGGAGGCAAATCTTTTTAGAATGTATGTGTATAAAGATCTACTTGAGCCTGAAAAGTAACTCCTATAGCATTCTTACAAATGCGGTGTCACTATTGAGAAATCTGATAATATTAGGATTTTATTTCATTTTTATGTAAATGAATCTTTTTCAAATGAATTTTTAAAATGAATCTTTTTAAAATAAATCTTTTCATTTTTAAAATGAATCTTTTTCAAATGAATTTTTAAATGAATCTTTTCTTTGTTAACTTTAAGAATCATTAAAAAAATTTATTTTGGTACCGCAGGATTTTTCAATGATGTACCATGGTATTTGTCTTTTTGCATCTGATTCTGTGTGCTCAATTCCCATGCTCTTTCTTTCCAGAACTCATAAGTTAGATTTTTGGACCTCTTGAATCTATTTCTCTCATATTTTTTCCTCCCATATTTTTCTGTGTCTTGATAATGGTGTTCTATTTTCCGACTTCTGGCCTGTTGAATTTTCATATTTTATCACTTCTATTTTTAATGTCCTTGAAGGCTTCCTTTTAAACTTTATGTTTGCCCCTTTTTTTGTAGTCTTATTCCTATTTTATGGGAGCAATATCTTCTTTATTTTCTTAGGATAATTTTTATACGTTGAGTACACAGAGTTAGGAAGTCACTTTTTCATGTTCATCTTTTTTTTTTTTTATTTGTGGAGATTTCCCCTCATGTTACTCAAATAATCTGGTGAGTTTTGACTGGTCCTTTCAATGGCAAGAGTGAGGCGAGGTAAAGCGGATCAGAGCTGTGTGAAGAGCAGGGCCACTGTATGCCAGGCTCACTTGCGTTGGGGATATGGGGAAGCTGCTATTGCTCAAATAGAGGATAATGTCAGAATAAAGTGATTTTTTTTTTCCTGGGATGGCTTGATGTTTTTCCAAAGGAGAAACTTCTAGTCTTGAGTCATGGTAGGGAGCTACCTGCCTACTCATTAGTGTTCTGTGAAGCTGGGGGTGGAGTTGGATGGTGGCAAAGGGGTGGGATGTGTGGGGGTGGGTGTCTGCTCTTCTAATAGAAACTTTTAAACAGAGGGGTTACCTCTATTTTTAGCCCTGAGTCAACTTCTGCCTTCCTCTGAACTGGACTGCCTGAGCCCTGAGCCCCTCCGCTGGGTTCCTTGAGCTCGGTTTTGCTGTCTTTTGGCCTATAGCCCCCACAGAAGCATGCTCTGGGGTTGGGGGACTCATTTGTTATGTCAATTCTCCCTCCTCCATTGGCTTCCTGACATATTCTACAGTTTTGTTGAAATCCCTTGTTCACAATAAACTGCCTCATCCCCATTCTCTTTTTTTGTGGGCATTAAAATTTTTCATTTATTAAATATTGAGGAGAATCTAAAAAGAAAGGAGATAAATACATGTGCTCCGTCTACCATCTTCAACTGGAAACGTCTAATATTCCAATTTAATGAATTTAGACCATAAATTATTTGCTGCAGGACTGGGCTGGGATATTTTTAATAGTCTCCTTTGGGGAATATATAAATTTATATTTAATATATGTCCACAAGGACATATTTACCAAAACCAGAGATTGAACTTGTTAAGCTCTCTCTAATGGAATAGGTGCTGGAGAGTTGCAGTGAGCAGAAATCTGATTTACATTCTGCTAACTACTGAGATTTGCCCAATGGAACAAGTTTCCTGCATTTGATTGTGCTTTGGGTTTGCCTGGTTACCTCAATATTCTAGCTTAGTGATAAAGAGAAGGCTTAGGGTGTCTGGGATTCTTTGCAACCTCAGGACTGAACTGATTCTCGACAGGAGCCAGTCTGGCTGAAAACTCCAATTTCCGGGCTTCCGGGCTTCCTCATAGATATTCCCACTGTGCCCTTTACACACCACTAGTCTTTAAGCATCTCAGAGTCAGGATCAACACCTAGTTCATTTGTGTGTGCTGCCCTGAGTGCAGTGCCCATCACGTACCGCGACGTGAGTTAGCAAATGCCTGATCCATGACAAGGTTTACAGTTTGCTTGACGTATTTACATGGATGTTTCTGCCATAAGAATGTAAGCATCTCAAGAACAGGAATCAGGTGCTATTTGTCTTTGCAATCTTCCTGCCCTAGTATTCTCTGAGTGAATTACTAAGACTGAGAACAGAATGTCAGAGGCTTTTAACAAGGACCCACCTTTTGGATCTCCTGATCCTTTAAGGGACATAATTTTGCTGTGGCTTTTATGACTCGGAGAAGACTTTGAGTGGAGTCCAATTTACTCCAGCCATCATCACTATCTGAGCACGTGTTCAGGTTTGTCCCCTAAGACCCAGACAGAACAGCACCTCATCTGCTCTTCCTGTCAACCCTGCTCAACTTTGGAGTCTGGCCTTGGGGAGTAGACTTGCTGGCGTGGCCTCAAGATCTGACATTAGGCATTTCATGCAAGGCATTTTGGATTCTCTTCGTCAGCAGGCAGCAGGTCAGAGCATGCCTCTTTAAAATAGCCTGTGGGTGTATTCACAGTTGGAAAGAACTGGTTGTTTTTTCTTTTTCTTTTTTTTTTTTTTGTAATTCTGAAGACCCTATTTAGACCCCTTTCTCCAACTCTCAGGAAGCTTGGGCCTCTCATTTCTTTTTGGGCCTCATTCACTTTTTCATTCCACGATAGGCAGGGATGTCACCTCTGCCCCATTCAGCTCTGGGACACACTGGCTTGGCAGTGGGTGCTCTGACCCATGGTTCTCATGATTGGCAGCTGTGACCACCACACATCTTGGGGCTCCTGAGAGAGGAGGATGAGTGGGTGGCAGTTCTGCCAAGAAAGATGAGATGCATTAATTACCACTGACATTTTCCTCCACTGTAAATCCTTTCAAAGAGACCCTCAGTCCCTAATGGGACTTCTTCACAGAGAGAATCAATCATGGCTTCATTAGTCTTCCCTGCTATTTAATGTTAGCTGATACCTGCTCTTCAGGCAATCAGCACCTAAAGAAAGAGGGTCAGGCTGGCAGGACTCAAGTCAACAGGGAAGAGGCTGGTTCCTCCTTTGGAGAGCAAATCCACTCTCATGCTTCATTACTGAACCAGTCGCTCAAGGGAAGATGAAATACAAAGAGAAATAAACAATGAACACAGGGAGAAAGACAATTAGGAAGTGGAGGAGAGAAAGCAAGATGGCATCTATGGTGCGCTCTAGTCTTTGCTGAACCCAACCATTCTGGATTCTTTCGCAACTATGTGCATCCCTATATGTCTTTATACATCTCCCCATCTACTCCTCATGAAGTCCCCCCGATTATCTTTACTTTAGGGAGAAGAACCAGAGACTCAGGGAGGCGAAGGGTCCTGCCTGGCTGCCCATGTGGAAGGGCCTTGGGAAAGCGAAGTTCACATCCTTTGTACTGTTCCAACCCAGCCCAAGCCGTCACTCAAAGCCAGAGGTGGGCACACACCTTGTGGGCTCAATACCCCCTGTTGCGTGTTTCTGAGTAGCTGTGGTCTAGGAGGGCTCTTCAGTTTTGAATGGTTTAAAGAAAGTCAAAAGAAGAAGACTATTTAATGACACACAAAAATTATATGAAATTCAAAATTTGATGTCCATAAATAAAGTTTTAGTGTCCTCATGGCTCTGCTCATTGGGTTACAAACTCTCCACTGCTCTTGCTCTACCTGACAGGCGGCAGTTATGACCAAAAAGTTAAGCCAGCAGGACCTTAAATATTTACTAGCTGGACTTCAAAAAAGTTTACCAATCCTGTTTAGACTGATTTCTGAACACCCTGAGTGAGAGAGGAGGAGATTGAGTTCAGGCAAGGATGCATACTTTATTGATAACCGGCTTTGTTAGACATAATTAAGCACTCACAACTTCAGAAACATCAAACACTGTTCCATCACCAGCCAGGAATGGCCCCGTAAGGGTTTTAGGATTTATAAGCATCATTAAATATTGTAGTAGAGATTGTTCAGCCACTTCAGTGACTTGCCTGGAAGGTACTTAATATTTTCAAGTAAATGCCAGGGATGGGGTTTTGAAAGTAACCTGAAGAGTTTGCTAATTTCTTTGTCCCTGGATGATCACATTTGTGCGGCTACTGCAAAAATGTATTTACTTTCCCCAAAGTTGCTTAGCAGAGGGTTTGTGGCTGATTTACCAGTGTTGATGATATATGTCCCATTTGTCCATTTCAGATAAAAATGGAACCAAAGAAAAGGAGAAGAAGACAACTTATTGCAGGCTCTTATCAGGCCACTGGTTTTAACACAACACACTTTTAGAAGAACATGCATAAGTGAGTGGTCTCATTTTCCAATCCAAAATGTTTGATTCCTCTGTGATGAAAAACTCATCCTTGGCAGGAAAATACCCAGAGAGAGGCAGAAGAGGAGTCAGAAGAGGAGGAGTCTTTCTCTCTTCCTATTTTTCCAATATGGCTTCCTTTAGTTCAAGAAAACCCTCCTGCCCTCAGCAGCTCTGTCCAACTCTTGATCTCTATGCAGATTGCACGTTGATTGTGTTTTTCTCATGCCCTCTTCAAGCTTCACTTCTGTGATCTCTTGGATACCTTCTGGTTAAATCTTCCTTGCTGTTTCCTCTCTATCTTAAACACCTTTCTGCCTTATCATAAGGTCCATATCTAACCATAGGTGTGTTTAGTTCTTTAGTTCACCTATTTCCCTTTACTCTGGACTTCTTATATGTTTCTGTATCATTCATTTGTCTTTTGGTTCATCACAAAATTGATTCTGATCCTTATTTGTTGAATGGATGAGTGAATGAAAGGACAGGGTCAGAGGCCCTTTGCTGGGAGAGTGCCCACAGGCTGAAATTCTGGGGCTGGAAGGCATGTCTTCCTTTTCCTTTGGATAATTGAGAAGAGAGCATGTCTACCTGACTTCTGAGGGAGTCTTCTGCTGATCGTAGTACACCTTTGAACACCTAGAAAACAGGGCTAGAGAAGGTGAGTGTGAGAACTGAGGCCTTAAAACAAGTCATTGACCATTTGCCGACAGCACCTCGACTGAATCAGTGTTTCAGGAGAGGGTGTGGAGGGTTGGGAGAGTGGAGGAGGAGGGCTAGGGCTTGAGGGGCAGAGTTATGTCAATGAGTGTTAATGGTGTGGTGGGAAGATCCCGGAATTTGGATTCATGCACACCTAAGTTTGGATCATGCTGATCTTATAGCAATTTACTAAACCTTTCTGAGAGCTTTTGCTTTTTTTGTTGGTGAAACAAATATAATAAGAACTACTTGCAGGATGGCTGTGAGGGTCCAATATGTAAAGTGGTTGGCACCTGTGTATCCAGGTGGGTCCCATTAAGGTTTGCTTCTTTCTCCTTTTTCTCCCCTTCAGGAAGTATGGCATAGAGAATGCATGTGAGTTTTCGGTTAGACTGATGAGGATGAGATCCTGCTTGGCCATGGACTAGCTGTGTGGCCCTGCACAGGTTGCTTAACCTTTCAGAACCTCCCTGTCTTCAACTGTAAACTGGGGATAGTAAAGAGGTGTGGGGTGGTGGGGGCTAGCAGGTTGAGTTTCACGCAAGGTAATGATTGCATGGTGGTGCCTGGCACAGAGTTGGGGGTGAATTCATTCATGGCAAGAGAATTCCCCCTTCCACACTTCTTTGTGCAATGGTGAAGTAATTGATAATTATTTGCCTGCCTAGGGGCGCTTGATCTTAACAGACACACACACACACACGTGCACACACACACACACCCTACCCCTCGGAAGGACATGAGCCAGGAGCAGCCCTGCAGAATTTTAACTAAGATGTCTGCTTGCACAGTCTGTCTCACGAAGGGCCGTTTGAGGATCGTGCTGGCGTGGGTCTGCCAACCGTGCACCAAAATCACGCCTCTGTACCAGGTGGCTCCTCTGCCCCACGGATTCGGCTCTCTCTGAACCATGAAGCTTCCAAGACGTCTTGACAAAACTCTTGCTGTTATTTCAGGAAGTGTAGCTCCTTCATTTCATGTATAAAAATAGTCATGGAAAGGAAACCAAAGCCTCCTTCCTAAGTTAACCCCAAGGGTGTTTTTCTGCTTTCACCCACAGATGGGCTACAACAGTCTCTTTCTAGAGGTATTCTTAGACCAGGGTTTTCTGGAAATGGGAAGAGCTGAGGTTTCCCTGTGCTGAACAGACTGGTGCTTCCAGCACGGCTGGTTCTCCAGAAGCTCTTCACGCATTCATTTTTCATCACCTTTATGCAAAAGGCAGAGGGATCAGATAGGGTTTCTGCCGAACTTCTGCCAGCCTCTAACTGCATTTAAGTGAGTCCTGACTTTGGAGTCAGACCCACCGGATTTAGATACGGCTCTGCCATTTTTCTACATTGGGCAGATGCCTTCATCTTTGTGAGCCTCAGTTTTCTCATCTGTAGAATGGGGGGACACGATGCCTCCTAAGGTTGTGTGGGGGTTTAAATGCTGTCACACAGTCTCAGCCTCTCGCATAAAACAACTTAGTCCCTGACCAGTGTAACTCCCTCCCTTCCTCATGTCCTCTAGAGTCTGTTCAAAGGGTGAGTGAATCAAGTGTGACAATGCTTAGCTCCTCAGATGGCCCCCCTAGCCAAGGAAGACAGCAGATCTCTTCTGGGCAGCACTTTTGGGGCCTGGGAACTGTTTGGCCAAGCAAAGCAAGACATGTAGGTAAGCTGGGACGGCATGTGCCTAGCCACAGGTGCCCAGGTGCCAGGGTGCCAGAGGCTGTGGCTCACTGGCCTGCACCTTTTGGCCTATCCTTTCTCACCATAGTCATTTTGCGTCATGGGATGGGGGTGAGACTTCCTTCTTTCCCACCCTGCAGGTGACACTGTCTGTGTCCTAAGGGAGTCCGGGAGTGTGGTTGGCTGCTTTCTGATTGGCAGAAGTTTAAGCCATGCCTAGTGACCCCTCCCTCAAGTGATGCCTTCTTCAGGCTCTCTCTTCTTCCCTCCTGGCCAGGGCATTTTGTCTGCTGTTCCTTCTGAGAGTGGATTAGCAGGAAAAGCCTGGTGTGGAGCAGGGTCCAGCTCTGACATGGAGTCAGACCCTACATTACAGGCGTGACTTCTTACCCTTGGTTAATGTGTCTGAGACTCAGTTTTCTCATCTGCAAAACAAGGGGACGATACCCGTGCCAGCATTTCCCTGTCTTCTACTCTGGTTTGGGAGGGCGCTGCCACCATCACGGTTAACAGATTTCTGTGGTCAGACAGTATGAGCAACACCGACGCAAGCACAGCCAGGCCTTGGACCTCCCTGAGCAGTGTGCACGAAGGGGTTGCCTTGTCAGCGTTTCCAAACTGATTTCACCACGTTTTCCTCACAAACAGAATATCCCCTGAGACATAACTGGGTGTGTGGTGCCCAGGGTCAGGATACAAGCTGGGTTGCCGGGACAAGCCCCACATCGCCCCTTGCTGGTTGTGGCAGGTATTTACTGCTGTGCACCTAATCACCACAGGCTGCAGGCAACTGAAGGTGGTTCTCTCAACACTCTGAGTCAGGAACCCCGAGCCTTAGCTGGACTATTGCCCAGAGACACCATTGGGATGTCTCTCCCCAGGCCACTGTCAAGATGTTGGCCAGGAGGGGAATCCCTTTGAGCTCTCTGCTGTGGAAAGACTTGCGTTCTAGCCCACGTGGCTTGGCGGGATTGCTCTCCCTGGGGGCCATCGGCTGGAGGGGGCCTGTCTAACATGGGTTTCCTCATGTCCAGCAAGGGACCAAGGCCGCTGGCAAGATGGACGTCACAATCTTTTGTAGCCTCGTCTGCAAGAGCACAGACACGAGTCGGCGGGGATCTTTGGGGGGCATTTGAGGGTCCAACTGAGACTGGACTTTGGGCAATAACTGAGCTTCAATCTTTTCATCTGTAAAATTGGGATGACAAAGATAATATCTTCTGTACAAAAGCAAGTCAGTGAAATAACAGAGAAAAAAGTGTCTGGCGAAGAGCGGTGTTTTGCAACCATCCCAGGTCAGGTAAGTTCACCATTGCATGTAGCAATTTGAAGAATTTTGGAATCTTTGATATCATTTTCATATTTTTTTTTTTTTGCATAGGAGAACTGGGGTGTAGTCCAGAGGTGCGGGGGTTGAGAGAATTCGCCAGAGACAGAGTGGGGAGCAGAACAGGTGGATTTACTGAAGTAATGGGTAAGACAGGAGAGGTCTGCTGCACATACGTGAGTTAGCTCCCTGGCCCAGCTTCAAACTCAGACCACAGAGTTGATAGTGCTGAGACTTAACCTCAGGGCCACCAGGGAGGCCCCGTTTTCATAGGTTTGCACGGTAATCAGGGGAAATAAGCCAGCAGGGAGACAGCAACTTGCGCCCCCTGTGAATCTCTATACACTCTTTCCTCTGGGCTTTCTCTGGCATTCTCTCATGGTCTCGCTATCTCTGAGCAACACCGCCCTTATATCCCCGACCTCTAGTCTCAGTTGTGCACATTTGCACATGCACACACACCCATGCTCAGGTGTACATAGTCTGCCCCACACCATACCCACACCCCTTCTACCGCAGCAAGATCAAAACCGCATGTAAAAGCCTGATCAACTTCATTAACCCTAAAAGCGGGCACTCTATAAATATTTGCTTTTATTATTACCAAGACCAGAGTAGACCACATGGAGAAAACAGTCACTGGTTGAATGGAAGAATCGAGAAATGAGCCTGCATTGCATGAAATGCGCCTTGGGAGTTGCTGCCTTCCTTAGGAATGAGGCAGGGGTCAGGTGTGAGGATTAGGGGAAGACCTGGCATGTGCGGGGTCCTAGGCAGTGTTAGTTCCCCTTTCCATGTCCAGGTTGGCATGTCCAGCTTGAGGTGTAAAACCACAGAGAGGCCAGGTCCATTCCCCGCCCCTCCCCTCCCCAATTTACCTTCTCACTCTCCCCCTTCCTCCTACACCAACAGTAATTTTCTCAGTCATGGCTGGTGTGGAGCCATGAGCAGTGAAATGCATCAGGGCTCAGGATGAGGCTGTCCCTGGCAATTAAGTGCACTTGAAGGGCCCAAGCCGTAGAAATGAGGTGAATGGGTGTAGGGTAAGGAAAAAAATGTCAGGCTTTTCTGCCCTCCCGCCATCAGGATAGATGATGGATCCTTGCGGTCCTGAATGCATGCCTGATGGCGGGCACCTGGAGTAGGGTGTGGGCATAGGTAGATGGGATTCACCTGGGCTAAGACTTAGGGCGGCGTCACGGGCACGCCAGCAGCAGCAGAAGCCGAAAGAGAAGCCGAGAGAGAAGCAGAAGCAGAAGCAGAGAACGCCAGAGAGCCCAGCTAGAGTGAGGATTTGCTGGGGGCTGGGAGGCCTGCCAGCACCCTTGCCTGCCATATGCCTGGTGAACCCCAATAAAAGACCTGCAAAAACCATTGTGGACTCTGACTCCTCCTTTACCCGGTCTGCTGGATCAGAAAACCTGCTCAGTGGTCCATTCCTGCCTCTACAATGGGGGAATGAGAATATAAAGCCCCGAAGAAGTGGGGAAAAAGACACAGGAAGGACCAGTTTGAAAGCAATGCTATTTCTTTCACTAGGTGCCTAAGTGTCAAGGTCTTTTAAGAATCACTCTTAAAATCTCAAAAACATTTGGATTAAATGAAATCAATTTTTCCTTTCATGTTAGCTGCTTGTATTTACTACATTCAGAGCAGATATCCCTTCCCGTGTTCTCCTCTGCAAATGTCTGCAAGACCTCTACTTTTGTGAGTTCAAACTGATTTTGCAACTTCCATGATCTCTCTTGAGCTAATGAAAACCACCGACAGCCGCCCGTTGCTCCGCCTTTGCAAAGTGCTTTCACACACATTATCATGTTTGAGTCTCAAAACCACCTGGTAAGGTGGATAGTGCTGCTTTTTTAATTAAAAATTTTTAAGAAATTTAAAATTTGGTGGTTACATTTTTACTCCTCCATATATGCACTTGCTCCACACACATTCCACCAACCCCCTTCCCCATGCCAATACCCTCTGATTGCCACCCCTGCTATATCCCCACTCCCCGCGCTTCTCTCCAGTAGCCAGTCATTTTTTGTCTTATGGTAGAAAGAAAATGAGGGGTCACTGAAATGAAGTGACCTTGACAGTCAATTGATCCCTGGGAGGAGATTCATTCCTAGGATGAGCAGCTGTCAGCATCAGGACCTGCATCACAGCGTGGAGCTCCAAGCAGGCTTCCTCCTGCCCTCCATCTTGGTGGCTGGTATCACCGGCACGCTGATCATAATTGTGGCAAACGACTCAGTCCATCTACGTCCACGTTGCCAGTTGGATGCTACTGGAGGAAAAGTGAGCAGCCTTAGTTTGAGGAAGAGTCCTGGAGTCTCATAAGACTGCTTTATTTTGAACTGCTTTCTTTCAAACAGCACAGGCATGGCAGGGCACCTGGCAGGGCAGGGGAGAGCAGGCCTGGATGGCTTCCTGGCTTGCTCCAAAGGCTGGTGGGCTGGGGCCTACTCCCCTGCTTGGCTGTTCTCCACAGGGCAGGCGCATTGCTATGTATGGTTCCAGTTCCCGGGTGGCATGTCAGGAGACTCAGGTTTCCCTGAGTACCCAGAAGAGGGCGACAGGCCAACTCTGACCTCAAAGTGTCCCTCTTTGCTCTGTGGAGAGCCCAGTCTGGAGCAGTGTCCTCTTGGAGACTTGTGGGACCCAGGATCCATTGGGACCCCCACATGTCCATGTTGCTTTAATCGCCAGGAGTGATTTTGTCCTTCTGCTACTTCTGGGGACATTTGGCAATGTCTGGAGACAGGGGTGGGGAGTCTGTAACTGGCATCTAGTAGTATAGATCAGGGATGTGGCTGAACATCCTAGAATGCACAGGACACCCCCGCAGCCCGGTCTCATCCAACCGCAAACGGACCGAGGTGGAGAAATCCTGCTTAGCCTTTTCTTAAGAAGGTTCATCCTTTTAAGAGGTTCACTGAGACTGGGGCTTCAGGTCGAAGAGGAAATCTGCCCTGATTATCCCTGCCACCCACTCAGGTTACTCTTTAGGGCTGGCCTCAGACTGTAGGTACTTGTCTCTCCGGGACCCCCTCCACCCCTTCTCCCTCCACTTCCCTCGCCCTCCCTTGCCTGTTTTCATTCTGTCTGAGACCAGAATTGCTTGACAGGGCTGAAACCTCTCCCCACAGTTCCTCTGCCTGCCCTGCCTTTGGCTGTGGCCTTGATGGCTCTGGTTGGGGATTCATGTTGCTGTTTGGAGAGAGTCATATTTTTTTGCAGCAACATAACCCATTTTACTTTTATAGTAATTGTTTTGGAATAAGAAGTAATCATCCAGGACTGACCAACTTGCTTTACTAAGCGCTCCTTTCTCACTCCTGGCAAATTGCTTTGAGAATTGAACAAAGCCCGGCTCAATCATGCAGGATATCCATTCCAAAGGATGCCTGGGAAGTAAATCTCTGTTAAGCCAGCTCCATCAGGCTCCTCCTTCTCCTTCCCAGGGATCAAATGGTGAGCTTGTGCTTTGCTTCACAGGCCCTCATCTTGGGGGTTGGGTGCCAGAGACTGGGCTTGACTGTGGGCATTTGTGTTACTAATGCGGCTGCTCAGGGAACTATAGCAACAGACTGTTCTAGAAGAGCCTTTGGTCTTGGGGCTGATGTCAGAGTTGGCACTTTCCACGTGTCTGTGGAAATTAATTTATGGCAGTCTTTCCCTGATAGGTTCTGTGCAATGTTAAATAGGTATCGCATGAAAAAGTAGTCAGGTGAGTGTGGCGGACCCATGCTCCCAACTGCAAGGCTTCTCCAGGTTTCTAAATCACAAAAGAGACGTGTGAATTGTCTCACTACCACAGTGAGAGGTAGTCTGTATATTTAGTTCATCTCAGAATGCTATTTTTATGGCATATCTCTCATGATTAGTGATCTGTAGAACAGAATTTTGGAGAATTGGAAAGGGGGAGGATTAGACCTCTTTCCCCTTCCCTCCCCTCTCTCTTTCTGACCTTCCCTTTTTGCCCCTTGTCCTGTCTGTTTCTGTCTCTCTCTCTCTCTCTCACACACATAAATTCAGTTGGAGGGAGGACTTTGCTTCCAAGAAATGTAATGAGCTTTTTCCTGTCTTGACCTCCCTTTGATAGATTATTCTGGAAAAGACCTCTTTTCATTCTTGTTCATGGGATTTTGCAAAGCAGTATGGTGTGATGAAAACACCAAAGGCTCTCTTACCCCAAGAACTTCAAAAGTATTGCTCCCTCTGCCTGTAGGGAATAGTCACCATCCCCTTCACTGAGTGAATTCCAGCTTGCTTGCCTTTCAGGGCTCAGCTGAAACATCATATCCTTAGAAAAGCTTTTCCTGATCCTCCTTCCAGGGGGGACCTGGAGCCACATTCCAGCTCAACTATTACAAGCTGCATGAACTCACTGGTTTAGCTGTCACACTAAGATGGAGAAGAGTGGATTGTCTTCATCTTGGTAATCATTTCATGATGCATATGCCTAACAAGTCATTGGGCTGTACATTTTAAATACAAACACTTGTATTTGTCAATTATTTTTTCCTCAATAGAGTTGGGAAAAATAAAACAAAAAGATCACGAGATAATCGATACTTATTACTACTGTGTGTAGATGTCATTTGTAGTTGTAGCCCAAGAAGAAGAAGATGGTGATTCCTTGCTGCTGTAGGAGGATGGCAAGGTTAGGAATGGCTGGCAAGGCAGCTTGTAAGTAGAGGCAAAGCTGCCGCTATGGCGTGGTCTTCATAGAGCCCTATGCTGTGTGTACCTCAGCCTCCATGGCAGCCTCTGCCCCCACCCCGAGGTGCAGAGAAAGAGTACTGGAATGTGAGTCATGAGCCCAGGGGTCCAGGCTAAATTTCAACTACCCTTTCAAAGTCTGCGTGTGGTCTGTGATTATGTAAGCGATTGAGCTGGAGCACACTTGTCTCCTGAGTGAATTATTTCCAATTTTATGATCTCTCTGTTCTAGACACTGCTGCTGCCGTGGCTATTAGTTACGTAATTGGGAGTCGAAATGAACAAGATGGCATGAGCTGACATCCCCGCAGCTCCACTGGGCTTATGAACCGAGTCTCAGCAGCCCTGTGAGACTACTGCCTCGGGATGATGCTGACGCCACAGTCATTCTGTTCATTTGCATATTTGTTCCACAGACACCAACTGAGTTTGACCCTGAGCCAGGCACCACCCATGTTGGGTGTAGGGAAGTCAGAAATAAATAGGATTGGGTCCTTACCTTGAAACCAGAGATTCCAACCTCTCCTACTCTGCACCTCTGATCTGCCACCAGGTACCTCTGATTCAAACCCCTGAATCTATTCACTTGCCATTGCTGCCACCATTACACTAACTCCTCTGTGGCACCTCACATTTTACTGGTGTGCAGGGTGCCTGGTGTCTCAGCAGTTGGAAAGGTGCTCCACTTGGTCTTCTTGTCCTGCTTGTACCTGGACTCAAACAGCTCTGTTCTCACCCTGTGCCTGACCAGGTGGGGCGTCCTCGTGGGCCTGGGGGTACTAAGGTCTAGATTTGGGGAAGAAGCAGGAGACCTCCATGTTGACCTCAGTCCAATTTATGTTTGCCCTTCCAGCTTTGGCAGAGGGGCTGTTCCTTTGTGGGGGATGTTGGGTGCAAATATGGTCATTAATAAATCTGGTGTGTCTGATGTCTGGTGAGTTGGGTGTGAGGACTGTTACCAGTGTTCTTGTTCCTACCCTACTCCACACAACTATGCTTAGGGGCAGAGAGGCTCCTGGCAGATGTGGGGGCTTCTGGCAGATGTGGGGGTTTCTGGCAGATGTGGGACTTGAAGTGAGGTCTTCTGTCTCTTGGTCTGGTGCTCTCTGTATACATTCTCTCTCTCCAAATCGACAGAGCTCAACAGTGCCATTCTGTTTTTTGGAAGGAGGATGTAGCCACACGGATACAATGATAAAAAATGGGCTCTGGACCTTCTGGGGCCTGGACCTTTGAGTTTCTGATGCCCCCATGTCTCAGTTCCCTCATGTGGAAATAGGGTCGATGATGAGACTGTCCTCAGAGTGTTATGATGGGCTTGACATGAGGTGATCTCCATAAAGTATGTACCATGGGACCTGGCACAGAGTAACTGCTCAGCAAACATTCCCTGCTTTCATTTCATACCAAATGAAACATTAAAAAGACTCTCCAGTCAGAAAAATTTGTGCCAGGAAAAGGAAAACAGAATCCAGCTGATAGGTATAGGTCGAGGTGATTTCCTAACGAACATTAAGCGTAGCAGCTCTGTTTTTGAGGAACAGTAATTCCCATCTGGAATTCACCTGGGTATTGTAACTGTTCCCTGCTGGCTGTGTAGCCCGGCTGAACGCGCTCGGTATATACATCTAGAACACCACAGGCGCTAATATCTATAAATAGGGAGGAAGCCATAAATGAGAGCTCATTAAGTTCTTACTGACTGCTGAAAAGTAAATTAGAAAAAATAAACAGAGCTGAACATTTGTGTAAACCTCAATCTTTTTGATGTTTTTCAATTAGCAGAGCCATTTTTCATGTGAAAAATTAATGGCTGTCATGTGCCACCTGGCTATAGAATCAAGTGACAAATTTGTTTTAATGACCACTGTCATATCTCTGGGTTTAGCTAGGCATGACTAGTTACAGGCCATCTGGGGTGGGCGGAGGCAAAAGGGAGGGAGCTGGCCTTCCCCAATCGCTCCCAGACATGTGCTAGAACTTCCTCCATGACCAAGTAAAGCTGTTATCTTCATTTTATAGATGAGATTCAGAGAGGTCAAGGAACTTGCTCCAGGTCACACAGCAGATGTGCAGGGCAGTCTGAACATACCTTCTGTGGCTGTTCCAGCAAGTCACACTGCAGAGGGAAACAGATTGGGCAGGAAGGCGGGCCAGCTCTGGCAGCAGCCTGAAGCAGGGGTGGGACTGGAATGGGTGATGTGAGTCAAAATGGCCAGAGTCTGGCTACAGGAACCCTCTCTCTGAATAATATAGCATCTGCCACGTAGCAGCAGCTCCAGTCTCTGGGAGAAGGACAAGGGTAAAGCAGGAGCCAGGCAGGCTGTCTGTACCAGGGGGAACTTGCATTAGGTGCTCAGTAACATTCACTAAGAACTTTGAGCAGTTTCTGGGAACAAGACACGTGGGCAGGCTCCAGGGAGGGTGAAGGCTCACTTCTGACTCTGGGGCCACCACTCTGGTGAGGGGCCGAGTGATGAAGCATGATGCCTGCACGTGGGCTCAGAGCCTCAGCCTCGAGCAGGGTTGGAGCACAGGTGCAAACTCACGTAGGGTTCATGACCATGTTGTTTCACCGATGGTGGGACAGGCCCTTTTATAGGCAATCTTTAGTCCTGAAACAACAGGAGAAAGGCATTACTCTCCAAAAGGAGCAGAAGTTTAGGGAAAGTAGCCTGCTTGAAGGTACACAGGTGCCAGCTGGCAGAGCAGAGATGCAAACCCAAAGACCTGCATGTTCCGCTTCCTTCCTCCATCTGCCTCCCGCCATCCCCACTCAAAACAGATGATTACTCTCTCCATCCACTCCTTCCCTGCCTCGAAGTGCAGACACTGGCAGTGGCCTTGGATCTAGTTTCCTGGGCATTCTAGCCTGGGCTGCAGAGAGCATCTTGGCTCTGGTGATGGCACACCTGTGGACTTCATGGAGGGAGTGTAGCGCTCTGGACCCTTTTTTTGGTAATAAATGATGAGCAGGAGAAGGAACTTGCTAAATTGATCCTTTAATTTGATTATTTAATTTATTTTTTTAAAGATTTGTTTATTTATGCATACAAGACTGGGGTACAGGCCAGAGGTGCGGGGGAGTGAGGGGGGTGAGAGGATTCACCAGAGACAGAGTGGGGAACAGAACAGGCAGACTGACTGAAATATACTGCTGAGGGGAGCAGTGGGCGAGGCAGGAGAGGTCTGCTGCGCCATGTGGGTAGCTCCCTGGCTGGCTGGAGTTCGAACTCGTGCTGCAGTAGCTTTGGATACCTTCCCAGTGCTATGCTTAACCCCTTGCGTCACCAGGGAGGCCCCTGATCCTTTAATTTTAAAGAGTACTTTTTCCAGGAGCAGGGGTCAGCTCCTGGGAGGGAAGTGAGGGTGGTGAGCCTTTGCTGGGGGAGGGGTGATCTAGGAACTGTTAGTTCCTGCTTTCCAGGCACTCACAGCCTCCTCCACAAGGGCAACAATTAAAGGGCCGCAATGGTGCCTGCAGGTGAAGAAGTATTTATAAGAAAAAGGCAACTGCTAACCTTTGAACTTTCTATTGCTTTCCTAGCGAAAGTGCCACTGAGTTGCTTAAAACAACAGAAGTCAAGGAGCAAAGGGTCCCTCTGAAACCCACAGGGGAGAATCCTTCCTTACCTCCTCATAGCTCCTCGTGGTTGCTGGCCATTCTTGGTGTTGGTTCCTTGCAGTCCCTCCCTCCCATCTCCCTGGGTAGGTATGGCTGTGTGTTTTCATAGGACACCACTCACTTTGGACTAAGGGGTACCCTACTCCAGTGTGACCTCCTTTTAACTACCTCTGTCATGACTCTGTTTCCGAAGAAAGTTACATTTTTGGTACTGGGAGTTAGGACTTTAACATATGTTTGGAGGCGGGGCAAAATTTAACATATAACATCGATGGAAGTGAGATCCTGGTTCTCACAGATGAAAAAACTGACTTCTATAGGTTCATAGGTATGGCAAGTGGGAGAGTCACAATTTGGGGTGTAACCCCCCGGTTCTAATGCCCGCATGCTCTCCAAGGTAACAGAGCATTTGCAGCAGCAGCCTCTGGATCACTTGGATCAGAAGCCTCAGGGTGGGATACTTACTAAACACCCTGGCCCCAGGGAGCCTGTATTTTTTTTTTTTTTTGGTGGGACCCTCGTGGTGGCCGGGGATCGAACCGGCGCTGTAGAGGCTGCGGGCAGCCTCGCCACCCAGCGCTCAACCGCTGCGCCACCAGGGGAGGCCCGGGAGCCTGTATTTTTAATGGGCTGCCTTGATTGCTTCCGAGGCCTGCTAAGGCTCGGGAACTCCTGCCTTCTAGCTTGGTTCCTGTCGCAGTGGAGGGAGCGTGAGTTGAACAGCTGCTGGCTGTCCAGATGGGGAGTGGTGGGTGGGTGGGGTAGTAAGAGCCAAAGTCTAAACTGGGGGTTCTCAGGCTTTCCTGTGCACATATACCATCTGGGGATCTTGTCAAAATGCAGATTCAAGGGGTCCGAGGTGGGAGTCGTGTTTCTCATTGCTGGCAAGTTCCCAGGCATTGCTGATGTGAGATTCCTGGGACCTTATTTTGAGTAGCAGGGGTCTAAGAGGCCGTGCTAGATGAGACAGTGGGTGATGAGTCAAGTATGGATTCTCAATTCTGGCTGCATGTTCAGATGCCTGGTGAATTTTTGACATAACAATCCCTGGAGAATATTGGTATTCTGTAAAAGCTCCTGGGTCATTGCACTGAGTGGTCAAGATTAGGAATCCTGATTTTTAGCACGGTGAGGGGCATAAGAATCCACACAGGGAAGGAGATGTCGGTACTTTGTTGCCCTGCACTTCTTCCTTGGAAGGTCTCAGACTCACTGCACTGACTTGCTGCTGCTGCTGATTTGAGACTGAATTCAGACCCAAGAACAAGGGCACCTGGCTGGAGGGGGTGGGGTAAGGGGCTGTCCTTGTGTCTTACTGATGCTTATGCCAGATTGCCGGGTGCTGACTTGCAGGCTGAAGGGTGTGTGTATTTTCTCAGGGGCCCTGGGACTCAGAATGTTGTTATTTTCTAGCTGGAATTCAATCCCTGATTTCCTCTTCCACCAACCCTCTGTTCTTACATTCTCCTCTCACCTTTGTGTAATTTCTCTGACAAGTCCTCCATTATCGAGCAGTGCAGACTGGAGAGTCAGCTCCATTTTACAGCATAGGGGTTGTCTTTTTTTAAAAAAAATTCTCTTTATTTATGTATTTTTACCTAACTGCCCTCCCCTCACCATTGCTACCTGAAGTTGACCTCAAAGTCTCTGATCCTGAATGTCTTATTATATTGAGACTGTTTATGGGGCCTCATGGTGGGGAGCAGTTTAGAGGAGTAATTAAGAGGTTTAGCCTCAGGCCAGTCAGTTCTGCCCAGTACTGCCTTTTTCTAGTTTGTGGTCTTGATGAGATTTTTATCCTAGGTTTTGGTTTTCTCATTTGTACAGTGGGGCTAGGAAGTAGTATCACATCATAGGAATTCTGAGAATTGAATGAGTTGATTTATGGAAAGCATCCAAGGCCAATGTGTCCTCAAAGCCCTACCCTGCTAGAACCTGGGTGAACTTGACCTTAAGGGATTGAGAATACTGCTTTTCTGCTTTTGTCCTGAGAAAAAGGCAGCATTTTTAAGGATTGCAAAGGGATCTTTGGGTCAATTTATTCCTCATAAGATTTGTTACATTCTATTCTTCTTTTCCCCTTTCTGCTTTTAATTCTTTTTAAAAAGCATACTTCTGCAGTAAACTTAACTGCCATTCAGTAAGACAATATGATGTAGTGGTTAAAAACATGGATTCTGGAGTCTATTCTATGGCCTTGCCATTTCGATGCAATGTCAATGTGGGCAAATTTCTACCTTTCTCTGTCTCAGCCTTCCCTATCTATGAGATGATGGTGCCTGTCTCCTGGGGCTGTTGAGACAGTGCAGATAAAGTGCACAGGACAGAACCTCTAGCTATTATTGTAACCAGGCAAGGTGAGGGCATCCTGGAACCCCCAAACCTATGTGCTCTAAATAGGTTCTGCATCACTGCATCAAGACAAAGCATACTCTACTGTGCAAGGCCTTTAATGGAAAGGAACTTTAACACAATTAGTGTGCAATAAAGACAAGAAAAAGAATAAAATTTTAAAATCAAATACCCAAAGTTACCCTTATGGGTAAATGCCCAACCAAAGCAGGACCACTGAGGCCTAAAAGTTTGCCACAAGTCTAAAGCACCTTCTGGTGGGGACCCATAGGAAAGGGTCAGAAAAGTTCAGACAAGTCTGGAAGGAAAAGAGAAATATCAAATTCAAGATAAATGCGGCCATTGTTAACCTCCTCATGGGTCTCTCACCCACATCTGTTTCAATTATCTCCCTCCTTCCATGCCCTCCAAGTTCCTGGTTCAAGTCCAAGGCCGAGAAGCAAGTACAGCTTCACAAATCTCTGTTCCATCTGCCTCCTCCAGGCATCCTTACTCACCATCCTTTTTCCTTCTCCCAGTCTGCTCTCCAACTTCCCCTCCTCCCTGCTCAACTCCACCCTTCCTTGGGTGGTTCAGGGAACCTGGTACCTCCTCTTTCCCTGGGGACAACCCTGTTACACTTCTCTTTTAATACCACAACTATCCCATGGTGTAAGGGATTATTTTTGGATTATTTGTAGCTTACATTTGGTTTGGGGACCCTTTGAAATAGTTTCAAAATTGGGCATTTAGTGTTTTTGGGACAGGGTCCATTGCCTTCTTTAGATCCACAGAATGAACCGCTGCATGGCACTACTAAACTTCCTTATAAGATAGAAAAATTGTTTCATTTACTCCAAATATATGAAACTGCCATTGCTGAGATCATGCAAATAATTGGGCTCTAATGCAGCTGGAATCCTAGAATTAATAATTTCCATGTTCATATTCTGTGCACACACACATGCCTCTAGGCCATCTTGGGAAATCTCAGTCAGGGGGATAGGCTGACAGAGCCTGCAGTCACCCCCTGGAGGCAGACTCAGAGGGCTGGGCTCACTCTCAGCTCTGCCTCTATCTCCCAGGGCTTTATCCCTGTTGCCTGTAAAATGTGGGGATTTTCCAGGTGGTCCAGTCTCTCTTGACCTTCTATGAGTCATTTTGCTTACATCTTTCTTATATGAAGTCAATAGACTGTAGAAAAGAGACTAGAGAGAGCGGTCCCACCTGCAGCCATTAGTTCCTGGATGATCTATGATGACCCTTTGGATTAGAAAAGTTCACCTCTTTGGAATGAACCAAGCAACCAGTTATTCAAATGAGCTTGGCCATTGACCTTGACCATTTCTAGATGGCCAGCACTCTACTTGATGCTGTTAAAGGGTGTATGGCCTAGAAAGCAAACTTCAAATTGCCTCTGAGATCCCTTGTAGACTGAATGTGGTGGTGGTCAGATGTAGACATTTTTTGAAGTTCCTTTGAAACAATAGCCAAATGGATTGATTATTCCTGTTGCTATGGAACAGGATGAATGGAAAGAGCTTTGGGGTCCGACAGTGTAGATCCTGAAGTGAAATCTCAGCGCTGCTACTCAAGAGCGAGGTTGGAATCTGTCTTTCTAACTCAGTTTACCTAATTGCAAAACAGAGATAATGATAAGGTCCAACCCAGAGGATGAAACGAGGTGGGTATAAGGTGCCCTCTGCATGTAATGAGGGAGTGCTCCCTCATGGACCTCTTCTGTGGAGCATAGGCAACGTTCTGTCCAATGACTTCTCAGGGTGGGGCATCTCCTGATAATGGCTCTGTGCACTGCTTTTCTAGGACCACCTGCCCATCACTTATTCCTTCAGTACATAGACTGCGTATTCATGACAAGCTGGGTTTGGAAAGAGGTGCTGGGTCAGCAGGGTGAGAGGCAGCATCTACCCTCAGGGAGCTCCTAGATGTGTCAGCAACAGGGTGGATTTTCTCTGTGAATACAGCTCCTTGGTTGGTTTTTAGCACTCCTTGTTCCTCCTGAGTGGGAACTGCTGCTGCTGGCATCCCCGGGGCATGCTGGTGGCAGGGGATTAAGAACCTGCCAGGAGACATGCAGGGCTGATCACCTGTGGATCCAGGAGAATTCAGCTATTCAGTTCCTGCTCTCTCTAATTATGGACTCGTATCCTTACCCCACTGTCCAGACTTCTTTAATGTGAAAAATAACATGCATCCTCAAGCACGCTTCTCTGAAAAGTATATATTGCTCTCTGTCTATTCAATGATTTGTCCATCATAATAATGGCTAATCCATGAAGGTTTTCCTCCTGCTGGGCACTGTGCATTGTTCAGAGTTGAGTCATCACAATGATACTGTGAGGGAGATGCCATCGTTATCCCTGTTTCTAAGATGAGAAGACCCGAGTCTCAGAGGTTAGGGCACTTGCTCAAGGTCCTGTATTATGAAGAGGCAGAGCCAACTGGGAGCCCCCCAGTGCATGCGTGGGAGCCCACGCTGTGCTGCTTTTCAGCTGGTTGGTGGCACTGAGAGGCGCCTGCAGAATTGCTCCAAGGACTAACACCGCCTGATTCTGAGTGGCAGATTTGGCACTGTCTCCTCTAAAGTTTTCAGCAGCGTCTTAATTTTCAAATGATGTGCAAGGATCATTTCTATAAGAACATAGTAAATAAATCCCAAAATCTGTGATTTTCTGGAGGCTAAACAGGAAGTAGAGATAAGGCTTTTTTTTTTTGGGCCAGGCAAAGGAAAGGGCTTTGAGAGTGGGGGAAGTAATTTTGACCCTCATCTTCTGGTGCTTTTTGGCGGCTGATTGTTGGCGGGGTCCCCCAGATGCCTGCCAGGGCTGCTGCACTGCCTGGTCTGCTCTCTGACCACAAGATGGCAATCACAGCACAATGATGGACGGGCCTGCAGCCTCTGGGAAGGTGCCTTGAACTTCTGTCTCCCAAACACAGAGACTCCTGGGTGCATGGAGGGAGGAGGGGCTGTTAGAGAGGGACTGCAAAGCAGGTATCCCCTGCTGACCCAAATCCCAGACAGCTGGGCAGTCATGTTCAGCCACTTCCATCCATAGTAACCCATAGCTCTTCCCAGAGCCATTCTGCTTTCTGAGGAGAGAGACATACAGACACAATGACATGGAGGTTTCTGAGCATGGACGAGGGCTAGAGAACCCTCGTAATCTGTAATCTGGTGGTGGTGGGGGTTCTTTTCTTTTTTTTTTTTTAAAGATTTTATTTATTTATTTATACAAGCACTGGGTACAATCAGAAGCGCAAGAGGGTGAGAGAATTCACTAGAGCCAGTGGGGAGCAGAACAGGTAGACTGACGAAATACACTGCTGAGGGGAGCAGCAGGCGCCATGTGGGACCCTCGCCGGTGGCTGGGGATCAAACCATTGCTGCAGAGGCTGCTTCGCAGCCCAGTGCTCAACCGCTGTGCCACCAGGGGAGGCCCTGGGCGGGGGGTGGGGTGGGGGGGGGAGTTTCTATCCTGACTTGTGTAGATTCTCTTTGCTTCATGGGAAGAAATTGGTGTGGCCTTGTGTAGAGGTCGTAAAGCATACCCCAGGACAGGAAGCTGGCAGCCTTTACCCAGGGGGTTCTAGGTGAGTGGCTGGGCAGGACAGTTGCAATTGAGGCTCAGCTTTTGGGTCAGTCTCTGTGGAGAAGAACAAAACTGGGTCTTTGCCCCTGTGGTGAAGTTGGGGACATGCAGGGGTGATGGGGAGGGAAATTTGAAGTAGGGGCCACTGCATTTCTACCACCTGAGATACCCAGTATGGACTGGACTCAGGTATGGGATGTGGGGCAGAACTAACAGATGAGAATTCAAATCTCAGTAACTTAGCACAATAAAAATTCAATTCCTGCTTGTGTAACATTTGAAGTGGGTGAACCTGACTGGAAAGTAGGTAGGTCTTCTTCAAATAATGACTCAGGAGCCAAGATTCTTCTATCTTGTCATTTTCAATATATGGTTTCTTAGGAGAAGGGGGAGGAACATGCATGGGAGTTAAGAACCAGGCTGGTGGGTTGTGGGGGGAAGGAGGCATCACTCCTACCTCCATTCCGTTGGCCAGAAGTGAGTGGCCTGGTCACGTCTCATACAAAGCAGGCTGGGAACTGTAGTCCAGTGTGCAGCCAGGAGGACCAGGGAGTGGGTTTTGTGTGCAGCTACCCCGTCTCTGTCCCAAGACTCATTGAAATAGTCAGACTATAGAGTTGAGCTCAAAGAAATAATCAGATTTGCACACATATATTCATGCAGGAAGATGTTCATTGCTCTGTTATTGTAGAAGTAAATATTTATATCAACTTAAATATTTAGCCATAAGGAATTAAAGGACTTATGGTCTAGTCACACAAAACGCTCCGTGTTGCCACTAAAAATTGCTCTGCAGAGGATGTGTTTGGCCTCATCGTAGTGCTTTATTAAGTAATCCTGGGAAGCCCAGAACTCTCTGAGTCGAGAATAAAATACAACAGGACATTATTTATTTTTATTTAAATGTTCTACCACTTAGAGTCCTATATAAAACACGTACTTTAAATAAAACTCTTTAAAATATTCTTTCTGTACTTTCAGCACTGTAATTCCTCAAAAGCAAACTATACCATTGAATTATACTGTGGACTTTGCAGGAGACTATTTAAGTCCCTTCTTATCTCTCTGGTTCAATGTCTGACCTGCAACCTGAACCATAAGTCTCCAAGGGCAGAGACCGAGTCCGGCTTGTTTACTGCTCTGCATATAGTGCGGGACCGATAGCAGGCATCTGGTAAATAATTATTGCCTAAAATTGAATTGAATGGGATAAGATCAAATAGAGAAAACAACTTGAGTAAAAAAAGGCAAGAAAATTCCGAACATTTAGTATGGTGCTAGCCATGTAAAAAGAAGTTCAGAAAAGCATTAAAAAAACTGCCAGAGAACATATCAACATAATAGCACTGTATTGTGTTCTTTTATTTAGAAATTTATCCATTTTTCCCTTTTTTATAGTGATTCATTTGCATAATCATTCACATTTATCATTTGCAGAGTCAAGACGGAAAGAAACAGTTGTGCCTAAAAAAGGCTGCTCTAGGAAGCAGAACTACAACTCCGGTACTGTATACAACCCTCCTGGCAATGGCGGGGGAGGAATGGAGGCCCACTTAAGCCAGGATGCTTAAGCCCTTAGTCTGGGAGCTGGGGATGGAGGAGGGAGGGCCCTGGGAGGGAGCAGACACTTTTGGGTCTTCATCCTGAGACCTTAAACTTCCCCCTGGAAGTGTGACTACTGTGGGTTTAGCCTCTGGGGAAGGCAGGGGAGGGAGGTGGGGTCGGGTGGGGTGGTGGTGGTGATGATGTCATCCAAGTCTGGTCAGTTGGTTCCGTATCCCTCCTGGGAGCTTCCTCACCCTCTTGGTGTTTTTAGATACCAGAATTCAATGGGTGCCCAGTGAAATCTGAATTACAGATAAACGGCAAATCATTTTTTTCAGACTCAGTCTGCCCAGATATTGCAGCCTTCACTGAACTCTGCTGCAAGAGCAGCGTTATGGTGAAATGGCCTGCTTTGTAAGCCCCTCTCTAAGTGGGTACCTGAAACCCAGCAAATTTCACCTCCTTTGTTTATACCCTTTGTCCAGCTCCATTTCCTTTTGTCAGCCTCCACCTTCCTCTCACAGGACAGCAGCAGCGTTGTCTACACCCAGGGCCTCGGGTGACTTGCTTCAGGGTGTTTTCCTGGGAAAACGCTCTGTGGGTAAATCAGACCCATAGACCATTCCAGCTCCTTTTAGGGCTCACCCCTTGGTAGTCCCTTTCTTCTGGCAGACTCTGCCCCTGTCCGGATTGCCATACCCCAGCCTCCCTTTCTCAGGTCCTCAACAAGGTTGCAAAGCTCCCAGCCACCCTCATCCTCACCCCAAGCCTCTTTTCCTCTGACAGCAGCCGACTGCCTTTTTAAAGTTTTCTCAAGACTGCCCATTTTTTAGGGGAAGTAAATTGGCTTTAAAAAAAAGTTTTGGGCGAAGGATCAAAACAGGGGTGGGGAAGAGCACAAGGGGCCGTGGTGATGGGACACGGGCGAATTGGTGGTGGGAATTCCATGGGGACTACATCTTTGAGGAGAAAGCATGCATTGTACAAGAACAATGTAAAATATATATAAAATAAAAAATAGTATTTCATATTAACATATTTTGTAGACATTTGAAAACATTTGCCAAAGGAATCCTGTGGTCTGAGTGGGGGGCAAGGGAGGTGAGAGGGTCTGAGGAGAGGCGCCTGGGAGGGCCACTTCCAGCCAGTGCTGCCTGCGTGGGCGCTGCAGGCAGAGAAAGCGTGGGAAACCATGGCCAGGAGGCAGAGATGGGGATGATCTCACCAGAAATGAGGCAAAAGGAAGTGGGTGGGGGTCCAGCTTGATTCCAGCTGTGAGCCGCCTCAGCCTGGCCAGGGCTGGCTGTGATTGGGAGCTGGGCCTGCTTCTCTTAGGTCTCTGTGTTTAATGCTTGTCAAAGAAAAACCAAATAGTCCTTGTAGGTTGTTGGTTTTGAAGAGGGTTGTAAATAAATCATCCATGAATATGGAATTTTCCATTTTTTTAAACATTAGTTTAAACCAAGTGAAATTGCCAGTACTTTGCTCCTTAGGACCTACAGAAACAGCAATGTGTGCGCCACAGTCACACAACTGCACATAGACAAAAGTACACATGAACTTGAACATGTTCTGTTGGATGCAGATAGCTTTCATTACCAGGGGTTAGCAAACTGGGTCAGAATCTTTCCCCCCTCACATCCCCCATCCCTGCCCCCACAACTGCTGTAGCTGACAGAATGTCTCCTGGAGTTTTTCGCAGAATTTTAAATTGAACAAGTTTGCACAATCACCTCTGCTTACTCAGTGCCTTCTTCTGTAGAAACTGCTTTGCTTCTGGTTTCTCTAAAAGGCCCTCCGGTCTTGGTGGAACATCCCCCTCAGCTTATCCCAGGAATCCAGGGCAGGATCTTGCTGGGATCAAGTTCTCTTTGCTACAAAACCCACACTAGTTTTGGAAACGTCAGTCACTCCATAAGTTATTTTGTGCATTGCTCTTATCAATTTATATATTAGCTGTAAATCTCCAGGGGGCCCCTAGCCCTCCTGGTTGTTCACAAGGCTCCTGGATTTGCGGGTTTTCAACCATTGTCTATGCCTGTGACCTTGTTACCTCCTGAGATTCCATGGGTAAGAAGGAAAAGAGAATGAGACTAGTTGTCCCTGAGGATGTGGGCAGGATGTGGAAACCCCATCCAGGATGGTAGAGGGTCAGGGCCCAGGCCAGTTAAACAGTGGGAGGCACAAAGTTTCAATGAAACTTATGACAGAATGATTTAGAAAAGTCCAGAAACCTGGGAAGGGCAGTGTTTGGTCTATGTGTCTTCATATGTAATGCACTCTGTTATGATGGGGTAATATTTCCTTTTGTGTCCAGTGGATTCACAGTAAATTCTTTGCCACAAATATGTTTTGCTATGTATTGACCATAAGGCAACTTTGCCATCAAAAATAAAATAACTGGTTAGTGGTCTGGTTTTAAGTTTGGTTTCAAGAGAGCATAAAGCCAGATTGTGTACTATACCAGGAAATGTTAACATATCAATTTGCAAATCCTTCTGTGAACAATTATCCCACCCTTCAACATGAAAAATTTACCAAGCTTTGCAAATATAAAAGAGGAAGATAGTAATTCACAACAGTTTTTGAGAACATAGTTAATGCTTTAGCTAATTTAGATAGAGCAGCTTATTCTCTGAGGTCATCTTTACCAAATTTATCATGCAATATTAGAAGAGGGAGGTAGAAAAAGAATCACCCTCCTCCTATCCACTCCCCACCCCCTATCATAAATAAATGGTTCCGGGATTCCTTATGTATACAAGTTTCCAAATGATAGGATGCATAAATGTAGTTGAGCTTTACATTATCTTGTGAAAAACAGATGACTGGATCAAGAAAATGTGGTATATATACATAATGGAATACTACTCAGCAGTCAAAAAGAGAAACACACGCTATTCACAGCCACCTGGATGGAGCTGGAAGGGATTTTGTGCAATGAAATAAGTCAGAAGATAGAAGAAAAATATCGGGTGATATCACTTATAGGAGGAATATAGGGAAACTGAACAAAGGGTCAAAAAAAAAAAAGAAAAAAAACTTGCAGGCAACTATAAATCTAAGACTTAAAGCAGAGGAAAGGGAGAAAAAGGGATCAAAACAGGGGTGGGAAGAGCACAAGGGATCATGGTGATGGTTCTGAGGTGATATGGTGGTGGGATATTTACAGGAACTACACCTGAGGGAAGAAATCAAATACTGTACAAAAATGAACAACAATGTGAGAAAATTAGAAAGTTAATAAAAGAAAAAAAGAAAATTCTGTATGACATGAAAATGAGAACTAAGATGAAAATAAAAACAGTACTAGTGTCTAAAAAAAAAAAAATAGATTGCTTTGTGAAAGCCTGGTACATGACTCTCGGTCTTTGGCACATGGTCATGTTCACTGATAGTCCAGAGTTTTATAGTTAATGTGGGTTAACCATCATATAGCTTAATCAAAGGGACTCTGCCCTTCAAGTCCTTTGTCTATTTTCCTTCCAATGTTGTGTGTATCAAAATGAGAAGCCTACTCTTGGGACAAGCTTGTCATCTGTCAGCTCAACAAAACCATCAGTAATGTAGATAACTGGAAGAAACATGCAGCCAAACTATCACCCAGTTATTTGATCTTTTACAGCAAAATTGCTTTACAGTCAAGTGAAAACACCTGTGTTGAGTGCTTGCGGCAAAGAACCTCAGGAGAAACTGTCTAGAACTATTTTCTTTAACTGTCCAATCACAGCCCTTCATTTGGGAGCTGTGTGATCTTAGGCCAGTTACTCAGCCTCTTTGAGCCTTGGTTTTCTTGCCTGTAAAAAAGAATAACTCCTACTTCACAGAGTGGCAGTGAATGTCTCATGGTAAGTGGAAGCACATTGCAAACTGTGAAAACTGTATGTCAATGTCACAGGCCCTGAATAGGGAGACATTCTTTTCCTGGAGGGCAGTTAATGGAGGGAAGAGGTAGTTCCTCTGAGGCTTTGAAAATAGCCCATCAGGGAGTGGTGATCCCCACAACCTAGGGAGCAAGAATGGGCTGCAGATCTTGGTGGGTGGACAGGAAGGGAACTGTTGCTAGGGAACCAGCCTCAGTCCTTTCAGGATTAAGTTCACCATGCAGGATGCCAAATGTTCTTGATCAATTCAGGCTCTTCAGAGCTGCCAGTGACTGAAGGTTACCCCTGCCCTGCCAGCACCTTTGTGTGACTTCAGCCTGCCATTCTCCCTGGAAACACAATGGTTCCAGGAGTAGCTCCCTATTATTCTCCAGAGGCTTAAAGGCAGTATGTTGTGCTGAGGTGTCTCCCAGTACCAATGACCATAAAACATTCTAGAAATTATCTGTGATGCACAGCAACAGCAGTTTGAGCATAGATGTTTAATAGTCAACATCATAGTCTCCAATGGACATGTAAATTGTTGGGTGCAGCACTCCCTATCACCTGGGATCTTCTAATAGATGCCCCTGCCATGAGCGCCCATGCACCTGGCACTTGCCTGGTGACTTGTCCTCCTTGCAAGATCAGAATCTTAAATAAATAAAATGGATGGACTGCAACTCCAACTAGCTTAAGCTTTCAAAATGAAGAGAATTTCTTGGTTTGACCTCAGGAAACAACAGCGGTGCAGCTAATTAGGGGGTTCTGAACCTCTTTGTCGCAGCTTCTTGGACCAGTTGTCTTTATTGATGGGCCACCAGCATCCCCTAAGTGCCTCCTACTGCTTAGAAACACCAGTGGGAAGACAGGGTATTTCAGGGTAGCAAAGACAGAGAAGTTTCCAGGGAGACTTCGATAGGCTCATATTTTGTTACCGTCCATTCCTGAACCAATCCTTGTAGCCAATCCCGACTGTCTTCTTGGAAGAAGTGAGTAGAACCGACCTCTCTCTGTGCCACAGAGAGTGCATTCCCTGTTGGAATGGGGAGTTCTGTTGCCAGAAGGTAGATAGGCGTGGGTGCTGGAGGACCAAAGTCATGGTGTCCCCTGCAGTACTTTAACATTACAGCTTTAATTGTCTGCCCTGAGATTTCAGAGGCCAGGTCTGTGTCTGTCTCGGGCACTCCAGTCGCCTCAGTATAGTGCTTGGCATATAGCCAACGCTTTAATGTGTGTTTGTTGAGTTCATGAATAAATGAACAAATGAATGAGATCCTTCAGCAAGGTAGTTGGTAAATTCTGCATCCTGGTGGTCGTAGATATGACAGACTATTTCCTTCTTTTAAAAAATGGAGGTGAAATGTGTGTAACATAAACTAACCATCTAAATGCTGTGAATGGCTATGAATGGCTTCACAAAGCAGCACAAAACATCAAGTTCTAAAATAATTTCATCATCCTAAAAGAAAACCCTATGCCTATTAAGTAGTCACTTTCCATGAACAACCTACTCCCACCCCAGGCCCTGCAACCACCCATTTCTTTCATTACTAAGCATTTCATATAACATATTATTTCTTAATGAAAACAACTAAACAAGTTGGTGGGGATATTTTTCTTATGTTAATCAAATGAACTGAAAAAAAAAATTACTTCTAATATTTGGTTGCAAAAACACAAACCAGCTTGAGCCAGCTTCCCCGAGAAAAGGGAGATCGTGAGCCATCTGAATGCCTTCCGGGAGGCAAGCCCAGCCAGAGGGTCTGGTGCCAGGGTCTGGCGACTCGCCAAAACTTTGTCTTTCATTTCTGCCTCTTTCCATCTATTGGTTGCTTCTTTCTCTGCTCAGGTAGGCTTTGTTTTCTCTGCTTTTTGAAGCATGTGTCAGGAAGAAGCCCTCTTCCCAAATGCCAGGTCAATATCCCTTCTGTTCTCACCACATCCAGAAACTCTGGATCCATGTCCTAATTTCTGGGAGAGGGAATCTGTTGGTCCAGCTTGGACCAGGCGTCCCCCCTCTTGGTCCCATCAACGACTGGGGGTCTGGGGCAGGCCAGTCCCATAAGCTGAGGAGGGCAGTGGGTGTCAGATACAAGCCAGCAGGAGAGACCAGCAGCCATTTAGAGGCTGGGGCTTCTTGTCTGGAGTCCTGCCCGTTGCTCATAAACTAGAGGGCTGCTCTGGCCTCCCTAAGCCTGGCTGTCATCGATTTTGCTTTAGTGGATTTCATGACCCTTGTTGAGGTAATAAAAAGGACTAACATAAAATTCTCCCAAACAAAATCAATTGCTTTCCTTTCCCACCAGCACACAGAGGCGGTCTGCTGTTCCTCGGAGTGGGCAGGCTGGTGCTGCATTGAGCTTGGGCGTGGCTAGGGGGAGCAGGCTGCCTAGGGTGGGGGGGGGCAGGTTTGAGCCGGGTGCCCCTCCTAGCCCTGTGCCCTATTGGTTGGCCCAGGAGGGGTTCTACTTCTCCTGGCAGAAGTCTTGGAGGCTGGCTGGATTTCTAGTACAGAGGAGGAAAGGCTGCGTATCAGCAAATATGGCCAGGCGTTGGCAGGGGAAAGGTGGACACTCACAGCTGCTGCCTTCATCAAAGTCACCTCTGGGCAGCAGTGAGGAGAATCTTGGAGTCTTCAGGTGGGCAGTAAGCATCCAGCCCTTGGGTCCACTGACAGTTCAGCAGAAAGAGTTCTTACCATGAGAGTAAAGAACAGGAGGTTCAGCAGCCAACTTGTTCCGAAGCCCAGGTGAGCACCAACCTCCAGGTCAACCCAACCAAGCACCTCTGTGCACCCCACAGGGTGGGGAGAAGGAGGTTGCCCATGCTTTGTGGAGCCAGGTGAGACTATACTGGATTCTGCTCCTGCCTCTTACTAGTGGCACAACCCTGGCCAACTCTGCCTCAGCTTCCTTGTCTATAAATGAGAGTAATTATGTGTATCTTTTGTTCTATTGATGTAAGGATCATATGATCCACAGAGCTTCAGTTGGTGGTACAAAGGAATTCTGTTTACCCTAAAGAAGTAAAAGCTGCTGATATTTCATTGCATCTTTAGGAACAAACCCCGTGTGGTTTAACCATTGTCTCTATTGGTGTCCCAACTCATTGGTTGTCTCTGGATACTGGCTTCAGTTCTTTTGGCCTTTGTTTTCTCATCTGTAAAATGAGGTTGTAAGATCATCTCCAAGGTTCTTCCTGGAAGGGTAGCCCCCAGGACCCCTGGGATAGAAGCATGAGTTCCCCAAAGCCTCATCAAGACAGACCTTTTCAAGTACGTCCAGAAACCCAGGGTGCCTCACACTGAATCCAGCAGATGGGAAAGACCTATGCAGGGGAAAATTTCGCAGTGTATGTGAAGGAAGGAGGTTACCTGCTGCTTGACTTTTCAGAGTTTGTGCTTGGCTAATAAAGCTCACAGTTTCCAGTCCAGGAAGACTTGTGAATTACAAATAGGTTTTCAATACAAATGCCACTTGAATATGATATCAACGATGACTTGTTCATACTGGCAATTTATGAGCATAGAGATTTATCCTTTTATAATGACTTCTCCATGCAGTTTCGGAACAGAAAATCCAATACTGTGGCACCCAGAGCAGCAGTGCCTCCGTAATATTGCCATTTCTAGAACATTCATAGACCCTTGTTTGCAATATTCTATACATGGGCTTGAGTATTATGAGAAAGCCTGTTTATCTGTGCCATCCCTCATAAAGCTCAGCTCAGGTGGCTGGGCAACCAGGCAGCCATTTTTCCAGGCTCACAGGCTGACCCTGGCCTCCTGGGGTTGTCTGCACAGAGATACACCCATGTGTGCAGACTGATGGTCCGCTGGGTGCTGGGTGATGGGGCTATGCCACGTAGGGGAGAGAACACCAGGGCTGGAGACAGAAACTCTCAGTCCTAGTCCTGGCACGTCTCCTTCTTTGCTCTGTGGTTTGGGGCAGTTGTTTCATCTCCCTGAATTCAGTTTCTGGGTCTGTAATGTAGGGAGACAGCTCTGGGCTTCCTCCCTTTCATGTTATGTTGTCAGGAGCGGGGTGTGAGATAACTTGTTGGAAATGCAAACTGTAAAGCACTTTCCATAATACACGTATATAGCATTACATCTAATATAAATTTGCTATTTTATATATAATACATGCATATATGAATGATATTCTGATATATATAAGAAGTTCTGCTTATTGCAATCATTGGTGCTAGTTGATTACCATAGTTGCTTGTGAGTGAGATGCCATCAGTTTTTGGGGTGAAAGAGGTGGTGCTGGGAGGCACTAGGAGAACACTATTTGCTCTGTTCCAGCATTTATACATGGCCACCCAGTCAGGAAGTAGTGGGGTCAGGCTTGGACCTTGCCTACATCCATACAAACTCAAATTCCCCAGTGGTTTTTGCACTGAGCTTTGTGGAACTTATATTGTTCATAGGAACTTCAGAGATTTTGCAAAAGTCTGAGTATCACTGCTCTAGACACTAGGGGTGTAGCGGTGCATTGTGGCTTTATGCCTCAGTGACAGGTCTTGCACTGATGGATGGAATTTGAAAGTACATTCACCTCTGGCCAAGCCGTGTCCTTGGAGAATTCCTGGTTATCTCCAGATACAAATACCCAGAAATACCTGTAAACCTCATGCTGAAGAAAAGCCTCCAGAGCTCTGACTGAATGGTGTTCCTCTTCTCCCTCTCCTGGGGTTGAGGGTATACTGAAGAACATCCATGGAAATGTGCTGCTTCTTAGCCATGGTGTGAGAGTGAGAGCAGCACTTCCAGGGCAATGGTCCTTGCAGAGTACAGGGGCAAGTAATGTGGTGAGAGGAGGAGGGGAGTAATTTGAATTTCCTCAGTTGGCAGTTTTGCCTCTTGAGAATACCTCATGGTTTGGGAAATGACCCTTTAGGCTCTCCATAGCATTTTTCTCTGGATAAATGACAAACATCCATCATGGACTACATCCCTTGCAACATTTCAGCCTGTCACTAATGACCTTATTGGAAAGAACATTTGATTTAAGATTTAAACCTTTCACAACAACCTCTCTTAGCTTGGATACATACATTTGAAATAAAATTAATATGGTTTTAGCCTGCAGTCAAGTAGTAAATCCTACCTTTCTGGGTTTCAGCATCAGCAATCTTCCCTGCCCTGCCCCACCCTTTCAATTCTTTAAAACGAATGTGCTTAAATCAACCCCCACTGGGTCCTAGAAATATAGTTTGATGACTTCATCCATTTTTGACCAACCGATGCTGTGTTCTCTGAGGCGTCAAAAGAATTATTATCTTGTTTTAGGAGTCAAAGTTGGAGCAGCAAGTGTCTGTTATTCTTGCTGATAGCTGTACATCAGATTCCAAATGAATGGTCCCCTGGCTGAGGAAATGATTTAAGTCTGGAGAAAAGAAAATGAATATTGTAGTGGCACCTGACAGCTTCTGTAATGCGGAAGAGACATCGTGGCTTCCATTAGCGCACAACACCCTGGCCCAAATATTTTCCACCTGCATGAGTAGAGCTGTGGTCCCGCCTGGGCATTCTTTGCTTATGATGTTCAGGTGCGTGCGCCAGCTGTTAGGCAATCTGTGGGTGATAGCGCTCGGATGTGGCCTTCACTGCAGCCTGGTCTGAGTTCTTACAGCTCCTTAAGGAGGTCTCTGGCACTGGAGGGCATTGGGTAGTGAGCTGTCTTCCCTAGAGAAGAAACGGGGCTTCCTATTGAATTGGGATCGGCATGTGGAAGTGCCTGCACCTGCACCATGGTGTGCGCCAGGCACTGTTGCAGGTGCTAGACATGCAACAGCGAATGAGACATGTGGCCCCTGAGCTCATGGTGGTGACAGCAAGGGAAAGCAGGCAAGTCAACGGGAAGTCGCTGGAAAATTGATGAACACTCAGGGAGGGAAGCACAGGGCCCTGCAGGATGATACGGCAAGGGACATTTGGTGTGGGTACACAGAGGCCCTCCTGGAGAAGGTGACTTTTATGCCAAGACTGGTGTGTGTCACCCTAGAACCAGGGAATGTAGGCTATGAAGCAAGGCTGACTCCTGCTCATATTACTTTGCAGAGATTCCTTATTCTTATCCCAGTCAACTCCTCTTGCTAGTGTTATGGCCAGATCACCTCCACCCCCTCCCTCACCTCCACCAAACTTTCTAACGTCATGGACCCAGGCTTCCTCTCAGGTGAGCTTCCTTCCATCATTTCCTCTTTGTATTGCATGGATCAGTTGAGGGGTGGCCTCAAGGACTATTTGGGTTTCCCTAAATTTAGGGGTCCCTCTGTTTAGCCATTCTGATTGGCACCCTCATCCCTGCTGGAGAAAGGGACATCCCTGAGGGCACAGACTGGCCTGAGTCGGGTTACAGAATATACAACCACCAACACATGCTCTTCAGGGGCCTTGCTGGCCCCAGGTGGAGCCTTGGGGAGGCTTTGTGGTTTTGACTGGCTCCATGGACTGGGTGGCTTGAGAGGTGAGGTCAGGGCTGCTAGGCCCAGCCATGCCGTGGACTGCGCTCCTGCAGGGTATGCGTGCTTGGCTCAGGTGGCTCTTAGTAGTGAGGTTCTGCTGCCTCTCTGTGTAATGGAGAAAGGACCCAGCTTTCAGGGTTGATGAGGCCTTCTCCTTGAGTCAACCCTGAGCTCCCGTGCAGGCAGACCTCACAAGTTCCCTGTCTTGTATCCCACTGCCTGGAATCTTCCCAGGGGCCTCCAAACCGGCTCTCTGTCTGGTGCCTCCCCTGCCTGAGCTGGTGCTGCTCCCTGCCTCTATTGATTCCACTGTTGTCTGGATTTCCAGTCATTCTCATCCCGGAAATTGACACCAGGCCCTTCCCAGTCTAGTTCGCCCCCAAGCCCAGTCTCTCAAGCTGAGCCCCCATCTCGGTCTGGAACATAGGGTTCTGTAAGGGCAGGAGGACACAGAACAGGATCTCTATGACCCGAGCAGACAGGGTAAAGGAGGAAGAGAGTCCTGGAGCCCTCATTGGCTTTTCAGGCTTTTATTGGGATTTTCCAGGTACATGGCAGGCAGAGGTGCCGGGGGCCAGGAGGCTGGCAAGTCTTCACTCTTTTTGGGCTCTCCTGCGTTCTCTGGTGGTCTCTGCTTCTCTGCTCTCTGTTCTTTCGTTCTCCTCCATTTGTTCTTCTGGCGTCCCCGTGACGCCACCCTTAGAAGCCCAGTCTCAGCCCAGGTGAATCCCATCTACCTATGCCCACACCCTACTCCAGGTGCCCGCCATCAGGCATGCATTCGGGACCGCAGGGTTCCATCATCAATTCTAATGGCAGGAGGGCAGAAAAGCCTGACACTTTTTATCTACCCTACAGGTTCCTACTCTGGAAAGCTTGGGCCAGGTCCTTGGAGACCTCTCCTGTCCTCCTCAGCACAGGCGCCGGACGCTGAGAGACATCAGTGGGGCCAAGAACTGCCGGTGAAAGCAAGTACCTGGCCGGGGGCACAGGTGGACGCGGGAGCGGTGAGCGGACGGCGGGAGGTCGACCACCAGAGGGCGCTGGTGCCGAGGCCCGGGCTGTGCGCAGAAGCTCCGGCGCGCGAGCCGCGGAGGATCCTCCAGGGAGCTGAAAGGAACCAGCCCTGCCCTCCCAGGTCCTTCCAAAATTGGGTGGTGCCCAGGGCAAAGTTGACAGATCCGCAACCTGTTCACACCTCTCTGCCCCCGCTGCCTCCGGCTCGGGCTGCCTACCCCACCCCTCCCCAGACCTGCCGGCCGGGGACCGCCTCCCGAGCCTCCCCACAGCCCCCTGTGCGCTCTGCTCCCTGCAGCCTCCGCCTCCCCTCCTGGACGGCCGTTTAGACACGAAACGTGCTCTCGTCACTTCCACGGCAAGCCTTTTGCCCTCTTGGCTCTCAGAATGAGATGTAAGACCCCAGGCAGCCCGGGAGCCCTGACAATCCGGCTTGTTCCCGCTCGCCTCACACGCGCTCTGTTGGCGCGCAGGCCTCGGGCTGCAGACGCCCTGGCCTTTTGCACTCGAGGTTGTCCCTGGCTTCCCCTTCTTCTTTCCTGAGAGGCCTCCTCCATCAAAAACAGGGCCCGGGATTATGTTGTCTCACACAACCTGTTCCCCCCTGTACCCTCTTTGCTTAAAAATGCCGTGGAATGGAGACTGTGTCCCTTTCTGGCCCCTGCACTCCGGGGAAAGGCACTGGGGATATTTTTCAATATCCTTGAGTTTTAGAAGAGTCTGAACCTTCAAGAAAGGACCTGGAATCGTTGTGCATTTGATGGTGAAGTGACCCTGCTAATATGAGAGGACACCAGTGTGCGTCGAGAGATTGGCCTAAAGAATGACCCGCCACCCTGCCTTCCAATAAGGTGTGTGCTCGGCACGTGCTACTATTTAAGTTTTATTAAAATATTCTTCAGACACACTGGTCACATTTCATGTGCTCAAGAGCCGCACGAGGGCAGTGGTTGCTGTGCTGGGCAGCGAGGGATGTTTCCAGTGCCGGGGGCTCTGCCAGGCCGTGCTGTTCTCAAGTGGGTAAGAAATGTAACCTCGTTTTTGTTTCAAGCTCCTATTCTGCTGGGCAAGGAACACTTTCTAGGATGCTTGGGGTCTCGCTGTCCTTTCCTGTGGCAGGACAAATCCGAGGAGGCCTATGGAATGCCAAGGTCTCCGGTGGGGCGCGGTGCCATCCAGCTATCAATCCCGGGTGGCCTTCTCTTCCCCTGGGCATCATCCATGAAGGACAGAGGTGCCGACAGTGTATCCATGAGGAAGAGCACCCCCAGCTCATCTCCCCGCCTCTATTTCTTCTCATTCCCCAGACGAATACCTTTCCATTTTTTAAAAGCTATTTTCCAGGTTCCCAAATAATAGGTGTCTATGGCTCTGTCTTGATTTGCCCACTTTAGACGCTCTCTGCTTCATTCCTGTTACGGTAGATGAGAAGCTTTTGCTTTGTTCATTCCCTTCAACTTGCTTGTCCTGTCAATTTAGTTTTATTATAGCTATTGACAATACAAAATATCTTGTTATAACTATACTATTCCTGTTCCCTATTGAGTATACTATCATTCTATGTCCTTTCTTGAACCTACAGAACTCTTCTAAAAAGTCAATAATTGATACCATGTTTTCTTTGAATTTTTTGCTAACCGCCCTCACATCCTCCGGTAATCGTGTGAAGTTCTGGTGCTGAATGGTCATCATTCTGGGGGACCCCTTAGCTCTCTCCTGTCTTGAAAACTGTTTCCTCAGCCCCATAGCTGTTTGAATGATTTAGTCCTTCATGTTGGCTAAGTACGACTTCTAGCAATTTCTTGAGACAGAGGTGCATGGAGTTAAACTCTTTGAATATCTGAAAGTATTTTTAGCCTAGCCTTACACTTGATAGGATATTTGGCTAGGGCAAGAATTTTATTTTATTATTATTACCTTTTTTTGCAATGATTTAAAATTTTTTAAAAAATTATTTATATAGTTTTATATCATTGTTTGTTTTTGTACAATGTTTGATTTCTCCTCTCAGGTGTTATCCCCATAAAATTACCATAACCAAGACATCCATGAAAATCATCATAGACTCATGTGCTCTTCTCTCCCATTTTGATCCTTTTCTTCCTCCTCCCCTGATGAATGTCTCAATTTATAGTGTGACTGCTAGTTTTGTCTTTGTTTCCCTGTGATCCCTTGTATGGTTTCCCTATATTCCTCCTATAATTGTAACCATCCAATATTTCTCTTTTTTCCTTCTCTTTGACTTATTTCTCTGAGCATAATCCCTTTGAGCTCCATCCACATTGCTGCAAATGGCATGAGTTTATCTTTTCTGATTGTTGAATAGTGTTTCATTGTGTATGTATACCACATCTTCTTGATCCAGTCATCTGTTTTTGGCCATTTAAGTTGTTTCCATATTTTAGCTATTGTAAATAGTGCTGCACTGAACATAGGAGTGCAAGTATCCTTTTGAATTAATGTTTTTGTGTCCTTGGGGTAGATTACTAGGAGTGGAATTGCTGGGTCATATGGTAGACCCATTTTTGGTAATTTGAGGGTCCTCCACATGGCTTTCCATAGTGGTTGGAGCAGTTTGCATTCCCACCAGCAATGTGAGAGGGTCCCTTTTTCTCCACATCCTCGTAGGGCAGGAATTTTAGACCAAAAATTTCAGTCAGAATGTCAAAGTGTTGCTTCACTGTCTTCTAGCTCCCAAGCTTGCTGCTGAGAATCCTGTACTAGTCCACAGTGCTGCAGAGGAGACAGTTAGATGGAAGCTGCAGCAAGTCTTTTATAACCTAAACTTGGAAGTGACTTACTGCTGCCTCTGCCATGTTTTCCAGGTCTCACAGACTGATCCTGGTCCAGCAGAAAGGAAATAACACAGATGCCTGAGTACCAGGAGCTGGGGTCATTGGGTCTCTTAGAGGATGACTATCACAGGTCTGTGAGCTCTTTATATAGATTTTCAAGAAGACCCCATTTTTATTGCCTCCCTTTTAGGGGTATCTGTGGCCTCCAATCCTTTTTGCCCTTCTGAGGGTCTGAGGTCTGGTTTGCTTTTCTCTTTCCCTCTCTCTGGGCACTCAGCTTTGATTTTTCTCTGTCCTGTCATTTTTCATTCCTCTATCCTTCTGCACTTCTATATGTCAGGGTTCGGTTTTACAGATAACTTGTAGCCTCACTAATAGGGAACTCCCACTTCTGTATCTTGCTATTCTTGTTATTTAGGGGTGAGTCTTGAGAAGGAAAAGGAGAATCAGAAGTCTTCGCCCAAATCTCTACCTAGTCAGTCCAGACTTGCTCTTTCTGTATCTTCTATGCCTTCCATCCACTCAGGCTAATGCTTCAAAAGCCAAGAGTTGACTCACTGGTTTTCTGCATTTTGCTGTGTGATCCTGTCCCTGAGATGCTAACCATTGAGTGAATGCTCAGTGACCAGAGGACAACGGAGAGGTGTGCAGTGGGGGGCAAATGCTCGCCATGTCATCCTGCCACAATAGTTAAGGATTAGAAATATTAAAGACCAGGTTGCACATTTAAAATGCAATCACAAGGAAACTCTAACCTGAATGGATTGCTAGGAACCATGAGGAGGAGGCCTGGGTAGGTTAAAACCCTTGGCACACAAATACTTGACAATGCAGCAAAATCCAGCTAAAGAGATTGTCTAGTTGGTCCCCTCACTTTACAAATGGGTAAACTGAAACAAAAGGGCAGAGACTTGGACAGTTCAGCACATCAGCCGGAAGCAGAGATGGAATCTGAACTTCAGTGCTTTTATCATGGCACTGTGAAGTCTTCCATATCTTTATGATGTCCCTTCTTTTTTTATAATTTGGCAAATGTCTTTGACAATTACCTATCCGCCTCTTTATTTCTGAAGAGCAAGAGCATAAATTTTACTGATATCCAGATGGCCTTTTCTCTGTGATCAGTTTTGAGCAGGGAATAAATAGAAGTCTGGGTAGCACAGTTGAAGGTAAAGAGTCATCTCTGAGATAGGGCTTCCCCGAGCCTTCATTGTGTGTACGTATGTGTGTATGTGTGTGGTGGCTCTGCAGGTATGGACAGTGCTTGGCTGCTATAACAAAATACCTAGCCTGGGGGCAGGGGGTCCAACAACAGACATTTATTTTCTGACAATTCCGAAGGTTGGCAGTCTGAGAGTAGGTTTTTTGGCAGGGCTGAGTTCTTGCGAGGTCTTGCTCCTTGTCTTTCAGGCAACTGCCTTCTTTCTGTGTCTTTCTTCACGTGGTCTTTCACCATGTGCCTGCCTCCCTGGTGATGCTCAGAGTCTCTCTCCTTGTCCACCCAAGCAGGAAGTTCACAGAGAAGGATATTTTGGCTTGATAAACTGATACATTACAGAATCACAGAACAACCACATCTGTCTGGCTAGTGCACTGGTTGGGAGGGGTTGCTAAGACTGAATTGCACACATGTGTGCATGCGCATACAGAGCAAGGCAAAGCTGGGGCAAGGATGAGGCTCAGTGCAAAGGAAAGAGCTGGGAAGAACCTTCACAAGGAGTGAAGGGATGCTGAAAGGAGTGCTATTCTTTCCACTCCCTTCTGCACTAACCTCTGTGGCCTGTCTTTGACATCCATTCCTGTGAGGAGTATAAGGACAGAGGAAACCAGCCTCCTTTTGTTTTCATTTTTCTTACTTTAAAAGCCCCAGTTCTCCCAATGGGCTGAAGGGCTGCAGCCCATAATGCTGGGGTATGGCTGGAGATACCAAAGCCCTCAACATATGTGGAGGAATCGGAAATGGAGGGTTACACGTGCTTGCTCAGCAGTGTCTGGTCGTTTTTCAATAGGAAGGCCAGTTAAGGGTCAGCATTTTCATGGTCCAATCTTCAACTGTACTGATTGCATTGTGGTTGGTGCATTTGGCTCTACTTAGTTTGAGCACCCAATTTTGAGCTGAGAGTTGGCACCAGGATGAGAGAGAATAAAAAAGACTACATAGTTCTGGGGTGCAGGTCAAAAACATTGTCAAAGAGTGGCTCATGACAGGGAATTTGTGGAGTCAAGCAACAGTTTCTTTTTTAGGGATTCTTGCCTTCAGAATTCCCCTGGACTGTCATGCCCAGTGGCTCCCAGTGTAGAGACCGCCAATGCACATCTTTCTTTGGGTCTAGGGTGAGATAGCCCCCATTGTTTATCCATCCAACAGTTTTCTGAGAGTGAATTATGTCCTCAGCTCTGTGGGAGGAGCAGGGAATACAACCCTGGCCCATGAGCGAGGTGGGTGAAGGCAGATGAAGTCCTGTGATCTTGCTCAATGGGGTACAGAGCATTCACTGGCCTTCCTGGTGTCCATTGCCATTTTCAGACTATTACTCATCCTCTCTCATGGGGGACAAAAGGCCTTTCTTTGAGACTGTCATTGCCAGGCCAATAAACCCAATAAGACTTCAGAGAGGAGGTGCAATTGTTGCTGGGCTTTGAAGGGTGATTCTTCCTGCTGAAGGAGACTAGGGAGAGGCTGAAGAAGGGCATTAGAGGCAGAGCAAAGAGCAGATCCAATATATCTCTAGAATTTTAGGGTGCAGGGCACTGATCTCACTTTCCAGTTTACACTTCTGGCTCCAGAAAAATGCCCCATTGTCCATCTCCTGGGAGGATATTATTACTTTCAGCTTTCTCAACCTCTCTGCCTTGCTCAGTTTCTTACTAGCCCTTTTTAGGAAATTTGGTCCTTGAAGGCAACAGAAAAAGAAACCAATGAACTGCAGGGGTTCATTTAGCACTGAGATGGATTTAAAATGGAAAGGTATAAGGATAAGTGTCTGTGTGCAAATGGGGATTCTTTTCTATAATTGTGTTTGCACAAATGGCTCATGGCCAAAAAGTTCCCTCCAGAGAAGTTTGAGTCTTTTTTCCTTCTTTACCAATCCCAGAGGAAGTATAATTAACACCAAGTTTGTAGCTTCCCTTAATAGCTTCACCCATTTACCAGAGCAGAACCCAAACAGAAAACCACGATCACCACTCAGATTCATATTTTCATTATTTATTTATTTATTTATTTATTTATTTATTTATTTATACAAGCACTGGGTACAGTCAGAAGCGCGGGAGGGTGAGAGAATTCACCAGAGCCAGAGCGGGGAGCAGAGTAGGCAGAAGGACCAAAGTACACTGCTGAGGGGAGCAGCAGGTGGCAGGAGAAGTCTGCTTGTCATGTGGGACCCTCCTCTGGTGGCCGGGGAGCAGCTGGGGATCAAACCGGCGCTGCAGAGGCTGTGGGCAGCTTCGCAACCCAGTGCTCTCAACTGCTGCGCCACCAGGAATGCCCTCAGATTCATATTTTTTGAGTTTTATCATGGTGGATCACTCATAATTTCAGAAGCACCGCTGTGGGATGCAAGAGAAACTTTGATTAGATTTACATGGACATCCTGAATCAAATCTGAAATGGGAAAAGGAAACAACATTGCCCTTTGATTCTGCAAAAATAGAACCAATTTGCCTTGAAAAACTTATCTCAATTTCTCTCTTTACGTATTTGCAGGTTAAATAGGATTAAATCCCAATCAGCCTTTCCTTATCTACTAGCCGAGTGAGTAGACCTAGACCTGGCCGAGAGTCAGATCACCTCATGGCCAAGTGGAGTGTCAGGTTTTGATTTATAGGAAACTACCAGAACAGCTTGTAGTCTCTTCTTTTCCTACTCAAAAAATGTGTCTTTTCACCCCCTCATAATTCAGAACTCTGTCTCTCACCTCCGCAGACAGCATATAAATTTTTTTTAAAGATTTATTTATTTGTGCATACAAGAGCAGGGGTACAGGCTGGAGGTGTGGGGGGTGAGAGGATTCACCAGAGACAGAGTGGGGAACAGAACAGGCAGATTGACCGAAGTACACTGCTGAGGGGAGCAGCAGGCGAGTCAGGAGAGGTCCGCTCCGCCATGTGGGTCAGCTCCCTGGCTGGGGATCAAACTCATGCTGCAGTGATTGTGGATAGCCTCGTAGGTTGCATCTTAACTCCTTGTGCCACCAGGGAGGCCCCACAGCATATAACTTTTGAGGATGCAGAACATGGCCAACGATATTGGAATGCATAACATAAGACACCATAAAGGAATACATAAATTCCAAATACCTAAAATCAATGGCCACTCACAAAGTCCTAATGTTTTATTTTTTGATATTCATTTTAACTTCTACTTGAATTTTGGAGACCCCATGGGATGGATATTTGATTTCTTGCTGCCTCTATGGAGAAGATATTTTGAAAACGAAGAATCTGCTTTCATGGTGACCAAGCCCCAGTGATAAGCCACGTCTTTTCCTAACTTAGTCACCTGGGGACTGAGATGTCAGGTAGACAACTGTTCAAGAGAGGAAAGGAGATTTCATCAGCTACCCTGTGGCCTCCCGAGCACGGTCAGATGGTCTTTATTGGATGGAAATAAAAAGGCCAATGTCTGTACTTTTTTCCACACAAGAATTTTGGCTAAGAGAAGAGCAAGAGGACCTCTCTGCTGAGGCCTTAGTAAGGGGAGCACGAGGGATAAATGTTTGCACGTAGCTGGCTCACTGTACCCGGAACGCGTTCTCTGTATTCATAACCTGTGACTGCCCTAAAGGGACAGATTAAAATTCAAAGCAGGCAGATCCTTGGCTGTTTGATTTCAGACACAAAATTGGAAACAAACTGATAAACAAATGCAACACACACCCCACTCAGATTCCCTCATGTGTTCTGTGACGCTGGGCTCAGCAGAGGCAGAGTCCTGTCAACTCTCCCCTAGAAGGATTCTTCCTTTCCTCTCTGATGGGCAGAAATCCCACTGTTCATACCTAGACTCTCCTAACTGCTTCCAATTCCCCAGCATGTCTGAACCAGATGAGGTCTAGAGGGCCCTGGTAGAGCAAGCCCACATTTATTTACCACATTTCCATGGCTGGGGGCTGGGGAATGGAGAGGCTTTTTTGCACAAGGTCATCCCACCTCCCTTTTGGGAGAACAACCATGTGGTTATGAGACCCATGGGGATCTTAGTGTCATTGACACCCCCAGGCCTGGGTGATGCCAACCCCCTGTGATTCTGGGGCCTGGCCGAAGTCTTTCATTGACCAGATTCTTTTTCTCTGCCTGTCTTTTAGGTCTCTGGTTCTTTGAGCTTAAGATTCAATTCCATATTTCCTTCAATGCCCCAGTTTTACATTAATCATTGAAAGCTCAGATAGCGAGACTTCAGTTTCTCATCTTGCCTCTCTTAAGTCTGAGTACAGAGGACAGTCTAAGTCCCTAAGCATGGACCCCCTCATCATGTCCCTTGAAAGAAGTGGACAGCTTTGCAGCATCCAATTCTGGGATTTGTTGGTATCTTTTACCAATCCAGGCTGCCAGCTGTAGGGCAAGGAAATGGGAATTTGTGATTAGCAATTCATGAAGTTCTTATTCTTAATGATTAGGCAGTTTATTATTATGATTCTTGGGTATTCCAAGCACTAATAAAACTAATGATTACTTCTGAATATTAGCAGAGTTCTGTGTCCCTATTAGAGATGGGTGATTTTCAGCACATATGTTTCAGAGTAAGTGTCCAGCCCTGCCTGCCTTTTGGTGAGGCCAGGTCTGTGCTGTGTGATCTCAGCCCTTTAACCACACACAACTGATTGAATGAGGCCTGGACACCTAACTCAGGAGATTATTATGGACTGAGCGTTTGTGCTCCCCCACTCCAAGTTCACATGTTTTAATCCCTTCCCCCCATGTGTAGGCAGAACCTTAGAGAGATAATTAGGACTAGGTGAGTCATGAAGGTGGAGCCCTCACAACAGAAAGAGCACACTTGTAAGCTTCAGTGAGGCCCAGCTCCCTCTCCTCCCAGTGTGAGGACATAGCGAGAAGTCAGTAGTCTGCAACCCAGAAGAAGTTTTTCACCAGAACCTGACCATGCTGGCACCTAATCTTGGAATTCAAGCTTTGACAACTGTGAGAATGAAATATCTATTATTATAACCACCTACTCCTTGGCACTTCGCAAAGAAATCTTAACTGTTTAAGACAGGGATCTGCGATGTATCGAAACTATCCATTGTCTCTTTTGGCAAATTGAGTAATGTGATATAGAAACAGTCTGTATGGGATGGTATTGGGCAAGGGGAAGTCACACAATGTTGGGGCCAGAGTGGTGCCAAGGCCTGCTGGATCTGTGGGTGAGCTGCAGGTGTGGGGTGAGACTTGAGACCCTTGCTCCAGGGCTGGTCTTTGGGGAGGAGGAACAGAAACACAAAGATGAGGATGGAGAGTAGTGAGAGTGCCCTTGACCCCTCCTGTTCAGTTTCCCATCAATTGCTTATCGCCAACCTCCAGCAACTTCATCCCCCTTAAGTGAGTTTCTCTTCCTTGCAAACAAGCCCTGGTAGAAGAATGGCCTCTGATGACCAGCAGACATGCATTGCAGGGCCAGGAGTGGGCAGAATCTGAGTGTAAAGATACTTACCTTCCAGGTGGAAGTTGGAGACTTTTACATTCATCGGAGCCTGCTGTGTGACTGCCCCAGGCACTGGTGTCTGGTACCAAGGGCCTGTGCAGTCCCAGGCTCTGGTTAAAGACTTTCCATCCAAGTCTTTTGTCCTTTGGTTGTTGTAGCTGGCTGAATGAGGCCCCTCTGTCCTCCCTCCAAAATGTCCATATACTAATTTCTAGAACCTGTGAATGTTATTTTATATGGCAAAAAGGATTTTGCAGATGTGATACAGTTAGGAATCTTGAGATGGCCCTTATCCTGGATTATCCAGATGGAATCAATGTAATCACAAGGGTTCTTTTAAGAGGGAGGCAAGAGGGTCAGAGCTAGAGGAGAAAGCAATACGATGAAGCAGAAGGAGGGATGAGGCTTGAGGATGGAGGAAGGGGCTGCAAGCCAAGGAATACTGGTGGCCACTAAAAGCTGAAAAGAGCAAGGAAATAGATCCTTCCTTCAGAATCTCCAGAAGGAATTGGCCCTGCTGACACCTTGGCAGTAGCCCAGTGAATCAGAGTTCAGACTTCTGGCCTTCACAACTTTCAGAGTAAGTCTGTGTTGTTTTAAGTCACTAAACTTATGGAAGTTTGTTATGTCAGCAATAGGATGTTAATATAGTGGTTTCTCCCACTCTCTCAAACAAGGGAGCTCAGCGAGGTTGAGTAACCTGCCCAAGGACACATAACTCGTAAGAGAGGGAACAAAACTGTGGCCCCAAGACTGTCAGATTCAGAGGTTCTGCACCTCCCACTGTCTAGTTTTGCTGCCTGGAGAATCTTCTTTTTTAAGCACATCTTTGAATATGGCAAAGGCTCCACCCTTGTCCTGAAGGTGGAATGACCTCTCTACACCCTCCTTTCAACAATGCCAGGAAGTTTTTGCCAACCGTGTGGAAATGCTCCTACCCAACCTTCTGTGGCCCGGTAGCTAGACCTCCCAGCCAGCTCTGGCATCTGTGTCTCTGAAGCACCCGCTTCTTTGAGGTTGCAGGAGTAGGTCTGATTTATTATGGTGCATTCCCCAATTTCATGCCAAATGATTCGATTACACTGAGCCTCAACACTCAGGAGAGGTTTCCTGCTGGCTCTCAAAGATGAGACCTGGGGTGGCCCCGAGCATGTAGGAAAATTTCACCTTATTATTTATTGGAGGGGGAAGTGACATTTCTCCCCCTTTGGACTAGGTTAGTTAATCACCACATATGGGAGATGAGAGAGGAAAAATCCCCCCCTATGCAATGCGAAGCCAGGTTTTAATGAGGAAATATGGCAGTGTTTTTACTTTATTTTCCCTGGCTGCCTCATGCCATTTGGCTCAGGGTTACCCCTGTTTGGTTGAAAGGAGAGCATGTTTATTGACTTCCTGGCCCCATAAATACAATAGTTCCCATTTATTAAGCATTTACTATGTGCCCAGCACTGTGCTAGGCAATTTCCAAATAAACAAACTGAACCTGCAAAGTCAACGTTCCTGTGCTTATCTCACAAACTGAAGAGTAAAGTCTCAGCTAAATGAAGGAATTTGCACACCATTGTTCAGCTGGTAAGCAAGGATTCAAACCTAGGTGTTCTTGGTTATTCTTTCCAGTGGTGATAGCATGGGTTTTATTTGGGTATTTTGTTTCCTGATCCTACACTTCCTGCTCGGATGCCACTTCCTTCATGCAACCCCCCATTATCCCTCAAGCCCAGGTCCTCCTTAGCCTGGGATTCACCCACTCAGTGCCATGTGTCCCTACTAAAGCATAGACCCTCGATGACAAAGGCTTTGTCATCTTCACCACTGCATACCGCCCAGTACAGAGTCGGTGCTCCATAACTGCTGTTGGATATATAAGAGAATGAATGGCACACACTCACACAAAGGCTGTCACTGAAAATTATCAAGAGCTTTAGCTATCATTGCAAAGTGCATTCAAATATTTGAAAACTATGGAACTCATAAAGGGTGATTCAAAGCATGCGTATGAGTTTATTGGAATGATTCACTAATGTTCAGCTAAGTGAACCACGTGCAAGAAAATTCCATAAAATTGTCAAATTGGTTTCTTTAATGTTGGCATTTCCTACAGATTGGCACAGAAGAGCTGCGAAAACTTGACTTTGTTCCCAAAGTCTCAAAGCATTCCATTTACTCACTCCTTTTCTAGCTCAAAACTTATTCCTTAGACCCATTTGACTGGAAGCACCTCACTGGCAGAACTTTCCTTGTTCACTGCCCCATGTTCCTGGCTCTAGCCAATGCCTTGTTCATGGGAGGCTCTCAGTTAGGATTTACTGATTAACTGGTGGGGTCCTCTAGTCAAAAGAGTGAGACGGTCAGAGAGGGGAGAATGCCATAGGCCAGAGCAGTGGTTGGGATCTGCCAGTATTCACTCCCTAAAGTAATGGGTGCTACACCCATTGCCTACTTCTCTGACCTACCCAGTCAGATTGAATTATCTACTCACCATGCCCCTTACTCCTCTATGCCTCCCAAACAAGTCCTGGGTATCAGTGCTCGAGGCTGCTCCCTCATTATTCACTTTTGCCCATCAAAATCCTTTCTCCCTTTCATTTTGTCTCCTTGTACCCAGTTCCTTGGCCTGATTCCAGGTTCTAGTCCTCAGCTTTGATCTGGAACCAGAATGCCTGGGCTTGAATGTAAACTTCACCCACCATCCAGCCGTGTGATCTTGGGCATGTTGCTCAACCTCTCTGTTCCTTAGATTCCTCATCAGTAAAATGAAGATGATGGCTATGGCCCTGGGAGAGGTGTTGAGAGGCTTAGACCAGCAGCCGACACAGTGGGTACCAAAACCCTTACTGCTGTTGCTGGCATCAGCAGGCTGTCTCCTTGGCTCTGAACAGGTTGTCAGAGAGTCTCAGGCAACCCCCCATCAGCAAGAAGCCACCACAAGACCAAAACATGTTTGCTTGGTCTAGTACTGACAGTCTTACAGGAGAACCTAGGGGCCTCTTCTGCCTTACCAAGGTCCCCCACTCAGGGTGAGTATAGGAAGGAGAGAATTAGGGAGCAGCAGAGGAATCCTCCCCATCTCAGACCCCAGAGGAGCACCTTTCCTGGGAGCAGCTGATGGGATGGCATCATCCTGGAGTGAATGGATTACTTGGAATTTAATTTCAAACCATGCAGCCGGAGTCTGACTCTGCCACTAAACCCACCTGCGCTCATCACTATGCAGCCCCTGATGGAACGAGGCATTAATTTACAGCAAGGGCACCAAGGAGCAGATGGGTGTCAATACCAGACTTCCAACTCAGGCAAGGAAATAAATCTCATTTTGGAATTAATGTCATGATTGACTTTGGAGCATGTAAACTTGTTATGTAATTGATCTTTGAGCAAAGTGAGAATGTTTTGAACAGGTATGGGCTGCATCTCTGATACTTTGCTCACTGCTTCCTCTTTCCATCTGCCCTTCTCCCCTACCCAGGATGGCTGGCCAGTCCCAAGAACTGATTTGGGTTTTTTTTTTAATGCTACCCTGAAGAAAGGTATGTTAAAGAGAATTTGACTCCTCAGTCTACTGTCTTAAGTATTATTCGAGCTGTAAAGTTCTGCTCTAGGTCTGACTTGCATCCGTCATGCTGTGCTCTCTCCTATTTCCATTAGTTTGTGATTGCAGCAGAGATGAACAGTAGCAGGGCTGAGCCTTTTCAAGGCCGTGGAGGTGGTGGTTTCATAGCCTGTCCATCTCTAGACGCACCTGCTGCCAATATCCTCACCCCTTCTACTCCTGACCTCCCTTTTGCCCTGGATCCTTCCCGCCTCCCTTCTTAATTAGACTAGTGAGTGGTGACAGAAAGCTCAGATCTTGCTGATGGGAAAGTGGTGTAAGCTGTGATGAGGAGAATACCACTAAATTTTAGGAGTCTGAGTGCCCTGGCTTGGAAGCTTGGTCTGATTTATTTATGGGCTGGCCTCTGTCACCCAGAGTACAGCCTTATATCAGTCGGTGTGCTGAAGGTGCCCCCAGTGGTTTATGGCTGTGATAATGGAGTTGTTATGGGCCCTGGTGAGATGGAATTTTTCAAGGCTTAGGTGCCTCCCTCTGTAGCTGACTCTCAGGTATCAGTTAACCTCTGTTAACTACAACAACAGTGATGATGATGATGATAATAACAAATAGGCTGCTTATCATGCCTGCTAAGCCTTTACTACGTGACTGGCACGTAAGTTAACAATTCATGTGTGTGATTTCATGTCCCTCAATCCATCCTATAATGTAGACATTATTCAATTACCAATTTACAGGCAAGGAAACTGAGTCCTGTTGAAGTAAAGCAGTGTCCCCAAAGCCACATTTCGTAAGAGTTGAGCTGGGACTTCAAAACTAGGACAGTCTGAATCCAGAGTCCTAGTTATCACTGCTGTACCAGCAGTCCCAGGAATCCCCACTGTGACAATAACATTGAGGTGCTTCCTATTCACACACGGACTCATGTGTGCATGTGCTTGTGTGTTTCCAAGGGCAGGTGCAGTGTTTGGAGATGTGCCCTGCATGGACCCAGGTAAGAGGGCTGGGCACCAATGCAGCTCGCCCTTTGCTGCCAGCCCCCCTTCGTTAACTTTCTGGTGTGGGTTTCTGGAGATCCTTTGGAAGAAGAAACGAGGGACAGCATGCTGGGGTCATCCTCTGGCCCCTCTCCATGGTCCCTGAACCTCTGGTATTAATCTCAGCCTCCTGTAGGTTCCTTATATTCAGGCTGAATCAGTCCTTCCTTGGGGACTAAGGTCTACAGCGCATGGAGGGCTTCAGTGCACACACTCATTTAGACCTCGGAACGTGCTGTGAGGGAGGAGTGGGCTCAGATAGAGGAGGCAGAAAGCGTGACTAATAAAAATAAGCCAGGGGATTAAGAGACCCAGCGGTTCCCAGGCCTGGCTACAGTCAAATTGGTGGATATGAATCAGCTAAAGGAAGAGAGTCCAGCAGTAGGGGAAGTGTACCTGGAAACGGTACCTGCTTGTGATGGGCTGCCTGCAACTGGGAAATGAATGATCGAGAAGACTCTCAGGCAACATGAAAAGTTGATCATATATTATTTAGTTATTATATGTATGTGTGTATATATATATATATATATATATATATATATATATTATATTAGAAGAAATGTTACCAGAAAGTAAGTACACCATGATCTCCTTATAAAGGCACCTCCGTGTAGGAATGTCTGTGCATGTATGTATATGTCAATGAGAATAGGTATTCCCCTAGATAGGAAGGAGGCTGGATGCTTATATTCCAAAAAATATATTGACTGGGGTTATCTCAGGGCCATGGGGATGGTTTAGAATGTTTTTCTTTTTCTTCTTATTTTTTTAAGATTTGTTTATTTATTTATACAAGCACTGGGTACAATCAGAAGCACGGGAGGGTGAGAGAATTCACCAGAGCCAGAGTAGGGAGTAGAACAGACAGACTGATGATGTACACTGCTGAGGGGAGCAGTGGGTGCGGCAGAAGAGGTCTGCGTGCCATGTGGGACCCTCGCCAGCGGCCGGGATCGAACCGGCGCTGCAGAGACTGCAGGCAGCCTCGCAGCCCAGCGCTCAACTGCTGCGCCACCGGGGAGGCCCTAGAATGTTTTTCTTTACTGTGTTTTTGAAGTCTTCTACAATGAACATATATTTTAAGGTAGGGTAGAATTTTATTAAAGGAAGAAAAACTAATCCATTCAAGGGGAGATATGTCATGGGGAATCAGAGATAGAATAGAAAGGTGCAGGGTACTGCAAAGTCCTGGTTAGTGAGCTCTGAATTTGGGACCCTGATATCCAGGCCCTGTTGTGTCCAGAGATAGCACATGAAATGGGCTCATGTTGGCTGGCCAACACCCCAGTCTCAGACTTCATGCTCACAGGGATTGTTAACTTGAAAGTGGTCCTGATATCAGGCAGGGGGTGTGTGCTGGTTTAGGATTAGAATATTCTAGTTTCACATTAATTCCAAAGAGCACCTGCACCCCTATGTTTATAGCAGCACTATTTACAATAGCTAAGCTTTGGAAACAACCCAAATGCCCAAAGATAGATAACTGGATCAAGAAGATGTGGTACATATACACCATGGAATATTACTCAGCATTCAAAAAAGATAAACACATGCAATTTGCAGCAACATGGATGGAGCTGGAAGGGATCATGCTCAGCGAGATAAGACAGAAAGAAAAAGAAAAATACTGTATGGTCTCACTCACAGCAGGAATCTAGAAAACCTAAATAAGGGACCAGGAAAAAGAATAACTATAAGAAAGAAAAAAATCAAAATCAACAAAAATCTATGAACCAGAGACACACTATGGGGGGGGCAGGAAAAGGAGGGATTGGGGTCAAAATAAAGGGGTTGGAATTGTATGGGGAATATAAAAATAAAATAAAATAAAAAAAAAGAAAAAAATATTCTAGTTTCAAAAGAGGAATGGTGTTCCCATGAGAGAAACAGGCATTTTGGCACTCTGCTTTATTATCAGTCTCTTGTGAGCTTGATTAATAGGAGTCTGTCCAGAGTGATTGGTTAATCAACTCTAGGGCTCCAGGCTGCATGTGTGGTCGTGGGTGTGGTCCTGAGTCTGAATACCTTTATGGTTAGAGCTGGCCAGCCGTAGTCAAAACCTACCTATCATTTCTTAGTAGTGTGTGTTAAACTTTACCCCTCTCTTTAATATCTCTGGTGAGTTCTTTCTTTTCCCCCATGACATTTTTATCCTGGTGATTGAGGAAACATTGGTTTCCCACACTGTATATGATACAGCAGAATAAGTTTCACACTTTACTTAACCTCTTACACTTGCCTTTCTCATCTGAAAAGTGGGCATAAGAACACATCATGGAGTTCATCAAGGGATTAGGTAAAATATGGGTTGTAAGATTCCTGCATGTGGTTGGCATGCACCAGTTGTTTTTACCTGTGCTGTCGGGGAAGGAGGAATAACAGGTAACTGTGTCACATCAGTAACAGCGACAGCACCAACAAAGATGGTAATAATAATACAATAGCTCATGCTTGCTGGTTCACAATGATGAGACCTGGGTGGCCTCAAGCATGTAGGAAAATTTCAGCTTATTATGTATTGGAGAGAAGTGGTATTTCCCCCCCCCCCCTTTGGAGTAGGCTAGTTAATCACCATGTACGGGAGAAGAGGGAGGAAAAATCTTCCTCTTTGCAAAGCGAAGCCAGATTTTAATGAGGAAATATGGCAATGTTTTTGCTTTATTTTTCCAGTCCAGAGCAGGACTGGCAGACTATGGCTAGGGGTGGAGTCTGGCTCACTACCTGTTTCTGTAAGTACAGTTTTCTTGGAAAGTAGCCACATGCATTCATTTACATATTGTCAGTGCCTCAACAGCAGAGTGGAGACTGCGTGGCCCACAAAACCTGGCGCATCTTCCTGTCCACCCCTTACAGAGACTTTGCTGCTCGCTGGTGTGGAATGTCCTTGCTCTCTTTGTGGGAGGGATTAAGAGTGGATGGTCACAGTCAGGAATGTGAGGAAACCTCCAAACGCTGAAGAAGTGAAGGATTTGGCAGAGAACACCAGCTTCTGGGGAGGAGGGAGAAGGAGGGAGAGGCTAGACCTTCGGAAGGCCTGGCAGTAGCCCCAAAGACTAGCCAGAAAATATTAGAAAATCGATAAATCTGCTCCCTTTAATTCCTTTGTCTCTGCAGGGGATGCAAAGCCATTTGCAGAGATTATGAGGAAATATGTGTTGGATGTCTGGCAAAAGGCCAGGTCTCGAGATGGTCCTTCTGAAAGCCTGGCTGGCGACAGGGTGCTCATCTACTATTTGTCTTCCCTGCCTCTGGGCTCTGACTTCAGGGCCTGGAACCTGATGTTTCTTGAAAATCCATCATCCTCTATTGCCAATTGGTCCCCAAGCCCTGACTACTCTGACTCTGTAAATATATATTCAGTCTGCCCCTCTTCATCTCGACTGCCACAATCCCAGTTCTTTCGCTACAATTATTATAATAATATCTACCTGTTGTCCATCCATCCATCCATCATCCATCCATCCATCCATCCACCCACCCACCCCCCAGTTGCACTGAATGATGCCATGTATCTTATACCAGGGATACGATGCTGAGCATGATGAAATCTTTGTCTTTAAGGCCTCACTAGCTAATTGTCTTTAATTGAATTTCCAGTTCTAGCCTCACCTTCTCTCAGGTTCTCCTTCCTCCTGGTTTGCTCTTCAGTGGTTTTGAAAGCACACTTTTGATTCTGCTATTTCTCTATTAAAACCCCTCTAGGACAAAGTCCAAAATCCTTCCGGAAGCATTTAGGCTCCTTTGAAAATTGATCTCCACTAATCCTTCTAGCCTACCCCCCCCCACTCAAATCTAAGATGTTTGTGAACAATTCTTATAGTTCACACCTAACTTGATGTTTTCTACTGTTTTAGTCAGGATAAATAATTTTAGGTTCTGCTGAGGTAACAAATAGACCCTTACAGTTCAGTACCTTAACATGATAAATGTTTTATGTATGTATGTATGTATGTATGTATGTATGTATGTATGTATGGAGTAGTATCCAGAGATGCCTGGCTGCTTTATTCTTAGAAGGTGATTGCAATAACATTATATATATTGCTTATATATAGCCCAAAGTGATGTTCCTGGTTGTCGACTTCCTGAGCTACCTGGGCAGTTATCCTCCAAGCAATAACTTGGGGATGCAGAATTTTTCCATCTCTAAAAGTGACTGCAGGCTCATCCTGGAGTCACCCAGTCTGTGGGTGAGAGGATGCAAGTGTATGATGAGGGAGAGAGAGAGGGAGGGACTCAGGAAGTGTTAGAAGCCAGACCTAACAGCATTTTTAGCCCAGAGAATCTGCAGTGCAGTTAGAATGAGCCAAGTGAACAGAGCCTGAATTATGTGCTAACCCTTGAAAAAGGTGTTAATGAATAAGGCATGTATGCTTTGTGTATTTTAAGTGCTCACAGCCGAACTGACAGCTGCTGGGAGGAGTAAGTGAGACGGAGCAGGTAGAGCACATAGCACAATGTGGGACAGCTTAGTAAGTGCTCAACTAATATTAGCTGCTATATGACAATGAACACAGTACAGTGTGCTGAGTATTATTTTGATGACAAATACTTCTGGGGAATTCAGGCAACAGTCACAGAACTTTAAATTAGACTCAGGGATGGGTAGGAATGCTTCAGATACATGAGAAAATAGGGAGAGTGGGAATGGGTATTAGGGGCAGAGAAAAACTGTGCAAAGAATTGTTTTGGTAGTTTTGCTAATTTGTGTAGTGAATACTATGGGGGAATATTACGTGGAAGAAATGGCATGGTGGGCAGAAAATGCTCCCGCCTGCAGCCAGTCCCCGGGTACCTGTGAATATGTCATCTCACAGGGCATTATACACGAACTCTGAATATACACAATTTTTGGATACATTCCTGTTTCCCTTTCTTTGCCATTCCCTGTTTATGAGTCCAAGAGCTGCTGTCAGAGAAAAGGCATTTATTAGAGAGAGCCAACTGGGAGAAAAAAAAGAAAAACACTTGCTAAAGGATTTAATAATTTGGAAAAGCATATTTATAATTTTAGCACTTGAAAGAGATGTTAAGGGTACCACAGACTCATCCCTACCACATCTCTGCATGCTGACGTTGGCACAGGTTACTTGTAACAATCCTAGCCAAGGAGATGAATTATGGTGGAAAGAATTGGAAGATCTGCGCGGACGTGGTAGGAAGGTCATTGAGACATCTCTGGCTTCCCCACCCACATGCTAATGGAATACTTGTGTGGGGTTGATTTAATTGAAGCAGTCAGAGTGGAAACCGCTGACAACCTGCTACTTCTATTTATTCTCCAGGTTTCTATGGAGAGATGAACTCTGAGTGGTGATCCTTTTAAAAAAGGAAATATGAGGAAAATAGTTCCTTTGGTGGTCAGGGATGAGCTCAAGCTTGAATGGAGTAGGTGGCTGCATTTGAAAGGTGATTTGAGAGGTGCTGTGTGGTAATAAGAAGGGGAAGAAAATAGAAATTAAGTCTCCTTGAACTTTATTAAAAGGAATGCTAATTACTGCTAATTCTCACATTTTGTTTTTGAGCACCCACTGGGTTCTTTTCATTGTTTTAATTAATTCTCAAACATCTATGAGGTAGTCAGGGCAGATGATCTCTGCTTTACTATTGGGGTCCAGAGAGGTTAAGTGAATTGCCTGAGGCCACACAGCTGGTAAGGGAAAGTACCCAAATTTGAAAGGTGTTCCTATGTCTTTTGTGTCTATGCTATGTGGCCATGTCTATAGTGATCCAAATTGAGGGCAACAAGCTGATCAGAGAGGGAACAGATTTAGTCACCATTTTTAAGTCTCTGAGGGCACTCAGGGATAGGCGGGCCAACATATCACTATCAAGGAGCTCTTTCAGGGGCTCAATGTCTCATCACTCCCACACTTGACATCATGAGCACTCTGGAAAATGTATTCTCCTAGAGGTCATGATTCATGATCCTTCAGAGCTACCTACTGTCTTTCTTAAGGATCAGGAGGACATGAGAACGAACAGCATCTTGAATTATGTGTTTGATCATTCTAGATCAGAGGGAGTCCCTGTATAATGGGACTGAGACCATGTTGGGGGCAAGATGAGGGGTTTTCAATGTCAGAAGCAGAGGCAAGGTCATATCCAGAAAGGTGTCAAGTCTGAAGAGGGAGGAAAGAAAGAGCAATGAAGTCATGATCTTGTGACCACACCTGACCAATCAGACCACTGAGTTCCACTAACCACAGTGATTGGCTCAGAGGTGGACACATGACATGGCAGGGATAAGACACATTTTCTTTCTGCTTGATGTGAGGACAGAAGACTTTAGATTCCTGTAGCCACCTCGCCCCTATGGAGGGAAATAGACTATTAAAATTGGCTTATGTGAAGACAAGTTGTCAGGAGGATTTACAGAGACACATGGAAGGATGAAGTGAACCCAGAAAGTAAGAGAAGTACCTGGAAACTAGCAGCAGTGGGAAGCTTAGGGACCTGAGGGTAGAGAGAAGGAGGTGAATACTCTGACCTCACCTTCCTCAAACCTTTCAACCTTCTGGAACCTGCATTGGCTGGACACATTCACAGCCAGAGATCAAGCTCAGATCTGCCTCCCAGATGCAGAGCTCGGTAGAGAAGAACAGAGAATGGGGGACTGGGGTGAGGTGGGGGATAAATGGAGAAAGCTGGCGCAAAACTGCCTTGATGTCCTATCAGATTTGTCAGTTATGAGAACAAATAATCCTCCTTTATGCTTAAGCCACCTTTGGGCGGCTGTTCTACTATTTGTACTGCAAGTCCTCGGTGACACAAAAATCCTATTAGCTAGTTCTTACTGTCGGTAGTGGTGATGTCTTATCTTCCTCACTGTTGATAGATGTGAACACTCTGAGGGTGGGGACCATCCTTATGCATATGTATTTTCGGTGAAGTGTCTGGCATAAAGGAGATGCTCAGTAAATGCTTGTGAATGTGAGTCAAGCTAAAGCCCAAGCAGAGTGAACTGTCACGCAAAGGCACAAGGCACCCCCACCGCAGCAGACAGCAGCCTCAGTTCATGTGGGTGTTGGAATGGGGGATGCTGACTTGAAGGTGATGAGACATCCTGGGTTGTTTCACCCCCTGCTGTGAAAGCAGCAGTCTGGAGGTCCCTGGAGAGGAATTGAGTAAGTGTGTGGGAGCATGGAGGAGAACATCAGTGTTCTGGCTAGGGGAACCATTCAGCCACCGTGGGCTCTGATGGGCAGTGCGGCTAAGGTGGAGTTTCACAGGGGTGACAGGTGTTCACTGAGAAAAACTGGACCAGACCTTTATATTAAAATGAGTCAGTGGAAATTGTGTGCTAGAATCCCCAACGTGTGAAGCTGTAAGTGTGAGATTGGGGTGGGAGGACAAGATGATGATGCCAAGGTACCAGCATGAAGTTGATGGTCTGGCACAAAAGGCCAGCAGCTCAGGGGAAAAGGAAATTGTAAGTTAAGGTGAAAAAATTCAGAGAAGCATTCTGATTGGCCTGGCTGGAACCTGTGGCCATCCCTTCTACCAATCAGATGCTTCTCTCTGCATCAGTTACCAGAAGAGGTGGGGAAGTCTGCTGGGAAGACACACATGACATATTCTGATATTGCTAATTGTTTTAGTCAGTCTGGAGCCAGTATCTGTATCTTGCTTTTCACAGAGTATTACGAAGATTGCATACCAGAGAGAGCAGGCTGGGGTTCTAAGTGACCATAAAATGCTACAGGCAAGAAAAAGATATGGCGTATTCTTAAACAATTGGTTGGAACATGGAAGGAACACTGTCAAATTCTGTATGCATTCTGGGCATTCAAGTGATAATTCCTTAAGGCAGCGTTTCTCAAAGTGTGGTCTGGGGATTCCTGGGGGAACTTTGAGGCCCTTTTGGAGGGTGCACAAGGTCAAAACTATTTTCATAATAATATAGAACTTTATTTGCTCACAGATGTGCAGTGGAGAAGGAGAGTGGAATGTTCCAGGGACTGTCTGGGATATGAAAATACCACAGACTGAATGCAGAAGCAGATAGGAGACCCCAATGCATCTTTGAAGCCAGACATCAAAGAGATAAAACTGTGCCACCCTTCTCACTATTTTTTTTGAAAGTAGTTCTTTTACATAAAAATAGTTTATCCATACTTGCCATGCAATGGGGTTTATTGTTGTTTAAAGATTAATACATATTTTAAAAACAGTTGTCTGTTTTAATTTCTAATATGGTAAATGTTTACTGACATAACCTGCAGAAACAAAAACTCTTTGGAATCTTCATTAAATTTAAGATATTACAGGAATCCTGGAACCAAGAGGTTGGAGAATTACTGTGGGAAGGTGGTGTTAACTCCCTGGCACTGCACAGGGGAAGGGTCCCATGTGCTTCCAGTTGCATTTTGTTTGTAGTCTGTTTAAATGCTGAAGTTATGCTGAAGTAATGATTTTATTATCATCCTGTGAATATCACCCCAGGCAGGGAGCAATAGAATTCAATCCCATCATTCCAGTCCCTTTGGGCAAGTGATCATGATCCAATTACTTACTATTTCTGAACTGTAATTTCTCATCGATAAAAGGTAGATAGTATCAGCTATGCATCTCACTGGAATTTTGAGAAGATAATGAGGTGTTCGAGAAGGCATGTAGCCCATTGCTGTTGCCAGGGAATCACAGCGCTCCATAAACATTAGCCCCCCTTTCTTCCTCTCAGATGGCTCAGGGGATCAGTTCCTTTAGAATCTCGCACAAGAGTTCTTATGTGAAGTGGTTCCCAAGGAGAGTGCTGCCTGGGCTCTGGCCTTTTTGGGTCCTGTAAGTCTCCTGTCTCTGAAGAATCAATTCACGGGCTCCTGGCGCCTTTGCTTTACAATGCCAGTGCCACCGGGTTCTGTTTCCTGGATTTTCGTACCCTGGGTGGATCCAGTGAAGCCACCAGGGGAACTTTAAATATAGATACAGCTTCAGTGGAGTTTCTCCAAGTACCCCCGCCTATTCCTTTGGGATCAGTATTGGCTTCCCCCAAGTCCAAATATGATGGAGAGTTACCTAGCAACTGTTGGAATTCAGGAGAAATCTGCTAATTAGATTGGTATGGAGAGTGGTTGGTGAGATGTTGCCTAGCAACCAGCAATTTCCTGGACCTCTCTGCAGATTTTGGTGGAGGGCATCCATACTGCTTCCAGAAGGGGTTCCCCAAAGTTCTTTGCTCATGGAAATTTTCAACCAAATTTATCCATTTCTCTCTCTCTTCTTCTCCCCTCCCCCCGCTCCTTTTTCTGTTTCTTCACACCAATCAATTAACCAGGGAGCTAAAAGTAAGTGGAACTTCTGGAAACAGCAGGGCCTAGTGGAAAGAGTGTGAGTTCTAGAACTATGTAGATCAGGATTCCAATCTATTCTGCCACTTACTGCCACTTACACCTCATCTCCCTGAGTCGGTTTCTTCATTGATGAAACAGGGGATCATAGAGCCAAGTTCAGAAGGCTATGACTGTGAAGTTTAAATGAAATAAGACCAGACACCTGTACATGGAGATACTGAATACACATCACTTCCCTGATTGTGCGTGGCATCCATCAGAGGGACCGAAGTATTAGAAACACCTGCCTAAAACATAAACGTCTCAGAGGCACACACTACAGTTATTCATACATAATAGTCTAATTTATGTAAATATAGTGGAAACCACCTCGCCCACCATTTCTTCAAAGCTAGATACTTAGGAATGGAAAAGGAGGACAAAATATATTCCAGCATTCGTGAAAGTTTTGGGGCTTTTTTTGGGGGGGGGTGTCCATCCTGCCCCTGGAAGATGCTGTCCGATCATGAGTCTGTTTTTGCAACAGAAACACAAGTCTGCTGTGGGAGAGAGAATAGAGCTTCTTCACGGCTGTCTACATCCTAACCCCCAGAATCTGTGACTATGTTTCTTCACCTGGTAAAAGGAATTTTGCAGATGTCATTAGTATAAGGGTCTTGAGATGAGGAGAGTGCCTGGGGCTGTCAGAAGGGTGCTTAAGAGGGAGACATGAGATGAGAGGCCAGAAGCAAAGATCAGAAAGGTGGGAGTCTGAAGATGCTGGCTCTGAAGAAGGGAGGGATCATAAGTCATGGGCTGCATGGTGGCTTCTGGAAGCTGAAAAGGCAGGGGAACCCCTTCTGCCTGACAGCCACCAGCCACACTGACACCTGAAGCAACCCAGCCACACTGATACCTGGATGTTACTGCAGTGAGATCCACTCCAGACTTCTCATCCCCAGGACTGTGAGATCATGGATTTGTGTTGTCTTAAGCTGAGTTAATGACAGTCTGTTACAATGGCTACAGGAAACCAATACAGATGCCTTTGAGATTTGGGGGGACTCAGACACCTAGAAACCTGACCCCCCTGTTTCATGCTGCCTTTGGCTAGTTGAGACAAATTGATTCTTTGAACTCATTTTTTTTCCTACTGATTTGTGTAAGGTAGTGGACTAAACCACGGCCCCTCTTGGCCCTTCCGGTGGGAATTCTGCATAGCTCTATGCTCCAGGGTGTCTGGAGGAGACAGTGGGAGCGAGTAACTGAGTAATGTTGCCTGGTTCTTTGGTGGGCTGCGTTCATTCAACAAACTGTACTTAATAGGTGCCAGGTGCTGTGCTAATTGCTAGGAATATAAAGACAAATAAGCTATTTCTACTCCTGCAGAAATTGCAGTCTGGTGGGAGAGAGAGAGAAGAGGATAGACACAATGCTCGGCTGTGTGTGTGTGTGTATGTGTGTATGTGTGTGTGTGGCATGTGCTAGCGCACAGGGCTAAATACCTGAGCTGTGTGAAGGTTATAGCAAGATTTCCCAGAAGAGGTGAAGGATGAGGAGTGCTTCGTAGGAGAGATGAGTGGGGTTGGTTTCCAGGCAGAACTTGTGCAAAGGCAGGAGACACAGGAGGTTGGCTGAGTGTGTTACAGTAAAGAGGAAATGCAGCTGTATGTGTGAAGGAGGGGCTGCCAACCCAGGCTGGGGACCACTGCACACAACTCACTGCTCACTGCACACATCTCATTGAACACTGCGCAAAACAGACTATGTACTGCATGCAGGTAATTTGCACTGCATGTAACTCACTATGCACTGCACATGGCTCACTGCACACCTCTCACTGCACACAACTCACTGTGTACTGTAACCAGCTAGTTGCTCACTAAGCACTGCACACTTCATCTGGTCAGGACCATTTTAATCTGGATTAACCAGGTTTAATCCAGTCAGAACTGGTTTTATCTGGCCAAAATCGGTTTGAATTAGTTTCATCTGGTCAGTACTGGTTTAAAACAGTTCTTGCTTAGACAGAACCAGTTTGAACCAGTTTGATCTGGTCAGAACCAGCTTTCAGTTTTAATCAGTCAGAACTGGTGTGAACCTATTTTATGAGGTCAAAACTGGTTTGAACCATTCTTGACCAATCAGAACTGGTTTGAACTAGTTATTTCCCCAAATAACTAGGAAGAGACTAGAATAATGGAAATAACAACAGCAAAGGCTAACATCACACTTTCTCACACATCCTAAATGTGATCTTAAATGCTTTATGATCTTTACACCCATCTGATGTGGTAGGGTGCAATTATTACCTTCACTTTACAAATGAGGATTGTAGCAGAGAGCAGTTAAATATTTTGTTCAAGGACTCCAGAAGTGTTTGATATGCTCGGATGTTTTCTGACAGCGAGGAGACTTGGCAGACTGGCCTGCATCTCACCAGCTCTGCTGCCTCCCTGTGCTTTCTGTGCCTCCTCCCCAGTCTCAGGCAAGGGTCGTGGGAAATGCAGAGGGAGGCAGCTTCATCAGCAGGCATGACTCACAGCCTGAGCGCCTAGATTTGTTCCTGAAGTGAGATTTCATTGTGTTTATTGCACATAGATGGGCAGCTCTGTTTCCTGTTGGCTTGACTTCCTTCCCATTGAGGTACTGAACCAGAGGGCTGGGAAGGGCGAGCAGTGAAGCAGGGGTAAGAGAGGACTCTGTTTTCAGCAGTAATGAATTCCCTGGCGGCTGTTCCGCTTCATCAGGATGTGCTGATAGGATGTGGAGATGGACTTCATGCTTTGCCCCGGCTGCAGCTCAGAGGGTGAAGCGCGCTTCTCCTCTTGTCTTGCTTGCCTGGGGCCAGACATTGGCTGCAGGGGTTGGAGGGAAGACTCCACATGCTTAACGGTGAGGAAAGATGCAGCAAAGCTCTGGGGTGTAAACTTCGGCTTGAATAATGAGTCAGGTCAAGGAGAAGAGGGGCTCCCCTTTACTGAGTTCACATGGGCCAAGAAGGAGCCTCCACACATCCAGAACTGGCTGTGGGGAGACCCAGAAACAGGCCTCGTCAATATTTGCCTCATCTGCATGTCAACCCAAAGAATTAATTTTTTTATCCTGCCTCATTGAAAAGAAACCAAAACTTGGGGAGATTATGCACATTTGGGAAAGACACATATCAGAGGAATCAAAATATTAGAGGAATTCATATCAGAGGAATTCAATTCAGACTTGCTAGACTCCAGATCCATTCTAGAAATCTCTTTCCTTTTCTGTGACAGGACAGCTGGGTCCTTTCTGCTAGGATTCCCATCTCTGACCATCATTTAAAGGGAATACAGGAGAGCAGGTTACTGATGACCCTTGGAGAGAGGGGACTGCCTTTGATGTGACTGTGATTGTTGAAGAGGTAACAGTTGACGTGAGGGGGACTTGTCTCCAGCAAAGGGACCCTGTGCTGGGAGCTAGGTGCCTGTCGAAGTGGGTTACAGGGCCTTGAGAATCAGCTGGGCGAGTGGTTCTCCACTAGCGGTGACTTGGGTAAGGTCTGGAAATTTTTCTTTGTCACAAAGGGGCGGGGCCTATTAACTCTGCGTGGGTAGAGGCCAGAAATACTGCTCGACTCCCTGCTGCGCACTGGGGTGCCCACACCAGAGAATCATCTGACCTGAGATGTCAGTGGTGCTGAGACAGATCTGGGTAGCCTGGCACTGACAGGTGTGTACTGGGGTGCCAAGAGGTGTGGGGCCCCCTCCCAGGTAATAACTCCTCTGAGGCTGAGATGAGACTAGAGCCCAGACTTGCTGCACCCCAGGTGAGTGTTTTTGTACTTCACTGAACAGCTCTGTGGGGGATACAGGAAAGGTTTTCTGATGGAAGGGAGGGCCTGTGTAGCTCAGGCGGGGCAAAGACCTGTATCAGCAACTAGGTTGGGGTGTCTGGCATGTGCTTTGATTGCTGCTTTGATCCCCATAAATGGTTCAGAGTTGAAGGGCATGGATTTCACTGGCTAAACAACTCACAATCCTCTTTATAGCTGGAAGTGTTGACACTTGTTGATGATCTAAGAAAAACATCCTCTAGAAGACATTCTATGCAGTGACATGCTCCAAAAGAAGAATAAAAACTGTCTCGTCAGGTGATAGCATTGGATCTGCAGTGCCTGAAAGAACATGGGGCTGACAAAGCTTAAGATTCATGTTTGAATCTTATCTGTCACTGGCTTGCCTGCCCCACCGCTCGAACCCTTGAAACTCTCCTCCCACTGCATCACATTCATGGTACCCCAATTCTATGCTCCAGAGGACCCAACTTCCAGAGTTGAGAGTGTTTGCAGCCAGCTCAGGGACCAAGCTCCCCAGACCTGCTGGTGTTCATCACCCTTCCCAGCTCTGGCATGTTCTCTTCGCCAAGCACTGGGAGACAGTTTGCCCATTGGTTGTAACTAAAGTGCTACCCTTATTTAAGGGACCAGGAAAAAGACTGATTATAATAAAGTAAAAATCAAAATCAACAAGCAACTATTAACCAGAGACACACTACGGGGGTGGGGGGGAGGAGGGAGTAGGATCAAAACAAGGGGGCGGGTGGGACTTGAATAGGGACTATAACCAAGATGAAAATGCATACCTTTTGCGAAAATGAAAAATGATGTAAAAATATTATTTAAAAAAATAATAAAAAAAATTTAAAGAAATAAAGTGCTGTAGCCATCTCCAGCAGTGACCCAATAGTGGACAGCTTTGCTGACCCTGGCTAGGCCTGTGTGGAGAGTTCTCTGACAGAACTGAGGATCTACCCCGCTCCCCTGAACCTTGAGTGTCAGGGTCAGAACCCCAGAGACCCGGTCACACCACCTCTGAAGCGCCTGGGATGGGGTGCTGTCTAGAACCTTCAGACTTTCTGCATCCTCCCCACCCATGATTCTTTCTCAAGGGAGAGATCTTTTCTCCTCTCTGCTGGTCCACAGGCAACATGAATGTGTGGATTCCTGTTTCCCTCTGCATTTCCAACCACCTCATTGAGTGCTGATGGGCAGTCAGCTGCGGGGATGAAGCATCGGGAGTTCTGAGGCAGCTGTGGGCTTTGTAGCAGGGGCACGGACACTTCCTGTCAGCTCCACTCCTCTGCCCCAGGGCCCTGCCAGTGTTGTAACAACATCTTCAGAGTGTGTCTGACCACATTTTGTACGATCCTCTCCAGAATCTGCATCGCCTTTCTGAGAGCCTCCCTCCCCTGTGCCTGCAGCACACAGCGTCTACTGAGGCGTCAGGCTATTGCACCCCTAATTTCTTTCTGCACTACATCAGCCAGTCTCCTCTGGTTTATGCCTTGGAAGGTAGAGCTGGGCAGGGATTTTTGATTAGTCCAAGCATGTCTTCCAAAAAAGACTTCATTTTAAAGAAATACTGTGTCTATAGATGCTGGATTTTATGATCAACTTCCAGGAGCCTCCTTTGCTTGCTTTTTCCTGAGAGCAATTTCTGGACCTCATATTCTGCATGTCTGTCTCTCTGACAGTTTGCCCTCACCCTCAAGGTGACCTCAAGGATTATTTCAAAGAGCTTCATAACTTCCTTCCGACTGTTGGGAACTACTCCTAAGGGGATTTCCCAAAATGTATTAAAGTATAAAGGGAGGTGGGATAGACAGAGTCTGAGGATGAAAGTGGGTCAGATGATGCCCTTGAAGATAGAATCTCACCCCCATTCTTCCTGTAACCTGAAGCTCAACAGGGGGCTCCCCAAATCAGTTGATTGAGCCAAGGCTTCTTGGCAGCTGCAGTAACATGTAGCAGTGAAGTGGCAGTCCTAGAGAGAAACCCCTCTAATGGCAATGAAACAGGAGGGATGTCTCCAGAGGGAGAGTTAGAAATTTCCCCTTAATCTAGAATCAATATGAGGACCCTGCATTGTGAGGTGAACACCATACCCAGGTGGATCGGGGGTCATGGAATGTAATGGCCACCACATCCACTTTCGGGTGCCATCTTGGGAAGTATCTGTACACTTCAACTGTACAATGTTTTGGGATTCCCGAAGTATGACCTGAAGGATTAAACTCAGAGAACATGATCTTCTGTTAAGCAGAGTTCTTATGTTCTCAAATATATGAAAGTAAATAAGGGGAGAACTAGAAAGTTCAAGAGACCTTACTGGAATCTTGAATCTGCTAAGCATGAGAGGGAGAAGTCCCTATTGTTTGGGGTGGCAGTGGGGAGTGGGACAATGGGAAGCCAAGTTGGGGTTCGATGTCAGGCAGAGGCGACTTGAGCTTCAAGATGGGGATGATGCAAGACATTGTGAAAATGCAGCTGAGAAGTTTGTAGGACTGATCTTTGAGGGAGAATAAGTAACGAGATTTTGTTTTGGGAAGCTGCTTCTGTCCTTACCTGAGAAGGGGAACCCAGGAGGAGGGTAGGTGGAGGGCAGGGATGAAAGACACAGACTTCTGTTTTGGATTTGTTGATTTAAAGCTTTGTGAGTTATCCTGAGGGGGCTTGGGCGAGAAAGCAGGCAGGAAGGAGAGCCTGAGAATCACCTGCCTGGGGGACCACAGTGAATCAGAGAGTGGGGATGGGGTCCCACAAGAAGAAGATGCAAAGCAGGAGGAGGAGCAGGAGCCCAAGGGCTGATCCTTGAGAAGTACCTTTGCTTAAGGGAGTGATTCTTGACCTTGGCTGTGTGTTAGAACTGCTTGGAAACTATAAAATCTCTTGATGTCTTGGTTCCACCCCCAGATATTCTGATTTCCTTGACCTGGAAGGCAGTTTGGGCATCAAAAATTTTAAATCTCCCCAGTGCAGCTAAGGTGGAGAGCTATTGATTGAAAGGAATTACAGAAGAGAAATAAAAGGAGACTTTTCAAGTTGGGGTTCAATATCAGACAGAAGCGACTTGAGCTTCAAGATAGTGGTGATGCAAGACATTGTGAAAATGCAGCTGAGAAGTTTGTAGGACTTATCTTTGAGGGAGAGTAAGTAATAGAGCAGGTGAGAATTTAGAAATATTTTCATTGTTTGATAATATTTGCTGAATGCCCAATAATAATAATAATAATAGCTTCCTTTTACTGAAAACTTTGCTGTGTCAGTTACTGTGATGAGTGCTTATATACCCTATTTCACATGAGGCTATGAAATAAATATTCTGATCCTCTTTTCAGGCAAAGAAACTAAGGACCTGAGAATTAAGGAACTTGCCAAATGTCACACATCTGATTAAACAGGGGAGTCAAGATTCAAACCTGGCGTTGAATGTCATCAAAACCCTAGGAGCTAATCATTGTGCTACGCTGCTCACTGCTCACTGACCTTGTGCCAAGAGCTCCTGAAGTCCTTGCAATCTGAGGGTGTAGAGCAGGCACATGTAATGGGTAAGTGCTGTCATGGAGGAATGTACAAGGGCCACGGGTACAGAGGAGAAAGCTCACATCAGCCTGGAGCACTCAAGGAAAGCTTTGCTTAGGAGCAAATGCCCAGGCATTCCTACCCAGAATTCCTGCCCAGATGCTGGTGGGCATCTTGGAGTTAAACAGTAACAGTCTTGATCAACTAATGGGCACTTTCTAGAGAGGTCTGAGGATTGGTAATTTTCCTTTCAGACCCTTTGGCTTCATGGAGATGACAATGCCTCTCTAGTGGATGGCAACCAGGTTGGTATCTACTTTTAAGTTCTCCTAGAGCAATAACCACAACTACTGAGAAGGGGATACTAACTTCAATAACACTGAGAATTCTGCATGGGCAGAGCATGATGGCTCAAAGAGATACTCTTAGGTAAATTTTAGCCTCTTACGTGGGAAGGTGCCTCCTAAGACAGTGTGAATTTACTGTATCTGGAAGGAGAAAGGGCACATGTAGACTTTCAGCAATGGGAAGCTAAATGTGGGAATCAGTCAGGGTTGTCATCACCTCATATATTAAAGTTGAGATTGTGCTGATGTCATTCTTGACTACATGAGTCAGAACATAATAAACTTAAAAATTGCCAGACCAAAGGCTCATGCTTGTGATTTATGACAGACATCACAAGCTGCTACATTAACTTCTCGACTTCCCACTTTCGTTTGCATGAAGTTCAAGGGCTGGGGTGGGGGTTGGAGTGGGAAGGAGAAACTGAACTCTTTGTAGGACATGGTCAAAAAGACTGTGGTCTCTGAAGGAGCCAGGTTTGCTCTGTACTTTTTAAGATCTGATCCCAGGCTTCTACTCTTGACTGAGAATGCCAACTCTGTATTAATCACATCAACTCACTGCTTCATCCCCGAGACTTCTCAAGGGAACCAGCTGGTAAACGGATTTAATTGAAGTTCCTGAAAAGGCAGGGAATTGAGAACTCTTTATTTGAATGCAATAACTATGTCAATTTAGGACACAATTAGTGACCAAATATTCAATTTCATACAAGTGGTCTTCACCAATTTGCAGATCATTTTTATCAAACTCAGTGAAACCATTCAGGACTAAGATCTGAGACAGTCAACACTAGGATGATGAAAAATGGCAAAAATTGTGTATTAAAATGAAGCAGGTGCACACAACGATGAGACTATAAATGAGAATAAAACTCTAAGGGAACAAAGTAAATTCTAATGACTTTTCAAGTGATGAGTCTCATGATTTAAGAAATTTCTCTAAACACTTTTTTTTCCAACAATAAATCATTGAGCATCAATGGTAGATCACACACTATACTTGGAAGTAGAGAGTCTCATGTGAACAAGATAAGAAGTCCCAACCTTCAGGGAGCTTACAGTCTAGTGGAAGAGAACAGGCAATAACATAGTTCTGTGAATGGTGCAAGAGGCTATTATTGCCCAGAAGAGGGAAGGTCTGGGAAGAGGATTTGCAAGAGCCATGTGAGATGAAAGGTGGGAATGTTGAGTGTGTTGAGGATTTAATGAGAGGTCAGAGCCAGTAGACAACTTTTTAAAGAAGTTTGAGGAAGAAGGTGAGAGAAGAAAGAGGATAAGAGTGTGTTTGGAAGGATATAGTAGGAGGAGGGAGGATTTTTAAAGACTGAATAAATTCGAGTGCCTTTAAATGTAGCAGTGAAGGAAGAAAGGAAAGGAGGGAGATTTTGTGGGTCCCAAGAGGGTGAGATTAATTTGAGACCAGTTGACAGGTGGAAAAGAGTTACCTCCAGTTCCCAGGTGGAGAAATTTGTTCATCGGGATTTTGTGGCTGCAACCCACCCACGTTAGTGCAAGTAATGGAATCTATTGATCCAAGGAATAGTTGAATGGCCAGGATCAGGAAAGGTAAGGTTCTAGGAGGGTTGGGCTTCACATTTTCACTGCAGAGCACTCATTAACAGATCAGCTGCTCTTCTGTTAGCAACACCCACCCCCCCAAAGTGTCTCTAGTTTATGTCACAAAGGAAGAAATCCAATCAGCTCCATTTGTCTTTTCCTTTCAGGTCACCTGATAGATGTCTGGTCAGTCCATGAATTGTTCCAGCTTGTTGAGAGGTTGACCTTTGATCCAATTAGTGGCTGCTTCACCCCCTCCCTTCTAAAGAATATGCGAGTGCTTGCCTTGGAGAGAAGGAGGCTATGGGTAGGGTACGTGTAGTTAGAAAGGGACATTTGGTTCAGTAAAACTTTCATCCCGCATTTTCCCCGCAACTCAAAAGAAATAGATTATTACAGATAAATTTGAAGTTATCTTTGTACCCTTCCCCAATTTTATTTCCTTTTTTCTCTATTCTTTCCATTATCTTCCTGTAGAGATAATCACTGCCATGAGTTTATGGATTGTGATGGGAAAAAACTTACATGGAATTGGGTCTTCTTGTTTATAGACATGTTACAGGGCAGGTGAGGTGCACTGTGGGACCCCAAACCGGCCCGCTCTAAATGAAAATCATGATAAAGGCTGCCACTCTCTACCTCTCCACAGTCTCTCACCCATGTATCTTTCTAGTCTTTCCTTCCATGCCCCCCAAGTCCCTGGTGCAAGTCCCAAGGCCAAGAAACGAGTGAGTCTTCTTCACCTGTCTCTCTGTTCCGCATGCCTTCCCAGGTCTTCTCCCTCCAGCCTCTCTCCCAAGTGCTTTTTAGCTACCCCTTGCTGCTCAGCTCTACCCTTCTTAGGTGGGCAGGGACCTGGGGCTTCCCCTTTCTCCGGGGATTACATGCTGTACTCCTGATTGACATGTGGTCTCCACTGATCTGTCCCACCTGTTCACTGTCCATTTGTCAAGTCTCTTGGAACCTGCCATTTTAGAAAAAGATTCTTTGTAGGGGTTTTCTAGAAACATATATTTGATGTCTTAAATTACCAGTTGGCTACAAATGCGTATGCATGTATCAGTCCACTTTGATTGTGTTGAACTTCTAATGGTGGTGAGCAAGACAGGAAGTAGAAAGAATGATGGTGTAAGTTCAAGAACCCAGTAATCTGTCCTATGGTCTGGCATTTGGGATCCTCCCAGCTTGCTTTGTGAATTTCTTCTCATTCTGGCAGAACCCCAAGGAGGCTGCCGGAGTCAGCTTCTCAGCACTGTAGATAAAAACCTAACTCATTCCACCCTAAAAAGTACCCAGCTCAGCTGCTGTCCCACAGTCCCTTTTCTGCCCCAGATGCTAATTGCGTTTAACTAATCCACAAGTGAAATGTCCACACAGAATTCCATTTTAATTAGCATAGCACACTCTCTGTGCAAATTTGTTCTCAGCGGAGGCCCATTGCAGCTGCGTGGAGATGCTAATGGCGGGGCCCCTTGATGTTTTCCCGATAGCTTTTAGCTGTAAATGCATTTGGGCAGAATGCCATAAGCATCCTGCCCAACTGTATTACTGGGGAATGCCTGATTGGCTAGAAGTTGATCCTCCTGTCATTTTTCTGAGTTTCTTTACATTTACTCTTGAACCCCAGATGTGCCACTTTTTCACAGGCTGCTGTGAAAAGAAGCAGTATTGGGGCAAGCGGTGTGGAGAGAAGAAGTAGGCTATGGACTACTGTCTTTTTTTTTTTTTTTTAAAGATTTATTTACTTATTTATTTATTTATACAAGCACTGGGTACAGTCAGAAGAATGGGAGGGTGAGAGAATTCACCAGAGTCAGAGCAGAGAGCAGAGCAGGCAGAAGGACTGAAGTACACTGCTGAGGGGAGCAGTGGGCGGCAGGAGAGGTCTGCGCTCCATGTGGGACCCTCTTCCGGTGTCCGGGAAGCAGCCGGGGATCGAACTGGCACTGCAGAGGCTGCGGGCAGCTACACAACCCAGCGCTCAACCGCTGCGCCACCGGGGAGGCCCTGGACTATTGTCTTTATTCTGGGCCATGGCATTTCAATGCTGAAAAGCTACTTTAAATTATTTTGTCCAGGAAACTATTTTGTCCAGGGAAAACTATGGTCTGCATTCTTTTAGCCTGAACTGGACTAGTATCTCCATCGAGGGCCCACCCAGTGGTTCTTAATGCTGGCCAAACATTAGAACTACCAGGAAGCTTAAAAAGTACCAATACCAGGCCCCACCAGACTTATGAACTCTGGATTTGGGTGAAGGCCCAGCATTGTTATTTTACCCCCATGTTCAATGTTATGGCTGAATTGCATGTTGAAGTTTTAATCCCCAACACCTCAGAATGTGAGTGTATTCGGAGAGAGGTGAGTGAGAATGAGGTCAAGTGTGTGGGCCCTCTTCTAACATGACTGGCATTCTTATAAGTTAGGAGAGTAATAAGGCACAGACAGGCGTGAAGGTATCAGGAGAAGATGGTTCTTTACCAGCAAGGAGCGAGACCTCAGAAGGAACTAACCTCGAAGACACTTTGATGTCAGACATTTATCCTCTGGAATTGTGAGAAAACCACTCTGTTGTATAAGCCACCAGTCTGTCATTCTTTGTTACGCAGCAGCCAGAGCTGACTAATACATTCCCTAGTGGACTAGTTCAGAGGTTAGAACTTAATAGGAGCTGTTCAGTTTTTTCATGGCCAGTTGATTATTTTTCCTAGTTATATCGAGAAATAATTGGCACACATCATTGTGTAAGTTTAAGATAGCCAGCATGATGGATTGACTAATGTATTATGAAATGAGTGCTATCAATTGATTTTTTGAATAAAGGAGTGAGTTTTCTAGTTCTTTTCAGTGCTCTTGGCCTACCATCTAAATTTATGGGAATCATTTTTTTAAAAGATTTATTTATTTATACATACAAGAACTGGGGTATAGGCCAGAGGTGTCGGGGGTGAGAGGATTCACCAGAGACAGAGTGGGGAACAGAAGAGGCACAGTGACTGAAATATACTGCTGAGGGGAGAGCGGGTGAGTCAGGAGAGGTCTGCTGTGCCATGTGGGTATCTCCCTGGTCGGGATCGAACTCATGCTGAAGTGGCTGCAGGTAGCTCCATAGGTTGCTCCTTGAGCACTTATGCTACCAGTGAGGCCCGTGGGAATCATTTACAAATATTGACAGTAATCATTTTCTCATATCAAGTCCACCCTCTTTTTGAATTCTCTGCTCAAGCCAAGCTGATTTCCTCACTGTTCCCGAGCATTAAAGTTTTGCTGCCTCTGGGCATCTTCCTGACTGGCTTGCTCTTCCTTTCACCCCTTGGCAAATTCATTCCTTTTCTCCCTACAGGCCATTGATCTTGAATTTGATATCCTTCTAGTGCTCTTTTTGTCCTCTTGTTTTTGAGTGTAGCTTTGTAGTTAGTCTTTTTTCTTATTCTTGTTAACCACGCTTTACTGAGGTTTGATATATACAGTTAAAAATCTTAAGTGTACTTAAGATGCAACTCTGAGGTCAAGACAGAACATCTCTCCCACTCCAGAAGAGATCCTTTATTAGGAAAGATCATCTCCCCAAAGAGTTACCATAGATTTGTCACCATAGATTGGTTTTACCTGTTCTTAAGCGTGCTACAATCAACTGTCCAACATGGACTGTTTGTGTATGGCTTCTTTTGTCCAACGGAATGATTCTGAGATTCATTCATATTGTTACTTGTCTCAGAAATTTATTATTTTCAATCCAGAATACTATTCTATTGTGTGACTATAAGACATTGGTTTGTTTATCCTATAATCATGTATTTTTATATATTTAAAAGATTATATCTAACATTTTATAGTGGAAGGGGGAGATTGTATGGATTCTCTTTAGAATTTTTCAATTATAAGCTAAGTTTCCTTGTCAAATGATTGTGCTCAACAGAAACTAAAAATCACTAAGAGGAGATGGAGTGGGTGCTTTCAAATCAAACCAAAGCTTTTAGGGTGTGTTGGAAAAGCCCCTGGCCTGGGGTCAGAGATCTGCATTCTGTGTGTGTGACTTGGGACAAGTGGCTTCATGTTTCTGGGTCTGTTTCCCCCATTTTAACTAGTAGAGTTGGGGGCTGATTGTTTCTGAGATGCTCTCTGGCTCTTGTCTCCAGACCCAAGAGGAGACCTGAGTGAGAGGATTTGGGCCAGCGCTCATCTCTCAATATGGGTCTCCCCGGGTAGTGGGGGGGGGAGTGTCTCCCTCCTGCTGGATTAACTGTATTTGTGAAAGGCCTATGAAGCCTTTTAGTCACATGAATTCTTTGTTGCCCGAGCCCGCGCGGACTGGTCAACGAGGTTCTCGAGGGGAGAGCAGCGACCTGAAGAACAGGGGTACACCACGGAGGGAGACACGTACACTCTTGGTTCAGCTATCGCAGGTCTCTTTTACTTTCGGTTTCGGCGGGGCTTTATAGCTGGGGACCGGAAGCGGAAGAAGCAGGCCAACAGTGCCTAGCCAATGATCAAACACATAACCTTATTTGGTGCGCCTGAGGCCGTCATGCACACTGGGCCAAAAGAAGCACAGCTAATCCCGGAAGGGCACATGCCCTTATTTGGTGCGCCGGAGGTCGTCATGCGCACTGGGCCGAAAGGAGCACAGCCAATCACGGAAGGGGGAAGTATCCTGATGCCACGAGGTAAGGCGCCAACACTTTGTAAGAAAAAGGGTTTAGTGTGGAGCTGTAGGAAACATAAAAACACTCCTTAGCCTAGGAGGAAGGGACTTAAATGCCCCTGGATATTGGTTCATGTGTAATAGCATGATATCCATGGAAAGGGGGGTGTCCAGGTTCCCGGCCCACCCACAGAAGACTGGAGCTGAGCAGGGAGAAGATAGAAGGACTGGAAACAGAGACTAGATGGGGCTGCTCCAGGCAAATGGAGCAGAGAGACATGCGAAGAAGAAGCTGCTCTTGCTTCTCGGTCTTGGACTTGTACCAGGGACTTGGGGGACATGGAAGGAGCCACTTGAAACAGACATGGGTGAGAGCTCCGTGGGGAGGCTGACTATGGCAGCCTTATCTTGATTTTACTCCTTTCCTTTCAGATTTGCCTGGCCCCTTCTGCCCCTTTCCTATTAGAGTTCCTTTGTATTGCAGGTCTTACGCAGTAGACTGTGTTTTCTCTTGATGCAGTGGATGGCAGAACCCATTTAGAGTAGGCAGGTTTGGGGGTCCCTGAGAACCCCTCCTCCTGCCCTGTAACATTCTGAGCACTAATTTTACCCACCAGCCCTGTTCACCAGGCCCATGGAGAGGGACCCCCAGGTGGTGGGGTGTGGGCAGGACTCATCAGTCTTGCTATCTGTGCTTACAGAGACTGAAGCTCTGCATTCAAGTCCTGCTTGATGACTTTTAACATATTTATTCCTTGCTCCATTTCAGCAAAGCAGTTGAACATGGCATGAGAGACAAATCCTAATCAGCAGGTTAAATAACCAATAAGGAAATTTGGGGAATGGGAAAAAGTAAATAGGGCAATAAGATGAAGCTGAGCAGGGTGCCTCCCCCTCCTCGCCCTGCTCCTTCCCCCCAAGTTTTCTGTCCCATTGAAACCCTGGACTTTAGGTATTTTGTTTACAAATGTCCACTAAACCTCAAGGAGTCATGAGATTTGCATTAGAGAGCTCTATGTAAGTGACTTACTGTTTTCACAACAGATAATCCTGTTGTCGACCCAACTTAATCAGCTTCCACTAAAAATGTGTTCGATAGACAAGGCTTTTAGGCAAGTGGGTAAATTTGCAGCAGTGGGCACCTTCCTTCCCTTTTTAATTGTGAATGTTTCTTTGCATTAGATTATTAGAGAATGATCAGCAGAACAGAATTTACACTTTTGACAAATTACACAAAGAAACTGGGGCAAGTTCTAAATATCCAGGCCTCCAGCTATTACTTTTCCAATATTTCCTGGAATTGTTTTATGGATGTTCTCTGCACAGCTCTCTAGGGAAGAAATTTGTGCATCAATGGAAAAGTAGGCATTGCTGCCAGCACACACATGCAGATTACTTAATTCTCATTCTGTGTGGGCTTCGTGCCTGTGATGGGTTGAATCATGTCTCCCTCAAAATCATGTGCTAAAGTCCTAACTCCACTGTTTTAGCATGTGAACTTATTTGGAAATAGTCATTGTAGATGTAGTTAGTTATGAGGTCACACAAGAAAGGGGTGGGCTCCTGAGCCATATCATGGTGTTCTTATAAAAAGAGTTAATGTGGAGACAAATGCACATGGAGAACACCATGCAAACATTGAGACAGAGATTGGGGTGATGCATCCTCCAGGCAAGAACCCCAAAGACTGCCAGCAAGATGACAGGTGTGGGCCAGCTGCTCCTCACAGCCCTCAGAAGGAACCGGCCCTGCCTTTCAGCAGAACTTACCTGGACTTCCAGCTTCTGAACTGAAATGTGAGAGAATGAATTTCGGGTACTTTGTTTAGCAGTTCTAGAAAACCCATACATCTTTCATTGCCTTTGAGATATAGAATTTCTTTTTATTGAGTTATAATTGACATAAAAGTTGTAATGGTTTCAGGCATAGAAAATAATGATTTGCTATTTGTATTCATTATGAAACGTTCATCACAGTAAGTCTGGTTATCATCTGTCACCAAGCAAAGTTAACTGTTAGGACTTATTCATTGGCAACTTTCAAATATGCTTTGCGATGTAGTCACCACACTCTATGTTACACCCCCTGACTTAATTATTTTATAACTGGAAGTGTTAGGGGGAAAGGATGGCTGCCCTGTAACAGAAGTTTGTATCTCTTGATCTCCTTTATCATTTTGCCACTGCCTCAAAATGCTCGCTGTGGATGCCACCCTTCTGTTTGCCTTTGAGCTATTTTATATTTGGTGAATGGTAGATATTTCTGAGTTTGAAGAAGTAATTCTTGTCTGTAGATGTGTAAATTTTGTTGCATCCACTTAGAGGTTTAATTGGCTTCCTTACCCTGCCATCAAAGAAGCTGGTTTTATCCATGTTTGCATTTCATTTCAGTATTCTGCATCTTTAAATGCGTCTGTCCTTTGAACTCGTGGCAATATCTTGCTGGTTCTCTCACTTGAAAATGAGATCAAATCTTTAACCCATGCTTAGTTGATATCTGTGGGAAAGTCATGATTTTACATTTTTAGGGAAAAATTACCCTTTAGCAGTTCCTTACTATCAATGAGTTTTTGCATGTGCATGTTTTATTTTTTCTCTTTTCTGTTTTGGATGATAAAGTCCAAATGGGCCAGAGACAGAGAGATCTATGCCAAATGGAGGAGGGTAGCCTGCGGGACACACAGCTTTCTTTAATCAGACACTTGAAGGGCTGTCACTTGAGGTGGGTAGAGACCTGCTTCCTCTAGCAGCTGTTAGAGGGAAACAGGTTTTGGAAGATGAGTTTGCTGCTCTGCAGAGTTGTCCAAAGATAAGAAGCACTGTCTTGGAGGTCGTGAGTTGCTGTGATTGTGTGTGTGCAGGTTGGTTTGGATGCTTTGTTGTTGGATGTTATATGTCAGGGTTGGCTGCACGTTTTGAGGTCCCTTCTAGCCATGAGGATCGATAGTTTAAAGATTTAAGGATGGACATTAACATTCTTTCCCCCTTCTTTTACTTGCTTCCATTTCTCGGCCTCTCTTATCTTAGCTAAACAGTTCCAAATCCTTTCTCCCTTCTTCTCTAGCTGTTTCCACTGATACACTCTGTCATTCTTCTCTTCGATCTTGACATGCCTGTTTTGGGGGTGAGATCCTGCTTTTTCCTTCATTAGCTTAGCTCCATCTGGCTGCCCATCAGATGGAGACAGGATGGAACATTTAGAGTTTTCATCCACTGGACCCTGGTCTGGGGGTACCTCGTGTATGTTCTCTTTGGCAAAGATGTTCAGTGTCATTGGTAAGTGGCCGAGAGCCATCGGAGATGTGTGCTGCTGCCTGACACGCTGTTTGGGGCTGCCAGCTAGAGAAACTCAGAGGGTATAATTAATGCCATATGCGTGTTGTCTAACGTCATAAATCTGCCTGTGAGGGTTTCTCGTGGGCATTTTCTGACTGTTGGTGCTAAGCATCATGAATCCCCATCACTGCTCTCCAGGCTTGTCATCATTTTGCAAGTTATAATTTGCAAAATGGGAGAGACACCTATTAGCATGAAGCCAGTTAAGGTTACACCAGTGACTGACTTCATTATACACCATGCTTCTTGCAGGTTTGTAATTATGCAGTTAAAAAAATGAAAAAAAATATTTCCAAAGGCAGTCACTTGGCATAGATATATAGTTCCAGTCCACAAGAATTATTGATATAATTTTGTTTTGCCTCGTTTTATTAATAAAAAAGTAGGTTAAAAATTAGTGTACATGGAAAAACTAAAGCAAGTTTTAATGCCTGAAGCTTATAGGTGTAATATAGGCTGTAGCTTGTATCCTAAAAATTGTTAATCCCCTCATTTGGCTGCAATGGAAGCAGAACCCCCTGTGCATTGATTTTGGGGTTCTTTATTCTTCCAGGATGCTGTGGCTATAGATGGTATTGGCAGGTTCAGAAGGTGATGGTGAGAAATGGACTTGACCAAGGGCAGGTAGCTGGTTCTGAGTCCTCACTGGGGGCAACTGTGAGGAACTGCTACCTAAGTCTTGGCTTTTAAGCTTGAGTCAAGTAATAAAGTGTTGCGGGGACCTGGTCACTCACCTGTCATCGAATCAACCGGGAAGACAGGCAGTCAACCATCCTTCCTGTCCCAGGGAGGAACAGTTCCTTTGTCTCCCCCACCCCAGAACCCTGGCTCAGCAGCCATGGGGCCAGCCATGCAGAGCTCAGCGACAGTGTGGAGACTTCAGGGCCAGCGTTCCCTCCTTAGGCCTTTTCTCCAACTCCTTCCTGGGAAACACATATCTATCAAGTCCCAGTCCCTGATTATCCTCCCTAAATTTACTACATATTTCATCATGTCTCATTATACCTGGGTTCTCATTAAAACAGTCATTTGGAGGTCTCTCCTCTTGGGAGATGGCTGTAACATCATCCCATGCTTCAGGCTAATCCATCAACTCAAGCAAAATTGCTGGCTCAAAGAGTGCTCACATTAAAATTTTTTCTTTTTCTTTTTCAAAATGAATGTTTAACTCCCTATCATGTACACCCAAAAGAATCCTCTTCACACCCTATGAAGACCTAAAAATGAAGCATTATATCTCATCTTTTCTTTAAATTTGAGTATATATTTATCTCCTCAGGAGTCCTGATTCGGAAGCACTCAGGGTAAATGAAATTCTTATAAATGATATCTTATTTCATCACTTGTTTTTGTGATCATTTCTAAGCTTAGATTTTAGCTTAATTTCTCTCTGATGGTCATGTAGTGAGACTCTGAATGATCTGCTCCCAGGGCTTACTATTGAATAGTTAAGGCTCTGCAAACAGCACTTTACTAAACACTCAATATTTTCCTTGTAAAAACATTTCAAGGCAAAGAAGTGTTCTATCATCAATAGATTTTGCCTAATTTTTATTCGGTAAGCTCAAACGTATTTTGAATGTTTCTTGGATGTTCTTAAATAACATGTATGAGCAGCTGGGATTTTAGGCCTGACTTTGCTACTAACTTGAAATACTCAGTATCTATAGATATCTGATTTCCATGCTGCTATTCCCTCTCCTTGTTCATGGCAGACATTGCTAATAGATTGAGATAAGATTTCTAGCCGAGCCCTGAGACAACCTAGAATTCTTTTCAAGGTAGCTCTAGGTAGCCCTGCCTAATTGATTAGAGTTCTAGAATAAGGTTCACCCTACTGAACAAGGTGGTGCTATCCACCTCAGAACCAGACATGATCCCTGCCCACCTGAGCCCCTGGTAACAAGCTTTCTGCTTGCAAACGGCACTGCAGACCCAGTAGGAACCTTGCAAATCAGCCTCAGCCAAACTTAATTGAGTAATTCCATCCTCATGAGGAACTGACAGAAGGTCTTTATTTGCCAAAACTAGCTGGTCCAGACTGGAAGAGGGGTTTACTCCTTCAAATGCACAGACACCACTGGGTCTATAGCCAAAGGAAATAAAATCTCTGTCTTGAGGGCTTATCTGCACTCGTTTGTTCATCTTGGCATTATTTTCATTAGTCATGACATGGAAGCAACCTAAGAGTACACTGATAGATAAATGAATAAAGAAAATGTTCTATGTATGTTATCTATCTAGAATACATAGTATGCATAGTACAATAATATGGAATATTAATCAGCCATAAAAGAAGGAAATTCTGCCATTTGTAATAACATGGATGAGTGTTATCAATTTTATGTGAATCTGAAAAAACTGAACTGATAGAGACAGAGAGTAGATTGGGGTTGCCAGGGATTGGAGGAAGGAGGAAATTGTTGATGGTGGTTCAAGGGTATGAACTTCCAGTTATAGGATAAATAAGTTCTGGGCGTGTAATATACAGCATGGTGACTGTAGCTGACAATAATGTGTTGTATACTTGAAAGTGGCCAACAGAGTAAATATACATGTTCTACACACACACACACACACACACACACACACACACATGCACACACGCACACACACGGAAGTGATGTGAGGTGATGGGCCTCAACGAAGCTCATGGCAGTTACCACTTTACACTATGTATATCAAATCATCACTTTGTACACCTTAAAGATACACAATGTCACCTGTTGAATGTATCCCAAAAAAGATGATGAAAAAGGAGGGGTAGGACAGAGACTGAGGACACTGATAAAATTATAGTGAAAAGCATTACCAGATGTTGATTTTCTGACTAAAGGTGATTTAGAGATCCGATACCCCATGTTGAAATGGCTGTGAAATATTTGACTTCATTGCCAAGCCAGTATTATTTGGACTCTGAGAGCCTCGTTCAGTGTGTGAGAGCAGGCATGTAAACAGAAGGCCAAAGCTATTTAGGACATGGTTAAGGGCCCCATGTTTACATTCTTTCATTGTGAGTTTCCAGCTAGTGACAGGGTCACACAAAATAGGGTTTAGCTTCCAGGGCGTGGGGGCTTGCAAATGCAAGGCAGGTGTCAGAGCCCCAGCCAAACAGGGTGGATAGGCAAAGGCTAGAGTTGAGATGGAGAGCTGAAAGGAAATGCTACAATGAGGGCACATGAAGGAACTCAGGGCTTACCCTGAGCAGATTCAATATAAGGGCCAGCAGAGAGCTACTCAACTGGATATTAGACTCTGCAGGGAGGGGCAGGGAAAGCTGGAGCTGAGATCAGCCTCTGCAAGGATTTCACTCACGTCCAGGGAGTGTGTGTACATAAATCCAAGATCCTGCCTGACTTGCAAGCACATCCTGCAGTAGAGCCAAGTCTCTAGGGCGAAACTTAATAAAAGTGTCCAGTGTTCAGGGCGCAGGTGTCTTCCCCAAGCTATTTCAGAGCAGCTGAAGACTAAGGACATGTAACTCTTATAAAATTTTGTGGGAAAAACTCTTTGATTGAATTGGACAGGAGCTTGAGTCCAGTAAGAAGTCTGGGACGTGATTTTGCTTTTCCTGCTGTCTCTTGATGAACTCTGGGAATTGAGCTCAATAAAAGGTCTCATGCTGGAGATGGAGCCACCCAGCAATCTTCTGTAGCTTAATATGCTCGTTCGTAACCGATGCCACCAAACAGAGGAAAATCTTTTCCCCCACTGCGGCTTGAATTAGGACGCAGACTCTTTCCCCGTTTTTGGACTCAGTTTGGCGCTGTGTACTTTGGTTCTGTTTGCAGTCACATCTGAATTCACTTGGGAATCAGGTTTTGGAACTTAGTACAGCAAATCTCAACCCCTGGTTGCCTATTACCATCACTGGAGAAGCTTTAACACACAGTCCCTATAATGATGATGGTGGACTAGGCAATCATGAATGAAAACCCTATTATATGTATAGTATGATCCTCCCATCTTACCAAATAAAACAGCAAGTCATTCCTATGTGCACATTACCAAAATTATCTAATTACATTGCTAAATGTTCTGGCCATTGAAATATTGCATGAAATAACATGTCGCATAATAGCATTATTTACAGAGGTAAATAGCAGACCACAAAGCAGAAACTCAGTAAACATTTACTGAATAAGTGAATTGGCAAGAGGCTAATTTTACTGTCCAGGAATAGCAATGCACTTGAATGGGTGGTATCAATGGTTGTGTAAATCATGCAAAGTTATAGGCACAGCTTGAGAGGGGAACAAAAGAAGGGGGTGCTGAGAGGCGTAGGGACCCCATAAGCATTACCAGGCGTTGATTTTCTGACTAAATTCTCTGCACAGGCATATTTCAAAAAAGATAAAAGTGTCAAGATAATGACTAGCACATTACGGAAACATTTTATAAGCCATTATATGTTTCTAGGAAATTATCCGTAATAACTATGGAGTCAGACATGAATCTGAACTAATTTGGCTAAAAAGCTGGCAAGATCCAGGACACTGGGTTATCTCGGGCACGTGTTTACTAAAAACAGTTTTGAACATATTAGTTGCTCCTGATGAGAGCAGAAAGGCCGATTGGTATAGTTACAGAAAGGCCAAAATTCCTTCTGATACCAGAACCATGAATAATATGGCTGAGCGAGTCATCTTAATGATCTTGCCAACTGATTTGCTGGCCCCAGTGTCCCTTTGTGGCTTTTCTTTTTCTTTCCTTTTTTTTTTTTTTTTAAAGATTTATTTACTTATGCATACAAGAACTGGGGTACAGGCCAGAGGTGTCAGGGATGAGAGGATTCACCACAGACAGAGAGGGGAACAGAACAGGCAGATCTACTGAAATACACTGCTGAAGGGAGCAATGGGCAAGACAGGAGAGGTCTGCTGAACCATGTGGGTAGCTCCCTGGCTGGGCATCGAACTCAGGCAGCAGTGGTGATAGCACTGAGACTCAGCCCCTGGGCCACCAGAAATGACTTATGTTGTAGTCAAGATTCTCAATACATCAGGACCAAAGAAAAGGACCCCTCTCCCCTTAAAGAATTTTGCCCTCATGAGTGTTTTTCCTCTTGTCTGTCTGGGAAGTCTAGCTATTATCTGTGCCCTCCTGACAGCAGAAGGGACCAACAGTAGGAGTCCTTTTTATGTACTTGTTTGACTTGCTTCAAGATTTCAAATATTCAGAGGTCTAAAGTTACACACAGTTCAAAGATTATTTACATTAGAGGAGGTTCCTTTAAAAATCATTGCTCAAAAAAAAAAATCACTCAATATACTTTTTTTTTATAAAGTTCTGACTTACAAAAATCAATGCCCTTTTTAGTGGTAAGCCTTGTATGTCGGCTCCAGGTTTGCTCAATACACTTATCTTGCCCCAGACCAGGGGCAGGTGCTGTGGTCCATCTGGGCCTCGGACCTCAATCAACTCTTGGTGACAGTGTTTCCAGCTACCTCTTCAATGACTTTATTCCCCCAGAGTCCCCTGGGGCTCAGTGCTCTCAACGACCCTCTTTCTGTTCAAGAGTGAGGTTCTGAACAGGCTTTTCTCCTGTGTGCCCCAGTGCTCAGGGGCCTTCTCTTGGCACTGACTCTGAGTTGGCCTGCTTGTGGCAGACAGTCAAAATAAGAGACTCTGGATTGACCCACTGGCAGCACCCAGGCAGGCTTCTCATCCCTCTGGCCCTGAGAACGAGCGTTCCCAGGAGCTGCTCCAAGTGTAGCCTGTGAGGGTGTGTTACTGTGGGGTGGGTTGGTGAGGCTCTCTGGACTGCACAGGATTGAATACAGTGACAGAAGTTAGAAAATTCTTTGGGTGGGGGGGGGGTAGGGATGGGATCTTGCGATCTTGTGATCACACAGAGGATGCCTCTAAGTTCCTTTCTTGATTCAATTGCTGTCTATCAATTCGGAAGGGCCTGTCTCTGTTGAGTCCCCTGGCCTTTGCGTATGGGGACCAGCCTCACCTGGATGCACTTAGATTTTGCCTCAGTAGTGCTTCCTCTGGCATGCATTTGTGTCGAGACCTTTATCCATGATCTATCCTGGTCTCTCTACCTGCTTCTTAGAACAGAGACACTTTTTTGGGGGTGGGGGGCGGGAGGGGAGGGATTGGGGTCAGAATGGGGGGGTTGCAATTCTATGGGGAATATAAAAATAAAATTTATTATTAAAAAAAAAAGAAGAACAGGTGATTCAGGTTTCCTGCTTCTGAGCGCCCTTGGTCCTTAACATACCTGCCCACTTCACTTTGTTCTGCCTTTCACCTCCTGTTTCAGCCTCGCCCTTTCCCTTGCCAGCATGCTCCTGCCCTTCCAGCCTAAGTGGGGGCTCTGCATGTCTGGGGAGGATTGCCCTCACTTCCTGCGGATGCCGTGGTTGTCTTACATTAGCCTTGGACCACCCCCGAGCACAGGCCTGAGGGAGGCGATGGAGGCGCGGCTTATCTGAGTCGTCTTCTGACCACTGACCGCCCTGCAGGCAGCACTACTTCGCTCTTGTTTCCATAAGAGGACTTGCCAGGAAATGCTGTGGTGAATGGGGCTGTGCCCTGGGAGGACATCCGGTCTCATTTCACACACGGGTTTGGATATTAGTTGTAATTAAGGCTTGGTATGACGTCACCTCTTCAGCTCTTGGGAGAGTTACTACCTGTTGCATGGTGTGGCATGTGGATGTTTGATTTCAGAACTGAAGAACACAGTGAAATCTGATCTTGGCTGTCAGGTGGGTCTGGAAGGCTCTTGAGAGCAGAGAGAGGTGTTTCCTAAGCGGTTTGCTAACTCCCCTGGAAGAGTGTAAATGAGAGAGGGCCTGTTTACCTTCAGACCGGTTCCGGTGAAAGTCAAGCCTACTGTTCTTAAGCTGGTTGAGTTCTATTGTTTTCTAGTTCAGCTGTGTTTAGGAGTTTGGAGCCACTAATAATACTTCCATTGAAGATTAGATGACATAGAAATGAAAAAGGAACATAGCACTTCATTCAAGATCCAACACCCTCAATCTAATTGAGGGAGACAGTCAATAAATTCTATAAATAAGTGCCTTATATAGTCTAGCAGATGTCACTGATGCTATGGAAAAAAAAAGTAATATAAGGGATTTGGGGAGTGCTTCAGAGTGGAATTGAGAATCAAGCGATCCTGCAGTCTCATTTAAGAAAGGGGGCTCGAGTTATTAGATGTCTGGGGAAAGATGTCCCAGGGAGAGGATCCCCTTCCACACTCCCACAAAGGCTTTGAGGAGTAAGGGTGACTGGCATGTCTGAGGAGGAGCAAAGTTCGTGCTGAAACCTGTGGAGCGAAGGGGACAGGACATGAGGCCAGAGAGTTCAAGGTGCTTATTACGTGAGATGGGGAGCCAGCAGAGGGTTTGAGCAGAGGACTACAGTGCCCAGGACCATCTGAATGGAATACAGATTTCCAGTTAGGTTTTTCACAATTATAGGCTCTGCTTCCTAGACACCCCAGCTTGGGATAGAACTAGCTTGCAATAAACTATATTTTATTGACTCTCCCCTCATCCGCTTTGTCCAAGTTCCAGCCTGTCCTACCATTTATGGCAATGAGTTTCAGAAGACACTAGTTGGCATCTTTATGCATGAATTTGGCCCTCTAAGCTACTGTGTTCACAGCAGGTTCATGCCTTCCTCCACTCTGGCTTCTACAAGGAGGAAATTTCCTCTGGCTCTTGACAGTCCAATATTTGCTGACATTCTCTTGTCCCACTGCAAATCTCCATTCCAGATGATGCTGGTCTAGCACACTGTAACAGTCAAGGTTCTCAGTTGCAACCAAAAACTACTCTTGCTAATTAAATCAGAAAGGACTTTATTAAAGGATGCCAGGTAGCTTACAGCATGTTGGAAGGGATCAGAGAATCAGAATTTGAGATACATAGCCAGAAACAGAGCTTAACAACATGGTTGGACTGCTGGAGGAGACTTGGTCACTTTCCCCACCGTGTGGGGTGGAAGCTGGGCCTGGCATGTTGGTGACTAAGACCTTTGCCATTGCTGCCTTTGGAGCTGATTGTAACCCATGCACTTCGCCTGCCAAAATGGCTCCCACATGGCTCCTCTTCCTCATGCTTTCCATACTGAATCTCATTCTGCCCGTGTGCTGGTTGCAGGAACAGCAAGGTTCTGACTTCTTCCCTGGCAAGGCCATGATCCTAAGTGGAAACTTTCCTTAAAATTGGGAAGGCTATTCTGGGTGCCAGAAATGATGAAAAATATCCCTGCTACTCACTGTTCAGGCTGTTGGGTATGTTCTGTGCTTCACCAATGATTTTGAAATGGAGATAATGCCTTTCACCCCTCATTAGTGCCTTAGGCGCCCATTATTTTATATAGATTTATTATTATAATTAAAACAAATGCTACATGGAATCCAAAGAGTCTACAAAGAAGTACTATATTACAAAAGTCTTTATTTTTTGTTAAAAAGTATATGCCTATCATTTAAAAAAGTCAAGTAGTGATAAAAGATTTATTAAAAAAAATACCCAGTGCAAAAACCCTTGCTTAACAGCTCTCCATTCCTTTAGGAACACTTTCTTTTAACTTTGAATCCTTTTTTTACTTCCTATGTTTTGCCTCCATATTTCTCAATAATATGGCTACACTGCTCTTTCTTGATTAATCACCCTTAGACATTATTTATTGCCTTGCCATTATGGGGAGATGAGAATTTAAAATTTCCACTATTTCTCGCCACACTTCCAATATAATTAGAGGATTATATAGCAATAGTGAGGTCCATGTTTGCTGTTTTTAGTATAGCTATTTAATATTGCTTACTCCTGAATTAAGTACACCATTTTATTTCCTACTTGAGTTGTTTTTCCTAGAATTAATAGTAATTATCTCATTTATTTTCACTTCTTTTATTTTTTGGGAACGTTGGGTTAATTTTCTCACATCTTCCCATAGTTATGTAGAATTCCACTCAACTCATTTTCTACACACACCTGTCAGATAACCTATTAGATAACATTTTAGCCATTCTTGAAGCCTGTTCTCCTACTGTCCCCTTTCCTTGAAACTACTTGTTCCAATAGTATTTCCTGAACTACTTGTTTTCTGGATGGTCTCCTGTCCTGGACAGACTCTTTGCTTTCCATCGATGTTGGATTTCCACTTTCCTGGATCCCATGTACCCTTATTTCTTGGTTAACTCCATGATTTTGTTTGTTTGTTTCTTTTTTTTTTTAACTCCATGATTTTGGTGGCACACATTCTCCTGTAATATTCTAAGAAAAGTAAGCATGAGAAAGAAATTGTATGAGACTGTCTACTTTATTCTACTTTCAAAACTGATTGATAGGTTAAATGGGTATAGAATTTTGTATTAGAAACCATTTCAATTATTTCTTCTACCTTCTAGTATTGCTGTTCAAAACTCTAAGGCCATTTTTGTTCCCAGTTTTTTGGATGTGGCTTTAGAATTTTTTTCTCTCTGGAAAATTTTAAAATCTTTTTAGAGCTTCCTTTTATTCATGGTGTTCTGAAATTTCACACAGGGTGTGCTTTTAGTCATGAAGTATTGTATTCTTTGTGGGCTCTGTCCATTAGAATGACTGTGTCTTTCAGTCCTGGGAAATTTACTTGTATTTCTTTGAAAATTTCTTCCCCACTTCCCTCCTCCCCACCACCAATTCTCTCTTGTTGGAATTCCTATTAAGCAGATATTGGGCCTCTCAGATTGAACATGTACTTTTCTTTCCTATAATCCATCTCTTCATCTTTTTTGTTGAATCATTTAAGAAAACTGAAAGCAATATTAAAATTTCCAAGAGGTTATTATCATTTTGTTTTCTTTTAGAAGATAGTGACCTGTCTTTCTTCACCCTGAAATCATCAATTATAAATTTCTTGAGTTTTTTCTTGTTTTGTATCTCCCCCACCTTTTCTGATTCCTTTCTTCCGGAGGTTTATTTCAGCCCTTACCTTTTTTTATGGCTGAATAGCGTTCCCTAATGTGGTTATAGCCCATCTTCTTGATCCAGTCTTCTTTTGATGGGCATATTTCCATACCTTTAGGCTGCTTCTATACCCTGGTTATTGTAAATAGTGCTTTGATAAACTTTGTAGACATACAGACTTTTGAGTGGATGGTTTCACATTCTTTGGCTAGAAGCCCAAGAGTGGGATTGTTGAGTCATATGGTATCAGGCTGTCTTTCAAGTGGCCAGTTGCCCCCAAATGCCGGGTGTTCATTTATATTTAAGAGTAAGGCACTAAGAAGGTGATTAGATTTGGACAGGCTTTCATGTAGGAATCTTGTTGTCCCCAAATATCATTATTTGTCAGTCTTTTTTTCCCCCTGAAGCTGTTATTTTCGTAAACATCTTGAGGAATATAAAGCTAGAATGACAGTGTTTTAATGTTGCACAGGGAAGAAGAATTGGAGGTCTCACCTTAAAAATATAGTGTTCAGTTCATTCTTCCACCTTGAATTTGACAGCTCATGCATGCCTTCCTTTGTGCATTGTGTGCATGGAATGGAGCTGGTCTGCTCCAATCTACACAGATAATCTACATCCTACTCTGGATGGGCTGGGGAAGGGTGACTCCTTTGCAGCACACAGCAATGGTTCTACTCTTGCCTTCTAGGCTCTTTGATATTCCCATTTCTTAGTCCTTCTAGGACTTTTCAGGATAATTTAGCTATTTTCTCACTGGTTTCTCTCTTAGAAGACACTTAGGTTTTATTTTACTGAAACCTGCCAAGTTATTTACCAGTTATCTCTGCTTTCTGGATTCATCTACTTTGGTTCAGAGTTACAGATGTCTCCTAGCCTCATGAAAGAGGAGTTTGTATTTCTCTTTCTTGTTTTCCTTGTTTTCTAGTGTTTTTTAATAAGAGGCTCTCTTGATGAACACAAGGACATTACCTATTAGAAAGTGAGAATGATTAATCTCAACAAGATCTCCTACAACAAGGTAACCATAAAATTTATTATCTGAATGGGGGTACTTCAAAAATAAGCTGGAAGAGAGAAGATGGTTACATGCTGAGACAATAGGTATAATAAACTGGGACTATCCTGGGAAAACTGGGACATAATGATCACCTTATATAGAACCAAACTTTTGTTCAATCTCTAGTGTGCCGATGTATACTTTTTATTTTTTAAGTTTTATTATTTATGCATACAAGAACTGGGGTACAGGCCAGAGGTGTGGGGGATGAGAGGATTCACCTGAGACAGTGGGGAACAGAACAGACAGATTGACTGAAATACACTGCTGAGGGGAGCAGTAGGTGAGACAGGAGAGGTCGGCTGCAATTGTATACTTTTTTTAAAGATTTATTTATTTATTTATACAAGCACTGGGTACAGTCAGAAGCGCGGGAGGGTGAGAGAATTCACCAGAGCCAGAGCGGGGAGCAGAGCAGGCAGAAGGACCGAAGCACACCGCTGAGGGGAGCAGCGGGCGGCAGGAGAGGTCTGCGCGCCATGCGGGACCCTCCTCCAGTGACCAGGAGCAGCCGGGGATCGAACCGGCGTTTCCGAGGCTGTGGGCAGCTTCACAACCCAGCGCTCGACCGCTGCGCCACCAGGGAGGCCCTGCAATTGTATACTTTTTAAAAAAGAAAAATATCACCCCCTTAAAGTTATTCTTCAGTGCAGTATGCAGTGTCCTTCATGCTGGCTTCTGGCATTAATCCACAGGCCTGGACTAGAGAGTGAGCAGAAGAGCAATTACTCTGTACATAAAACTGCCCCTCCCTTCCTGACTCTTTAATCTCTTCACCTAGGCTGTTCAGTTTAATTCTTTCTTCCCTTAGGGTGGGTTATGTCCTAGAAGACTCCTTAGCAGTTCATGCAAACTTACCCTTGGAAGTCTTGCCCAAACAATCTTCTACTCATCCCCAGAGGTGTTTGAGTAATAATGAAGCTTAGGGTTTTAAGCCTGAACTTGTGTGACTGTCATGCCCTCACTGGGGTCTTCAGGAAATAAGTAATGGCAACAAGTTGAATTCATAGTCCTTTTGGGAAGCCTGTACTATGTAGCAGATATAAGCTGCAATTCCCTTAGACACACACACCCATCACCCAAAATCTTTTCCTAGCCACAGTCTCAAATCTGATTTATTTCTTTGCATTCTTGTGCCAATTTGATGTGTCTGCCAACAATATGATTTGGTGGGAAGGGCTCCCCTTAATCTAATCTTTGTCCCAGGGCAGAGTCTTGGAAGGTCATTTTTCTTTAAAATTTCCATCATTCCTAACTACTACCATCTGGGGATACTGAAACAGTAGACTTTTCCAATTTTTAGAGGCCCCACATTCAATCTTTCTTACCACCCCACCCTCATCTCACTCCCTTATTAAAAGCAGAAAAAAAATGACTTTTCCACACCAAGCCACAGACTTAATGGACACATGCCTTGCCTTCCAAGTTATGGCAGGTAGCAGTTTTAATGTTTTGCCATCAGATATTATGGCCTCACAGTTTCTTCTCTGTCTGCCACCTGATTGCTAAACCAATACTAGGTATTTTAGGTTTTTATTGTGTTAGCATTCTTCTTCAAGTTACTTTTGCACTGGGTAGAGTAATGCTAAGCTGCCATAATAATAATCCTCTGCAAATAACCCTCCAAATTTCACTGACCCATCACAATAGGAATATCTTTCTCATATAAAATCCAAATGGGTATTTCTAACCATCAGATGATTCTCACACAGATGAGATAAGAGACCCAGAGTCATTCCACGTTGGGGCTTTGGAGTCCTCTGCTTTTAGCCAGATGAACAAAGAGTATGGATGGGTTTGCCTCGGAAGTGTTTATGGCCAACTTGCAGGTGACAAACAGACTTCTGTAAACGTTTTATTGGCTAGAATCCAGTCACTCCTATTTGTAAGGGAAGTGATATATCGTTGCAAAGGATGCTGGGAAATGTGTTTGCCCAAGAGGAAGGGGAGATGTGCCTGATGAAGAGCAAGCCAGACTTTGCCAAGGACCTTTACTTGACTGCTGTGCACATGTGCTTTAATATTATAACTTAATCTTTTTGGAAATGGGCATGCTATAAATTAAGTTTAAAGGATACACGAACTGCTTCTCTTCTTCCAGAATTTATTTTTCTATAAAATATAAGGCCAGGGGAAATTATTTCCTGTTTTCAATTTGGGAAGCCCATCAATTTGGACCCATCCCAGTGGTAATGGTCAGATCATCAAAAGCCTTCTGAGCACTTAATTCTACCTTAGAGATTTTCTCCGGAGTAAAATTTCTTCTTCCTTTTCAAGTGGTCACATCCTTCTGCATCTCCTGATTCCCTACTAACCAATCTCTCATTTAACTTGGTTTGGATCTTAAGGGGAGGTTTTGGTCTCTGTACTTGCATTTTGATTCAACACTGTTTCCTGCAATTTCTCATTAGACTCACAACTGGCACCCAGTTAGCACTGTCCTTCTGCTCCTACTTATCCAGGGTAGGAGATTTTAATGGCTCTTGAGTTCCAAGATGACTTGAACACAGATATGGCAGGTTATAGGCTCTGGAGATCTGTGGATGTGAAATTCTTGCTGGGATTTGGTCTCTCCTTCCCCTGACCCCGTCCCTTGGTATGGCTGCCCTTCAGTCCTCAGAGTTCCTTGACTTCCTCCTGATGGGCCATCTGTACGCACATCTGCTTTTGGCAAACTTCTTTGCATAAGCAATTCTTAAGCATGATTTGTGTGACCTCATCCAGCTTTCTGATTTTCAAATCACATTCTGAATATTTACTGTCTGTCTTTGGTTCCGCCATTTTCTGCAAAATTTGGGCTCTTTTAATTCCCCCCTGTCAATATACTCTTCTGAGACCTTTACATAATAAAAAGCTTAGGTTTCAGCATTAATTATTGTGATTAATGTGATTCTACTAATAACCTTTTTCTACTTGGGAAGGCTCCAATTACGGCTATATCTTGTGCTTGGCCTTGGGCCAGTTTCTAACCCAATGATCCAAGTTTTCATTGGTTTCATGATTTCACAGCATGGACATTAACCTCTCCTGCATCTACTTTCTCCTACAGATTTCAGGCAGAGTAAATTCTCTAGACCTCCTGCTGACCCACCCTTGGATAAAATGAGGCCGGCTGCCTGGGAGGGAAGGCTGCCTCTCTCCTACCCTCTGCTCAGACAGAAACCTATTCAACTATTCTGGATGTTTTCCCCAGAGGTGATGTCAAGCCACATTCAAGCTTCATAATTCTTTGGCTTATCATTCACCCCTATAATTAATAATGGAACACTGCCAGATTCTTTTTTTATTTTTTTAAAGAATGTTCTTCAAGGAGAAAATCCAAAGGACTCTTTAGATTAAACTCTTCACAAACCTGCTCTTTCTTTCATAAATGGTAGAGGAAAGAGACTAGCCCTCCAGAGAGGTAATATGATGTAGGGAAATGAGCATGGTCTTCTAGGTCAGGATTCATTGTGTGACCCTGTGAAAATTAACTTCTATGACTCTCAATTTCTCCACTTGTGACATGGGAATATGGTGAGGATTATATTGAATAATGTATCTACTATGACTGAAGGTCCCACTTCTAGGAATATAATAGTCTCAAAGCCTTCTCACTGGAAAATTCCTTTCAAATGCCCAGAAAGTAAGCAGGAGGAATTAGGTTTTCGAGTTCACATGGAGATGAGCGATGAAACTTTGGGCCCATTTAGGGTAGGGGGTTGGTCCTGAGGCCACTGAAAAACTCTGGGTCCCTCAAAGGGCTATACCCTCAAAGGAATAGTTAGATAGAAGAACCAACCCACTGGAAGAGGTTTTGTAGTGAAATTTATCTGTCTCCTCCTGAGTTCTGAGTTGGGGATAAATTTCCTCTTGAGGATTCATAGGAATTTTCATCTATGACAAGGCCCTTGCACGAGTTTGGATTCTAATTCTAATTTATGCTCCCTTCATGGTCTTGGGAGTCCCCAAGCTGGAAAATGAACATCACCTGTCCAAGCAGATGATGCCCTTGGCATGACCATAGAAACAAGGACAACACTACCTTAGAAAGCTGGATAGACCACTGCCTCAGGTCACATGGTGCTCCCACAGACAATGCCCCACTAGACTTGAGCTCATAAATAATATTACAACATACACAAAGAGACCATCTGCCATATCTAGGAATCATTAGGTAAATCATACAGCAGGATTGGAAATTTACAAACTTCTGATCACAGAACTATTAGATGGAGACCACGAAATCTGTATGCTCAAAAATCTTCAATGTTATAGGAAGAAGTGAGGATGTGGGGGAAGTATGAAGCAGGATAGCCAAAAGGACCTTGCAGAAATGAAAAACGCTGTCACTGAAATTAAAACTCAGGGAGGATAGAGTGGGTTGTCCACAATGGTGAGAGTATGAGAGAACTTAAATGCTTGCAATCAGTAGATGCTTAGACATGCCTAGCAGTTCCTCCTTGGGATATATTGAGGTATTTCCTTTCTTTTCACAGTCTACTTGAGAGGTGAGGAGATGCTGGACATGCCCATGTCTATTTTCAGATCAGAAATGAAATTGAGTCAAGTTGACTGTGTCTCTACTGGTGCTGATGTGGCAATGGCCCATTTTCTCAATAGTGGCCTTTTTTTTTTTTTTTTTTTTTGTGTGTGTGTGACCTGTTGAATCTGGCTCTCTTCATTTATCATGTATATCTGAGATTCACTCAAGCTTTATAGTGTCCTTTTCTCTTCTACATCCCAGGAGTTAGTCCATGGCTTTATGCTTTCCCTTTACTTCCCCGCCTGAAAGCCATTTCAGGAAATAACCTTATGATCTATGAACATACAGCAGAGGCTGCTGGGAAGTGGTCAGGATTTGGAATCAGAAAACCTGGGTTTGTATTTTTTTCTTCAAGATATAATTTAATCAAGGTCATTCTCATCTACAAAAACGTTTTCAAGTAATTTAAATGGATGGGCAAAGGTGCCAACCTCATTCAGATATTTATCTTGACACAATTTATAGCTTTTGATGACCTTTATCTGTGCATTCTTCCTCCATGTAAAATGGTAAAGCCATTTTCTGAAAGTTAAATGCCTGCGTTCTTTGATATTTTGAGCCAGTGTAGGGTATTTTTTTCCTTCCTCCTATAAGAAGTTTCTTTTGCTCCAAATCTAAGCCCATTTGAGACACATTCATAATCATTAATAAAATTTAGATAAAAGAGCAAAAAAAAAAAAAAAAAAGAAAACCTGGGTTTGAGTCATGGCTCTATTAATGAAGAGATATATATAAACTTGGCATCATGTTCCTTTTTTTTACTCTACAGAGTTATTGATAAGATGAAATAGATCCTGTTGTGATAGTATTTGGTAAGAGTCAAAGCACAGTACAAGGTTATGAGGTTGCTATCATTATTACTCATTGCTACCCATACCAAGGAATAAATAGAAGGCTCAGGGCCTATGTCTCTCGGGTTTATTTGCTTTCAACAGTCCAATGCACAGGTCTTTTATGGTGGCAGTTCAAGCATTGGTGGACAACAGGGGAAGCAATTTACTGAGCTTTTGATAACCTTGATATCACACCAAACAGGCAATTAATTTCCCTGTTTGATATCTAGCTCATATTTTTCATATTTGATTTGGTGGCAGGGTAGTGTGGGTGGCAAATTTCTATAAAATGACTCTGCCTATCAAAATTGATGCTTGGAAGGCAATGTTGGGTTGAAGAAGGGGAAGTGTCTGTGTCTTTGTTCCTCCCCAGCACAACTGAGTTCTTGATTTTGAGCTTTTTCGTGTTTGTACTACCCATTCAGTGAATAGTCATGCTCTTATTCTTTCCAGGTCTCCTCCCTGTTTGATTGTTGGTCTTTTATTGATTTTAAAGGTGCTTTTTACATGTTAAAGGAACTGTGCCTTTACCTGTAATATAATTTACAATTTTCCCTCTGTTTATAATTTGTCTTTTAACTTGGCTAATATTTCAAAGATTTAAAAACATTCTTTTTTTCTAGTTAAAACTGGAAGCCAAGTCTCCCAGGCTTTGTGCCATTTTTTATTTCTCAGATGGATTCTTATAAAACTTTTGTGGTTTCACTTTGGTGTGAGATGTGAGCTCTGGATCCAAAAAATAGTGAAGAAGCTTTTTGTATCTAGATGAAGTTTCCTGTGTTTCTTCTTCTTTCATGACCCCTTAAAAGTTTAAATAATCTCTCTGCTTTCAGAGACTTCAGAGATCTCTCAGAATCTTTGGTAGACATGAGTCTTGCCTGTGTAATTTACATGGGAAAGGGTAATTTTTGTTTATCTACTTGCAGTACTTCTTTGAGAATTATTTCCAACAGAGGCCAGGTTTGTTGTTAAATACCTAATAAAATTAGTGGGTGATGAAAAGTCAGAGATGTATTTCAAACCCCAATTAATCAGCTAACCAGAGGCAACTTCTGAAAATCTCTATTTACTAATAAATTTGGTGCAGCGAGATGGTAGATAGGTGATGCCAAAAGAAAGAGGTAGAGGTGATATTTCTCTGGATTGATCAGGGGTTGTCCACAATGATGGGGCTAGCAAAGCAGGTCCCTGATGCAGCATAGTTTACATGTAGCAAACAGAACACCCCTCCTTTCCCCAGCTGGCTGGAAAGTGGATTTGGCTAAATGAAGATGAAGTTTCCAGGTGGAGGAGGGTGTGAGGGAAGAAAATATTTCCAATCCCACAATGTTGTACATCTGAGCAAGACCACATGTGTTATCTAAGTTTTTCTTTTTCTTTTTCTTTTTTAAAGATTTTATTTATACAAGAACTGGGGTACAGGGCAGATGTGCAGGAGGATGAGAGGATTCAACAGAGACAGAGTAGGGAGCAGAACAGGCAGACTGACTGAAATACACTGCTGAGGGGAGCAGTGGGCAAGACAGGGGAGGTCTGCCGTGCCATGTGGGTATCTCCACGGCCAGCAGGGATCAAACCAGCACTGCAAGGCTGCAGACAGTTTCACAGTGCTGTGCTCAACTGCCTGCGCCACCTTGGAGGTCCCTTTGACCCTAAGTTATTCTTATTCTTCCCTTATTTCTTCTTTTCTAGCAGTTTTCCTGGCAGTTCGTGTGTAGTGGTGGCAGCAGAATTTGCACCTGTCTTTCTTGCCCCTGTTGGAGATCATCTCTCCTTTGATTTACAGAGCTGACCCCTGCCTTAGACAAGGTGTATAGCCATGCCCAGCCCAGGAGCCTTGCTACAGTAGCTCAGAACCACCATTGCCTCCCAAGTTTATCTTTAGAGGGCATAGAAGGGGCTACTATTATTTCTCCAAATCAATAGGGCCTTTAAGCTATTCAGTTATAGGTAGAATTCATGCAGCAATGCTCTCCCCTGTCTTCCAGAAACAAGGGGTGGGAGTGGGGTCCAGAGAACAACATCATGTAGCATGGATATATATATACCAGCTAAGGCTGTGAAATGACAGCATAGAATTTTAGCATCTTTACAATAATTTATTAAACTTCTCTCATTTTACTTCTATAAGAAACAGAAGTGACTTAGTTGGCTTAAGATCACAGAACTAGTGGCAGAGCCAGAACTTGATCCCAATTCTTTTGACTTGAATTCCTTTGCTCTTAAGCTAGATCTGCATGAATGGCCTCTTGAAATCCTAGATTGGAAATTTCCTGCTGGCTGTCATCAAAATGCCAGACTTTCTAGGAGTATTGGGTAGGGAAGGAAGATGACAGTTGCTTGTCCAGTATCCATTTTCTTTCATTATTAATAGAAATCCAGCTAAAAATTCACCAGAAGACCACATTTCCCAAGTTTCTTTGCAGATGGAATGATCACGTGATAGAGCTTTGGCTCATAGATGTTGTTGTGAAAGTCACTGGGTGTAGTGTTCCCTTACAGCAGGGGACACCCAGCTAATATGCCACTTTCCACTTTATTCCTCCACTTTATCTGGCATTTGGATGCCCTCTTAGAGGTAGATGAGCCTTCTTGTCCCCAGGAGGTGGCCATTAGGTCAGGAGAATTGCCTGGGCTATGGCTTTGACATAGTTGAGCTGCTGAATTAATGTTAGCAACTGCTTACTTTCCGACTTGATTTAGCCTAGAAGTTGATCTTTCTCTTAGTTGCAATCAAACAGTCCTTTGATACAGTCCACAAAAATGTCTGTATATATTTACACCCAAATCCCCAGAACATAGTTGGTGTTTTTTTTACATTATTAAGCAGTACTGGGTATGCTAGCAAACAGATTATTAGAGGGTGAAATTATTCACATTACCACAATTTTTCCACATTAAAAAAGGATCACAGGATCTGTTTCAATTGCATCTTTTTAAAGTGTTTGTGTGGAGATCATTTCATACTTAACAGAGGAGAAACTAAAAACTACACTGCCTCATGTTATTGCTGATTAAGAGTTAATCAGAAACAAAAGAGAAAACATCTGAAATTTTAATGATGAAAAAAAGATATTCCTATTACTAGCTCATTCTTTTCTTTCTGTTTTTGAGTCAGCAGGAAGCTCAAGCATTATGTATCCCAGTTCAGTCAGACACCCGGCTCTCCCAGTAGAGTGTCTTGGGTACAGTTCTCATTCTCTCCATGAAACCTGCACTACAAGTATTTTCTCTCCCTTTCTATTAAAAATCCCCCTATCCTCCTGGATGCCCAGATTTGAAATCTTCATCAACCTTGGGGAGGGAGTGAGATAGGGCATGGAGTAAAGGATCCCAAAGTGGATTTCTTTAGTCCTTTTCTGTTGCCTCAATCACACATGCTTTTGGTTCTGACCATTCATTAACTGTGTGCATGGGGAATACCAGTTTGTGTGATGGTGACTTTTGAGGTTTACATGATTGTTTGATGCATTAGTTTTGGAGACCAAACACCCCAGTTCTAGCCAACACAACACTTTTAATTGGGACACAGAGGTAAAGGACTTCGGTTGCCATAGTTTCAGAGGCACATATGTGGCCAGCTGCCCAAAGCTGGATTTATTTTGAGATGTAAGGTGTTACTGATAGTGAGCTCCAATGACAGGGGGACATCTGTCGCTCTGTGAGGAGTGGAGTATGATCTTGAAACTCCATACAACCATGCTCTAGGGCAGAGCACATTTTGTACTGATGTTCTCATTGTCTTCTGTCTCATATCCTTAGATTGTGGGCACATATGTGAAGAGAGATTATTAATCTAAACCTTAACGAATACTTTGCCAACAGTCTACTGTTTTTGAGTGGCAGAAAAAAGAAAAAAGGCCAAAGGGACTTCTCAGCAAGTAAGTGACTCCAGCACCTACATCTGGTTCCTACCATGAAAGACTCTCATGGAAATGGCAAAGGGTAGAAAAGGAAGGAGAAACCACCTTTGGAGACTAGGGATGCTTTGAGCTACACGATTGTGAGGAAAAACCACAGTCTTTCTGCTAAATATGGATCAGAAGAAGGGCTGAGTGAATTCATGGCTCTTTTTATTTATTTTTTCATGACTCCTTTTAAACTTAGAACCAGCTGGCCTGGAGGTGAGTAGGAGAGACTTGATCCGAATTCAGCAGCACGTTTCTGAGGGATGCCAGCTGGAGGCGAGGGTGGGCTGCAGGCGGTTGTCAGGTAGAGCTGGGCCTGCACGAAGCAGCCCACGAGGCATCCCGTGCCAGCACTGACTTGCAGATTGCACTTGGCACCAACGTCTCTGTCAGGCAAAACACGAGGGCACCCCAGCCAACGCCTGGCAGCCACTAAGCTGCCTGGCAAAGAAAGTGATAAACAGAGAGAAAACTGCTGGGCTATCTTACAGCCTCGGCACCTTCTCCAGTCTGCTGGTTCTCTGGAATTCTGCAGTAAATTTAAACTTCTCTGTTTCCTGCATTGGGGCTAAAAGATTGGTTAAAAACTGGACTATGAAACTCTCAAATTCCAAAATAGGGAAATTGCACAGATCATATTCTCTAAGTGCGATACAATTAATAAACCAAAGTTGAAATCAAAGCCCAACTGCTTAAAAATTAAAAACAGAACATATCAAGTACAAAACATCCACCTAAATAATTTTTAGGTCAAGGAGGATGTGAGAAGCACAATTAGAGTCTAATTAGACAATAATGACATTGAGAATACTGGGGTATCAAAACTTATATGACCAAAATTATACTCAGAGAAAATGCAAGGCCTTCAATACCTTGCTGTTCAACAAGGAATAATTGCATACAAGTATTTAATTCAATCATTAAGAAAGCAAAATATGACTAATGCAAAATATGCCTAAAGCAAAATATGCAAACAAAAATTACAGCCTTGAGCTTAAGAAATTTGTATTGTAATAGGTTGCTAGTAACTCAAATCAAGAATGAAGAGAAAACATAGCACACTAAATGAGGAATTAGAAAGAGGACTTGGAACCTCCCGGGTGGCCTAGGGGTTAAGTCTCAGTGCTATCACCAAACACTGACCTGAGTTTGATTCCCAGCCAGGGAGGTGACCCACATGGCGCAGCAGACCTCTCCTTTCTATCCTACTGCTCCCCACAGCAGTGTATTTCATTCTACTCCCCACTCTGTCTCTGGTGAATCCTCTCATCCACCACCCTGTCCCTCTGGCTTACATCCCAGTTCTTCTACACACACCAAAAAGAAAGAGGACTTAATAACAGATATTAAGGGGGGATATAAAATTCTACTACCTAGGAATTTGAAATGCAAAGGATTATATATTTCCTGAGAAAATATAAACTACTATAATTGACTCAAGTAGTGACAACTCTGCATAACCCACTGGTCAGGGAAGAAACTTTATTTGTAATCTCCCTCCTGTTTTATTGAGATATTATTGACAGATCACATGAAGTGTACAATCTAGTGATTAGGTCTATGCAGATACTGCAAAAATGGGACCGCAGTAGGGCCAGTTAACACCTCCATCCTTCACTTATCTATGATTTTTTTTTAGTTATAAATTTTATTTTTATATTCCCCATACAATTGTGACCCCCTTATTTTGACCCCAATCCCTCCCCTCCCTGCCCCCACCCCCCGTAGAGTGTCTCTGGTTCATAGTTGTTTATTGATTTTGATTTTTACTTTCTTGTAGTTATTCTTTTTCCTGGTCCCTTATTTAAGTTTTCTAGATTCCTGCTATGAGTGAGACCATCCGGTATTTTTCTTTTTCTTTCTGGCTTATTTCGCTGAGCATGATTCCTTCCAGCGCCATCCATGTTGCTGCAAATTGCATGTGTTTATCTTTTTTGAATGCTGAGTAATATTCCATGATGTATATGTACCACACTATCTATGATGTTTTGTAGAACATTGTAGAATGTTCTGCATTTTGTTTCCTCGTAGAAAAGACTCCTGAGAGGTACCTTGCCCCTTCTGCTGTGTTGAGGACACAGAAGCCAGTTTTCTGGGAGTTAGGAAGTGGGTTTCACCAGACACTAAATCTGCCTACATCTTAACTTTGGAATCTGTAGCTGTGAGAAATAAATTTCTATTGTTTGCACCACCCTGCCATGGGAATTTTTATTATAGCAACCCAAATGGACTAAGGATATTGATGGAAAATGGGTGAATTCCAAATAAAGCCTGGAATTTTTAAATCAGTAACTGAACAATGTCAGTTACTTAGTTTTGAGCAATGCACACTGGTGATGTCATAGATGGATAATGGGACAGATTGGTGAGGATTGTACTGGAAATCTCTATAATATTTTTGCAAATTTTCTGTAAACCTATAACTATTCTAAAGTTAAAATTTTATTTAAAAAATAAGGATAATATTACCTAATTTTTGCAGATACTGTAATGATTAAAGAGAATGCCCTAAATGTCCAGCACATGACAGGTTACCAGTCAGGAAGAGCTGTGATCCAACTGGCTTTAACCTGGACTGGAAACCTCTTCTCCCTCCCCCTTGCTGCCTTTCAACAATCATCAGTGCAGGGGAAGGGGAAGGTATAAGGGCTTTTCATCTCATCCTGACTTCTCTTCTCTCTTCTCCAGTCCTGACAAGTCTGGGAAAGCAGCAGAGAGCTTCCCACACTGCTACGGTGGCTTAGAGCTTGCACCACAATTTCATTTTCAACAGTCTAGTAAATAACAGCTGTTTGCATTAATTATTCCTCCATTGCTACACACACACACATACACACACACACATCACATAGAAGTGAGATCATATGGTATTTGTCTTTTTCTGTCTGGCTTATTTCACTTAGTGTAACCCCCTTAAGGTCCATCCGTGTTGTGGCAAATGACAGAATTTCCTTCTTTTTTTCTTTATGACCGAACAACATTCCACAGCACAGATATATGTATAGACCATATCATCTTTATCCATTCATTCACGGATGAACCCTTAGGTGCATCTTGTCTTGGCTATTGTGAATAATGCAGCATTGAGCACGGAGTTGCAGATATCTTTTCTAGTTAGTGTTTTCATTTCCTTTGGATATATGCCCAGAAGTGGGATTGCTAGATCATATGGTAGTTCTGTTTTCATTTTTTTTGAGGAAACTCCATTCTGTTTTCCACAGTGGCTGAAACAATTTATATTCCCACTAATAGCACACAGGATTCTTTCCTCCATGTCCTGGTCCTTGCCAACACTTGTTATTTCTTGTCTTTCTGACAGTAGCCTTTCTTATAGATGTGAAGAGTTACCTCATTCCATGGATGGACCTTATAGGCACAATTGTAAGAAAATTAAGTGTTTTCTTAATTTCTCTTGGGGCCACCTTTTCTAATTATTTTTTGTGTGAACTTCAGGAAGTTTATTCACATATTCATGTTTTGAATTTCTTCAACTTTCAAATGCGATGATAGCACATTGCTGTTGGAGGATTCAGTAAGGATATATATGCACACACCCATTTCTGTGTCTGATCCATAGTGGGCCCTGGGAAAGGACAACCTTGCTTCATGGATGCACCCAGTCAGAGCCACAAAATGTTGCCATTGCTTGTGTGGGAATGTGACTTCCATGAAGGGAGAAGCTATTATCTCTGTGCGGCCTTCTGGAGAAGTGGGAATAAAACTTTTTCACAAAAGTTGTGCAGAGTCATGATCCAAAGTAGTAGATGTGTTTTACCAGCAAAGATGTAATTAATAAAATGAATCCTGGTTCATGGCTTAGTGGGGTTCTCCCATATCAAGAAGTCTTTCGTTTTACTTTCCAATAAGTTCCATGACAGAAGTGGCAGGGTTTTGTTTTATGATTGCCCTTGGATCCCTATATCTGAGTAAGGTTCTTGGCTCATAACAGATGCTCAATCAATAAATATCTGTAGGATGGATACATGGGATGTGAAGAGGACGTGACTGGGAGAAGGTGACCTGGAGGCCTTCTTAGGAACAAGGCTTTACTCTCCAGCTCACATTGATAGTGAAGGAGAATCTCTCTTGTTCCACATCAGCTGGAAGCTCAGGGTTGGTATTGGTGTTGATGGTGTCAGGGGAAAAGGAAGTGCTTCTTCTGGCAAATCTTTTCTTACTTCCATCTCCAGAGGGGAGCTCTCATTTGTGACCTCTATGGAGACAAAAGATTGTGTAGGGACTTCTTCACCCACACGTAGCTGCAGGGGTACCTCACAGACCACAGTCTCGCACAGGTCATCCAAGATTTATAAAATTTCAGTTTCATGAGAGTAGGTTTACAGTTTTCAGAGGATTGCATTAGCTGTACCCAAAAGAAATGGGTGTTTTCTACTTTTTATGTCTTTCCTCCCCTTCTTTAAGCATTTTACTTGTTTCCCAGTGGTTACTACAAGAGGAGAGATACCAGGCTTTATTTCAGCTATTTGAGAGCCATCTAGGTCTCAAAAAGCCTTTTAAAAATATTGTGTTCCTGGAAATTGATGGGCAAACAACTGTGCACTTCCATTTGCTGGACACAGGCAGCCAAGTGGAACAGACAGTGCTTTTCTTTGTGGTGGCTGTTCACTTATTCCCTTGTTTTCCATTTATTCCAAATTGCCAGGGGTTAAGGTGGCACAAACCATTCAAGAGCTACAATCCATCAACAGTCTTCCAAAAAGAGGGGGAAATCCTAGTGTTTATAAAGGGCTGATGAGGTGCAATATTTTCCCTGTAACTTGAAGTCAGCTGACTCTTCTCACTCTTTTCAGATGTAGATACAGCTTATTCAAAATACTAGTCCAAAGCGGTCCAAAGCACTCCCCAAAATTTATGCACATTTCCTGGGAACTTAAATTCCCATGATCAGCTCTGGCTCTGAGCCCATTTTACTGATGAGAAAATGGAATGTTTGGATCATCTTGTCCCCCATAGGCACCATGTCAACCTAGATGTGGCAGTTCTCTCTGGGTTTCCTCCCCCGATCCCACTCCAGTTACAGCGGACTTTTGTATATGGGCAGAAGGTGTTATTCAAGGTTGGGGAGAGAGGAGAGGGTTCTATAACATCAGGGTAAGCCAGCTCACATTTACTATTAGATTCCCCTGCTTTTTTTTTTTTTTTAAAGATTTATTTATTTATGCGCACAGGACCCAGGGTACAGGCCAGAGGTGCAGGGGGTAAGAGGAGTCACCAGAGAAAATGAGGGACAGAACAGGCAGATCTACTGAAATACACTGCTGAGGGGAGCAGCGGGCGAGTCAGGAGAGGTCTGCTGTGCCATGTAGGTAGCTCCCTGGCTGGGAATTGAACTCGGGCTGCAGTGGCTACAGACAGCTTCACAGGTTGTGTCTTAACCCCTTGTGCCTCCAGGGAGGCCCTAGATTCCCCTGTTCTTGCGTCTTCTGGACACCATTATGGGTAGGTAGCTAAGCCAGATCACACTGTTAATAGCTTCTTGAACTCTTGCCAGCTCATGAACTCTTCTCTCTGGGTAAAATCTCATTCTTTTAAATGATTTTAAAGATATCGTTTTTCCCCATTTAACTACACACATGTGAATGCCTTTTGTACATGACAACTGTGTAGAGTATGTGCTTCTGTTCTCATAGGTAGTATTTGGAGCTCAGTATTTGGAGCTTAACTGAGGTCACAGAGCTAGTTGCTGAGAAACTAGATTTCAGGCGGAGGTTTATCTAGCTGCAAAGCCTGTATTTTTTTTTTTTTTTAAAGATTTATTTATTTATTTATACAAGCACTGGATATAGTCAGAAGTGCGGGAGGGTGAGAGAATTCACCAGAGCCAGAGCGGGGAGCAGAGCAGGCAGAAGGACCGAAGTACACTGCTGAGGGGAGCAGCGGGTGGCAGGAGAGTGGCAGGGGAGCAGCCGGGGATCAAACCAGTGCTACAGAGGCTACGGGCAGCTTTGCAACCCAGTGCTCAACTGCTGCGCCGCCGGGGAGGCCCCAAAGCTTGTATTCTTTCTGACTTTCAAGTTGACTGTTTCTGAAAGCATCCACAAGAATCCCCAGATTCTGCCATCTTTTACCATGTGGAACCCCTGTCTCAGAGGTTGCTGCTGGAGCAGGGCCCTATTCCTTTGTTGCTTCTACCCATGCAGTCAACCAGCACAGCTACTGGGTGCCTCCTGACAAGCGATAAACTTCACGCTGGATGCTGGATGCCCCCAATGATCCAGGGATGGGATTGTGAAAAAAAGTCTTGTGGGCGGGAGAAGTTAATACTGTTTTGAAAAGATGGTTTATTTCACTTCTCAAAAGCTCAACTCATCTGACTTCCTGGCTTTAAATAAGATTGGGAATAATTAAAACAGAACAGGTTGGAGGGGATCTCAATTCTTTAGGATTTTTAGTTATGCTTTATCAGAAGAGGGTAAAATGGACCAGTCGAGTGGGAAACTTGGGGTATAATATGGGAGTTCTGATTGGTGCCGGGCCTAACTTTTTGGGTCAACCTAAGAAAGACCAAGTCTTGCCCACTCTTCCATGCCCCTACTTTTGTCAGTCAGGTCCTTCTCACAGGATTCTCTGAGTAGTGTCGTGTTCCACTTACTAACCTGTGGCCCAGCGAACAGTGGAAGTAAAAGCTGCACAAACTCTTAGATGCCTAGGCTTTGGCGGACTTAGGGAAAACAGGGTCTTCTAGAAAGAAGATGGCCTGTATGTAGTAGCTCAAAACGATGGGCTGGATTCTAATCCCTTCTTCAGATCTTGGGCAAGTTACTTTGTTTCTGTAAATCTCAGTTTTATTTGCAGGCTAACCACCTCCTGATCTCATCCAGAGCTGACATTTTCTAATTTTTCCACCAGTTTTGGAAGACAGGATCTTTGCTCACTGCTGAGGAAGACATGGTATTCTGTCACACAAGGGGCATTATTTTACTCAATGGTTGGTTCTTAGTTTTGTTCCCCTTTCCTCGCTGTTGCTGGGTTGGATTTCTTATTTCTCTGCTGGAACTGCTCTTCCATCTAGTCTCCCTTTAGTTCTTTCTTTTTTGTCTTTCAGTTGACAAATGTTGGAGAAATGGGAGTCGCCTGTGGCAGAAAGAGGCTCTCTCAAATCACCACAACGATCTTAAACCACATGCCTGTGGAAGTATCGATTCTGATCTTATTTTCTCCTTTTGGTTAGGAATCTTAATTGAACTGTGGGTAGCCACGATTACCACGGGCTCACCCCTATTAAGTCCAAAACACACTCCCCTGAAATTTCTGCAATCAATACCACCTAGTTTCAATGAGAAGAGAAAGGTTACCAATTTTATATATATAAGTGGGTATTGAAAAATTCCTCTGGTCGGCTCCAGGTCAGCATCCAGTTCGTGCACTTTATGAGAGTCATTCATTCAGAGATTTTTTTCAGCCTATGGAAGTGACTTTCATGAGGCATGGGGGCCAGCTGGGATGTCAGCGTGAAAACTCTTCTTTGTATAGAAAGCTAATGGGAGTGGGAAGAGGCAGCCAGGCCCTCCTGTGTCCAGCTGGGTTTGGAGGGAGGCAGAAGCTGGTAGTCTATGCACACTTGGGGACAACTGCCAGACACCTGGGAGGCATCTGCTTTCTGTACCATCCGAAGTTCACTTCAGCTGCCAGAGGGAACAAGTCTCCATGAAGTCCCTCCTAGCTAAAGGTCATACAGACTTGATTTCATTCACAACTATTGAGTATCCACTCTACGCCGGGTGAGGGGTATCCAGTGGTGATTTATCTGTGTCAGGAACTTAATTCTTACAACAGCTCTGTATCAGGTATTATCATCCCTAAGAATGGACTGATCTTTTGCTGCAGAGCCTGTAAGAACTTTGCTTTAGGTGTAAGATGAGTTAGTCTACACCCTTCAAGAAACAGATGTCAAATTTAAAATGTGAGAGATTTACTAGGAGAAATGCTGAGGTGGGAAGGTGGGAAGGGAGAGGGAGAGGCTGGTAAGAGCCCGGGGTGGTGGTGCCAGTCTGGCCCCTGTGAGGGAAAGGGGCAAGGGAGGGAGGGAGGGGACACAATCTGGAGGTTTTTCTGCAGAGTCCTGCATCTTGGGAAAAGGCCTGTGTTAGTCCCACTGCTGCCCTGAGTCACTTAGCAGTTACTGAGTCAAGGAGCAGCCCATGGGATGTCCCGCCTGGCGTGAGAGCAGAGATGGGGACAGAGCACAGCCTGGGGCTGGTGGTCACCTGAACTCCCAGTAGCAGGTGTCTAAGAGATGCCACCACAGAGCAGATCCCTGTTTGGTTGCTTGCTATCTAAGTGACTGTGGGCAAGTTAAGGAATTTCTTTAAGCCTCATCTTTCTTCATCTCTCAAATAAGATAATACACATCTCATGGAATTCTATGGAGGAATAGATGAGAAAATGCAGGTAAGAAATGCATTTTTTCACCATGCTTGGCACATAGTAAATGTTTGATAAATGCTAACAATTATTAAGTTTTATTATAGCCATGGTTCAAGCTTTTTTTTTTTTTCTTTTCCGAATGAAATATTCCTTGAAACCTAAATACACAAAACAGATGAGAGTGAAGAATTCAGGTTGAAGGGGGTGGGTAGCCCTAATGAATCCTAGGGCAAATTAGGGATAATTAGGCAGCCTCAAGGACAGTGCAGGGACTTCAGGAGAGTTAAGGAAGGCTCCAGAGATAAGGGCAACAAATTCCAAAGGGAACTAATCAAACACCCCAGGACTTACGACATTAGGAACTTACTTTATGACCTTAGGGTCAACAAGACCTTCCAAATAGAGGGCAATGAAGAAAAAAGATAAGGGCTGGGACACAGAGACTTAGTTCTGGACACAGAGACATTTAGGCAGTGAGTGAGACCACCGAGAACTAACCAATCACAAAGAGACTGGTGGAGCTTTAGAATAATTAGGGGTGGAAAGTATATATTCCCTGAGACACGACTCCACTTCGCTTCCTTGGCCCTCCCTGGCCTGGTTCCATGGCCTGGGAGTCCCACTTTATTTCTGTTCCTTTTCTCCTCAATAAACTTTTTCTTTCTCTAAACAAACCTGCCTCTTCTCGCTTGCTTGCCTGAGCGTCTGTGAAGCTCCTGTTGCGGCTTCATGAGACGCCAACCCATGATGGTCTAGTGGCTGGGACTCAGCGTTGCCCCTGCAGCCTGGGATCTGTTCCTGGCTGGGAGACTAGGCCTGAAAACCTACAATTCCGGTATCACTGTCTGCTGGGCCTCCTCCACACCTCTATCTAGTGCCCCCGCCCCACGCTGCATCTCTGAGCAACCCCAGGGGCTAGAGCAACATTAGGGGGTTACAGTAGACACACATTTTGGATGTATATGTAATTTTTAAATTTTTGTATTGATAATTTAAAAAAATAAACATACAGTAGGACTGACTGTTATAGGACAGGGAGAGGGGCAGCCCAAATTAGAGGTTGTACAGGTCCATAAATTTTAAGACATGTATAGGTTCGTGTGACCACTACTATGATGGATTTTCAGCGGTTTCATTGGTCACCTCTTTAGCCTCACACCATCTCCTACTTCTAACCCTTGATTACCACTGATCTGTTCTCTTTCTGTATAGTTTTATCTTTCTGAGAATATCAAATAAATGGAATTGTATGACACTCGGTCTTTTGGGACTGGCTTCTTTGATTCAGGATAAGGGGTTGAGATTCATCCAACTAGCTTTGTGTATCTACAGTTGATACAGTTGATACAGTTCTAGTGTATGGGTATCCCATCATTGGCTTATCTGTTCTCCTGTTAAAGGAAACTTGGGTTAGCCCCATTTTAGAACAACAATGGGGGAGATCAACGCATGCTAACTGCTCTTATGGAGGCCAACAACGGAAGCCCTCATTTCTATGGGATTCCTACGTGCCTTCTTTCTTTTTAAACCCTATGCTTTGGTTTTTCACAATTATTTTCCTGCTTATAAGTCACTAAAACGCAATGAGTCAAAGTTCATTTGCTTTGGGCCTTATTGCCTAACTGGGGAGGCGGCTGCCTGGTAACATCTTTGTTGGTTTTTTTTTGGAAGTGTTTCTCCCGAAGGCCATATCCTCCCCTGCTAGTCTCCCCCCTCACCGCCACTCCCACCCGCTCAAGTCTTAAGAATGACTTTAGGAGTCAGTTGGATGACAGACTGTAGCTAGATAGCTCAGGCTATGACTTGTAGGGTGCACTTTCTCCGCACAAGATTCTACTCCCTGTCCCAAGCAGAATGCCCTTTGATCCATGCCTGCTAACACTTCTCAAGCATTTTAGTGACTCTAACCTCGCTCTTTATTTAGCTACTTCGTCACTGTAGTCCCATGCTGTTAAAAATTCATCTTCACTAATATCAACATCATTAGGATTTGTTTGAGTAATGAGACACAGAGCTATTTAAAGCTGCAACTGGAGTCTGAGGGAAGCCAGGCTGGTTAAGTCAAATGTCCTGCAAGCTGGGGCATCCCTGCAGGGGGTGGTCTGATCTTTTTGAGTCTGGAGCAGTTGTTGTTAGGAGCCTGGGGAAGCTGAAGACTTTACTAAGGTGGTAGCAGTGGCTGTCCCGGAGGTGCTGAGGATCAGGAGGAGTAAAGGGAAGTAAAGGAAGGCGGAGCTGGAGAGAACCTGTGATGAGCACAATGCCTGGGGCACTTAGGCTGATGCAGCCTGTGGGAAATCCCCAGGGCTGGAGTTTTACTCTTTCCCAGTTGACATTGACGCTGTGATACAGTAGTGTGATTTATAATAAAAAATGTCTTTTTAGTTTCTCCCTATTTCTACACTGAGTTCTTAAAACCCTTGGAATTTTTTAAGGGACTGTAGCCTGAAGGGTGTCCTTGTTATGTTAATAGTCACTTTTGGACCCCACTAAGTGATGGGGCTGGTTGCCTGGAGGACCAACCAGGAGATTAGGGGGTTAGCTCTTCCTGTCTCACCTTCAGCTCTCCAGGGAGGGGAGAGGGCCTGGAGGATGAATCAATCCTTAAAGGTGGTGATTTAATCAACCACAAATATGTAATGAAGCCTCCATAAATCCTGAAAGGATGGTTTGCAGAGCTCCTGGGTTGGAGAATGTGGGAAGACACAGGCAGAGCAGAGAGGCTGGGGAGAGCGTGCAGCTCCCAGCCCTTCCTGGCCTCCCCCTGTGTGTCTTTTGCAGACATCTGGCTTTCTTGAGTTACTTCTATTTATAATAAACTGGTACTCTAGTAAGTGGGTGTCCTGAGTTCTATGAGCTGCTCTAACAAATTAATCAAACCTGAGGAGGGCAGAAATCTCTGATTTACAGCCAGCCAGAAGTACAGGTTCCAAGCTGCACATGTGACTGGGGTCTGCAGTGGCTGTGGGGGGCAGCCTTGGGGAGTCTACATCCTTAACATGCAGAATCTTAACATGCTGGTGTCAGAATTGAATTCTTGGACACCCTGCAGGTGACTAAGAATTGCTTGTTGCTGTGGGAAAACCTCCCCACATCCTAACACTGGAGCTGGAAGTAGGGACCCACAAGGAAGTATCAAGGAAGACTTTCTTAAGGAGTTGGAGATACAGACTATCAATTCACCACCTCTCCTGCCCTCCAGGCTCCAACTGGCAGAGAGCAGATCCCAGGAGTCAAATGTAGTAAGGAGCGCCTAAGAACACAGCTGTCTGGTGTTTGGTTTGAAATTGTTTATATAGATTCCTGTCTATCCCTTTTATTCTTCTTAGTAACATCGATCATACCGAGTGACTTTTGAGAATAATTTTACCGTGGAAGACACAGAGCTGGCTTTTAATTCTATGTTAACAGGAAGTGGGATAGAGAGAGTAGATGTTAGCAGGAGATAAGATAAAAAGTGGGAATTTGGAAGCAGAGAAGCAATTCTCCTTACTCACCACGCCTTCTCTATCACCAGGAAGCCATATCATCTGAGAAGAATCTTATACTCCCTGGAGTGCAGAATGAGGGGTGTTGTGGACTGAACTGTGTTCATCCCCCCATTCATATGTTGAAGTTCAAACCCCTGGCACCTTAGAATGTGACCATATTTAGAGATGGGAGGTTTCTAGGCTACACAGTCATTAGGGTGTGTCCCTAATCCAATAGGCGGTGTCCTTCTAAGTGTTACAGGGCAACCCCCAATGTGAGATGGGTTGGGCTGACTGTGGGTTCTCACCCGCCACCTGCTTAAACGATACTTATAATGAGACTCAACTGCAGGCACACACAGACAATGTTAATAAAGCATTTTTTTTTTTGCAAAAAAAGGGGAAATAAAAGAATAATCCAGAGAGAAAGAGATAAATTGGTAAATGTTTCCTACCAGTTTCGCTGAGCTGGGACCCCAACAGTATTATGAAGGCCAATGAAAAACCAACTGTAACAGGCTGGTTCCCCAGGAAAGAGGGAGGCCCCAGGTTCCCTGCCCCACCCAAAGGAGGGTTGAGCTTAGCAGGAGAGAAGAAGCTGCAGAGGAGACTGAGGAAGGAAGGAAGCAGGATGGAGAGCCAGGAGGAGATCTGGAGGAGGAACATGGAGCAGAGAGATACGTGAAGAAACTGCGCTTGCCTTTTGGTTGTGGACTGGGTGACACAGATGTGGGTGAGAGACCTGTGGGGAGGTGACAATGGCAATTTTTGTCTGATTTTGATTTTGCTCTTTTCCTTCCAGACTTGTCTGGTTGTTTCTGATCCTTTTCTGTGGGTCCCCACTGGAAGATGCTTTAGACTTGTGGCGGGCTTTTGGGCCTTTCTCTCGGCCAGTCCCATTTGGATGGACTTTTACCCCCGAGGGGACGGATAACTTTGGATGCTTGATTTAGAAACTAGATTCTTTGCCTTTACTGTATTGTTTCCTAAAGTTCCTTGCCATTAAAGTCTCCTATGTTTTGTGTTGATGTGGTGGATGGTAGAACCTAGTTAGAGCAGGCAGGTTTGCCGGGTCTGGGCTGCCCCTCTCCCTGCCCTGTAACATTATGACAACCCTCGGGGTCTTGTGCAGGAGTTAGGCAGTCTCACCCCAGTCAGGGAGATTCAGCTGACATCTGGGTTTTCTTTGCTAAGAGCAGATATGTCTGACCCATCTTATCTAGAAGGTGGCAGAAGTGGCAGCTGAGGTGTGGGGGGGGGGCAGAGGACCAGCTGCTCGCCTGGCTTGGATACCCACCAGGCTGAGCAACTTCCCTGACCTGCACTTTGCTCCAGTCGTAACATGAGGGTAGTAAACCTTGTCACAGTTGCTGTAGATGAAAGTTGTTATTACTTGAAAAGCATGATAACGTTTCTAGCTTCATTTGTTTTTGAAGTTGTTTATATAGGTTCCTCTCTATTTCTTTTATTCTTGACTTCTTAGTAACATCAAATCCATCCTAGTAGAATTGCTTGGATGTTTGGCCAGAAATAGAGAGAAGCAAATGATGATCCCTTATAAAGATGACTGACTTAGAAGGACCTCTGTCACTTCTTACAGAACAAACAGAATCATCCCTTGAATGAAGAATGAAGGCAGAAATCCTTTTATTTCTAAAATGTGTGAGAGAAGGTATTTTGAGTTGTCATGTGTAAAGAAAAATTCCAGTGTTTGGGCTGCTCTCATAAATAGTTATGACTTCTGTTGGTAAAAACTTTTCCAAAAAGCAATTTGGAAAAATGTACAAGACCCTAAAAAATATTCATATCTTTGTCATAGTTCCACTTATAATAATTTATTCTAAGGAAATAATAATTTGCACAAAGCTGTATGCTTAACATGAGATATTCCTCGCAGCTTTATTTACGGTGGTGTAAATTAAGAAATAGCCTAACACCTAACATTAGAAGACTGCCTAAATAAGTTGTGGTACATTCATACGATGGAAATTTATGAAGTCATTACAAGTATGTATATAAAACCATATATAGTGAAATGAAAAAAAGAATACAAAATTGGAAGGAAATACAACAAAAATGATGACAGTGGTTGGTACTAAATTATTATTTTTATTTTCTGCTATACACCTCTGTTTTTAAAAGTTTTCTGTATGACTATGTATTATTTTTATAAATCAGAAAAAATAAAGAAATAAAGGTCAAATAGGAAGATAATGATGATAATGTAATTTCCTGTGACAGGGAGTGCTTTCTGCCTACCTGGATACCTGTAAAATTCCTGTGAAATGTGCAAAAACACTTATACTCTCCCTAAATTCTTTCTCCAGGCTCATAAGAGAATAGAATGTTACTGCCCAGCCAGCAGGGGAGAACTGCAAAGGACCATCTACCTCTCCTACCCATCCACCTCTTTCCAAGGACAGAGGACTGTGCTAGACTGACTAATGGAGCTAGACAACCACTGGCATTCATTGGCTTAGTTTATTGGGTCAAATTCATATTTCTTTTGGCCTCTTGGACTAACTTGGAGATTCCAAGTCCTGACTGCACACAAAAGTCATCTGGGGAGCTTTTGAAAACTACTGATACTAAACCCCACCTCCAGCAATGCAGACTCAATTGGTCTTGGGTGAGACTTGGGTAAAAGTGTTGTCAAAAACTCCCAGGTGCTTTTAAAGTGCAATCATGGCTAAGGATCTTTGGTTCTTGAACTTCCAGCCCCTAGAGTGTACACAGACTAGGCAGAACCTGTCCGTTGCTCAGCCTCCAGGCTGTCGTCTTCCTGTTCTAGTTCCCTAGCCTGTGCTTGGGGAGGGGGATCGGGTTAATTCTTTACCAGAGGCTGATTGTTTTCAGTTTGAAAGGCAAGGAGCAGAAAGCTCCGTTTGATTCCATTCAAGCTCTGTTTTCCAATCTAGTTTTATCTTTAATGAGACTGATTTGACTCTGAGTCCCATTTGACTCCCGGTATCTATTCTCAACCAATTAGAGCCCAGAGTACAGGAGGGAGGGTTAACTTACAGTTATATCTTCAATACCATAATAAAGTGTGACTATTGTATACAGAGAAGACAGGGGAAGTAGTGAGAAGCTTTGCAAGAGAAAACAAAGGAATCAACCAGCTGGAGCACATGAGTCGGCTCAGCAAAGAAGGTAAATAAGGGAGAATGTTTCAGACAGAGATGAAAGTTGGAGATGTGATTCCTTACAGCGTCCTGGGATTAACAGGAAGCCTTGTGATTGGAACACATAGTCCACATTTGGGAAAGTCACATGAGACTCAAAAAACCAGCCATCTGGGTAAAAGGAACTTGTGTGGAGAGGGGAGCCTGGGAGAGGGTGGTTCATGAGTTCTTGGAGATTGGTGGCCTGTTTTAAAAAAATCTGTTACACACCTAAAGTCCAAAAATATAACGATACCAATTGCTGGATGTGGAGCAACAGGACATTATTTAATGGCTTGAGGTGTGATAGCAAAGGCCCAGGTTGGGAAAAGGCTTCCACAAATATAGAGCTGTGTTTCCATTGAATGGCTCTTGGGTAGGCGAGGCAGTCCTGGAGGTAAGGCTTAGATCTCCTTGAAGAGAACCTTCTTCAGGGAGAATAGCTGACTGACAACTTCCAGCTGTTAGCCCTGGAATGCTAAGGCCTCCCTCCCTGAGGCTGTTTTCAGCTAATGAGGAGCCCAGCAGGCTTCCTAGTTTAGGCCCAGATCTGGCCAGTACTGGATTCCTCTAATGGGCAACTTTTGCTTGGAGACTCACAGTTGACCTGGTTAAGATCTCAGAATGGTACTGCAGCGTGGGGCACTTCCTACCCAATTCTTCTCTCCCGCTCTCCTTTCACAGCTGTCGGACTTGCCGTGTGGACTTGCGAGCACTGCCCTTGCCTGCTCCTGCTCCATCATCCCTCATCTTTCATAGTCATTTCCCAATAAGTCCTTGCATGTTTAATCCTGTTTTGGTGACTGCTTCTCGGAGAACCTGAACCGACACAGTCAGGCAGTGTCAGGAGGACTTTGTTCTAGGCAGAGGCTGTCTCTGAGGGTCCAGAGGGGACTTATTTCTGTTCTTCCATTTGTCTTTGTCATACCCTAACCCTTCATAGTTGACATGTGGCATTGCTCCCACAGCTCTGCTTCTGAGTGATCCCAGCGTGCAGAGCGGAGAGCAGAGCTTCTCTGAACTGATACTGGGCATAGCAGTTCCTCTCAGACCACGTGGCCCTCTTGCTGCTTCTCAAAGTCGGTTTTCAATGCCCCTGATCTATTATTTTGAACAACTACAACTTGTTCTCTATTGTTGGCACTGAGATGATGTGGTGGTTAGGAAGATGGGAGCCAGCCTGCTGGGGTTCAAAGCTCAGCTCTGCTGCTTAGCAATGTATTTGATAGGACGCTTGGCCTCCATTTCCTTGTCTGTGAAGTGGGAATAAAAGTAGTACCCATTGTCAAAGGGAGGTATATGGGCACCCGTGACACACCCTGCATCCCTGGGCTTACTTTTTGAGAAAGTTGGTCCTGATGGATGTCCATGTCCCAGTGGGGTCAGGGCATCTGGTGACCCATGCAGTTTTGTAGGGGAAGGTGTTTTTTTTGACATGATGGAGTGCAGGGGGCTGGGCTGTCTGATCATTGTAGCTGGGCCAGCTCAGGCAAACCGGGGGCACCCTGGTTATCAGCAGGCAAGGTGGGCTTTCTGGAACATTTTCCTAGAAAAGAATATTCAGCTGGGGGCCTCCCTGGTGGCGCAGGCGGTTGAGCGCAGCTCTGTGAAGCTGTCAGCAGCCTCTGCAATGCCGGTTCGATCCCTGCTGGCCGTGGAGCAACCCACATGGTGAGCAAAACTCTCCTGTCTCACCAGCTTCTCCCCTCAGCAGTGTATTTTGTCAGTCTGCCTGTTCTGTTTCCCACTCTGTCTCTGGTGAATCCTCTCACCCTCCCGCACATCTGGCTTGTACCCTGGTTCTTGTATACATAAATAAATCTTTAAAAAAAAAAATTCAGCTGGGGTTTGCCTCTGATCCTCTCCTTTTTTTTGTCCTGGTTCTGCCCTTTGGAATTTTCCTGGTCTGTATCCCCACTCCTCTACCTTCAGCGAGGTGTGTGTCATTTAGATTCGCAATTTCACTATGGGATGGGGAATTTTCAAGTAAATCCGGGTTTAGTGAGACAAATTAAAATCCAATTAGAAAATAAAAGTGAACAGTGGAGTGCATTTGAGAGGTGGTTGGGAGTTGGGGTGGGGATTGGTCTGAGCTCACAGAATAGCTGAAAATTACCCACGGGAGATGAACTCCACAGTGCAGGCTTACTAGGCAAAGCTGAAAATAGGGAGTAATTACAGGCGAGAGTCTGTGACCTCCTCAACAGAGAGAATGTGAGGAACAGCTTGCAAGGGGAATGCATTTGATTAAAAAGCAGCTTAACCTCTCCAAGAAGCTGGGATTCAAAAAAGAAAACTATAAAGCAGGCTTGAAATGTATCACGGGGGCAAATTAGAATGTGAATGTGATTCCCCCAGGAACTCTTGGAGAATTGAGTCTGACAACACCAGGAGACCCTGGGCTGTCCTAGGTGCTGTCCTCAGTGTTGGGGATATAGATACTAATGAGGGGGACCCAGATCCTGCAGGTGCTCCCAGTCCAGTGAGAGGAATGGGCCCTACTCTCTGCTCCCAAGGGGATGAACCCCAGGCTGATTTAGGCCACACTCTCATACAAGCAGTTGGGCTCCTAAGAACTGCAGGGAGGAGCTGTTGTAGGTCTGAGAGAGGAGGTTTGGGGGCTGCTGAGGGGAAGGCGTGGCATGGACAAGCAGGACCTGGACGAAGGGGAGGAGAGTGAAGCACTTCCCTTGGGTGCAAAATGTCAAGGGTGTCAAAAAAACTCAGTAATCAAGAGAAATAATAATGGAATTCACCATTTAAGAACTTATCAATAGAGAGAGGCATGGTGAACCAAATATCAACATTTCAAATAAAGATGGGATTAGTATTCTTGATTTGTCTTTTGCCTCAGGCTGTGTGCTGTTACAACCTTGCCTTTGTTTAAAATTTTGGTGTTTTGTTCATTTTGCATTAATTCTTTTCTTTAAAAATATTGCACTAAAATATTTATCCAGTTACTGAGGTTTTTGCTACCTCCTCCACCCTTAGAATTTGCACTTAAGGCACTCAGCCCTGTGGGGAAGAAAGATGGTGTCTGTCCTGAAGGCAGCCTCACAACCACTTACCAGAGTCTTCTAGAATGAGCTGTCAGTTCTCAGGCACTTTTTTTTTTTTTAAACTAGAATCTCCCGGGACTTGGGAAGGAGAGCAGCTTAGGCTAGTGATCAATGTTGACAGAGCTTTGGGTAAGGGGCATTTTCCCTTTTCTGGAGGGACCCAGGGTGACTTTCTGGTAGGAACTGGACAGACAGCCACACGTGTGGACCCTAGAGGGGTTGGCCCCTGTGGGGGTGTAATCTCCATAAAGCACACTCTGCTGTGTGCAGTTTATCTTTGAAATTGTACCTCTGTTCACAAAGTAGGTACTCAGTGTCCACCGAGTGAAAGGGTGGATGCAATTCAGGGTATGTACTTGGATGGTGAACTTCTTGGTACCCTGGGAGGAGATGTGGAAAAATCCGGTCAAGTGCCAAAAGTCGTCTCATTTCCCTGGAGTACTAAGAATGCTCTGCCACCATTTTTTTCCTGATAAAATATGTATAACATAAAAGGTATCATTTGAACCATTTTGAAGTGTCCAGTTCTATGGCGTTAGTACATTCACCACGTTGTGCAATCACCATCACTTAACAATCAGCAGGACTTTTGCATATCCCCTGATGGAACCTTTGTACTTATTGAACAACTCCCAAGTCTCCTCTCTCTCCTGACCCTGGGAACCACCATGCTACTTTCCTGTCTCTGTGACTACTCTAAGGACCTCATGCAGGCAGACTCAGACAGTGTTTGTCTTCTTGTGACTGGCTCACAGAGCATAATTATTCCGACATTCATCCATGTTGCAGATTTCCTTCTTTTTGAAGGCTGAATAATATTCCACTGTATGTGTACCTCACATTTTGTTTACCCACTCATCCCTCTGTGAATTGAATTCCTTCTACCGTCTGGCTACTGAGGATAATGCTACTTTGAACAAACTCTCCTATTTCTTAACTCTTGGAGAAATAAAAAGCAAAGAGGCCCTGGTAGAGCTATAACCTGCTGATTCTGTCCTACTTCCTTTGTATAGTCTTGTCCAACTGGGTAGAGTCAAGTTTGCTTTAGACCCTTTGAGACTCCATCGTGTCCTAGGCAATGGACTTGGTGTTGCAGATATAAAATCGACTAAGAAGTGCCCCTCCCCTCAAAGATCTCATTTGAGTGAAGCAGCAAATTCATCTGCAAATGATCCTACTGAATCCAGGTTCAGCTGCTGAAGCAACTGTTTCTGCTTATTCTTTTAGTCCTTGAAAGAACAGGTAACTCGAGTGAGGGAAAGGTTTAGCTAAGGAAGGCTTGATAAGCAATGTGGACTTGAAGCTAGATGTTGGGTCTCTGTTTATATTCCCTCTTGACTGTATAGGCCATTCCAGTTAGGTGGGCACCACCAGGTGAATAGCTAGTTCTAAGGTTGTGACCACTGAGCTTGGCACTTCCTGCTTGAGGGTTCCCTGGGTGGGGGAGACCAAAGGGCTGCCTGGGAGGGACCTCTGCATATGCATCGTGCTACATACTCACTCATAAACATGCTGCACCTGCACCCTGGAGGGAGATGAGCTTTAGAAAGTCCTTGAAAGCAGGAGACTGTTGACTGATTTCATGGGAATGCTTCATGGCTGAGGGAAAACCATCCAGCCTGTGAAAAGTCATCTACCCTCTTTAATGTGGATGATAAAACTTTAATTAAAGTGGTGATTAGAAACAGAGTAATAATGACCACTAATAAAGTAGTTTATAGGGATTGATAGCTTTAGAAAGAGCAGCCCATCCTGTTGCCGGCAGGCCTGCTGCAGGCAGCCCCAGTGCGTGGGCTCCGGGCTGGGGAAAAGGATTAGGGGAAAGGTTTACTGGAATAGAGAGATAACATAAAAGGCAATTTATAATGTGTGACTCCGAGCAATGAGCTAGGGAAAATGTAGAGCTGAGATGTGGCTAGAATTCGTTGTACCTTTGCATTATGAATGGACTTTACAAGATTGCAGGCTAGAGTCAGGATTTGGCTACTTGTGTACAAATGAGCGTTATCTGCATTGTTTTTCTTTTTTGTGGTGGCCTATGGATCTTAGGTGAAGAGAAGCAGGAAGAAGAAAACCACTTTGGAGAAAGTCTTTAGTAATTGAGGCTGTACTAATAATGGTAGTAGCAATAAAGGCCAGAGTAATGACAACACCAGCCACAACAATGGCCTGGTAATAATGAGCACCTGTGTGCCAGCTGCCTTCCTAGTTCATCTTTAATCCAGTGATGCTATGCCAGGTAAATAGTATCAATCCAGGCAAGATCTTCTGGAAGGTTATTTAGCACCTGAAAGGCAGCACAGGGAAACTGGAGAGAGCATTCTCTACTGGGAAGAATATCAGGAAGTTTCCACTTACCTTCTCCCATGCTTCTCTGCCCAATTCCACCTGCTGTAAATGCAACACGAGCTATTAGAACCAGGCAGCCCTGATGTCAGATGAGGACCCTGATGCCCACTGGCTGCTTGGTCCTGAGAAGGGCGCTTAGGCTCATGTGGCTCAGCATTATTATCTGTAAAATGGGGTTAATGTTTACCTCCTAGAGTTCCTGGGAGGATCAAGCTCTAATTTATTAACAGAATGCTCATAAAGCATTGTAGGATCAGGAATGGACACAGGGCAGGTTTTCTATGATCTAGCAGACCCGGTAAAGGAGGAGTCAGAGTCCTCAGTGGCTTTTGTGGGTCTTTTACTTAGATTTACCAGGCATATGGCAGGCAGGGGTGCTGGGGGGCCGGGAGGCTGGCAGTCCTCTCAGCCCCCAGAAAGTCCTCACTCTCTTTTGGCTCTCTGGCGTTTGGCTTCTCTTCTCTCGGCTTCGTTTCATTCTTGGCTTCTGCAGGTGTCCCCATGACACCGCCCTTATAAACTCAGTCTCTCAGCCCAGGCGCACCCACTTCAGGTGCCCGCCATCAGGCCTGCATTCAGGACCACAGGCTTCCCTCATCTATCCTAATGGCAGGAGGGCAGAAAAGCCTGATGACACTTTTTCTTTACCCTACAAGCATCTAGCCGTAAGTGGTGCTTGAGAAATACTGGTTTCCCAGCACTTTCCCACTCTGCCTGGAGGGAGGCTCTACAGCGCAGAGCACCAAACAGGGCCAGCCACCTGGCTGTGGGGACTGAGGCCTTCATGGCTTGAGGTAGCGCTTTCACCCTCTTGTCACTCTTTATCACATCACTGTTTTATTCCCATTAACATTTGGTACACTCAGAACCTTTCCTGTCTATGTATTTGTGCCTTTGGCTTTTTTTTTTTTTTTTTTTTGCCTGTAACCTGCCTCTGCAAATTAAGCTTGTCGTTTTTGCTTAAGGAAGGACTTCTTGACCGTGTTTAGGGCTGATACCTCTGCTAGAACCCTGGACACTGTCCTCTCCTATCTCTTCAGGGACATGGCTCCAGGATTATCTTTTCTCTAAATAATTGATTTCTCTGGGCCTCCCTGGTGGCACAAGGGGTTAAGCACCGCACTATGAAGCAATCCACAGCCTCTGCAGCACGAGTTCAATCCCAGGCTGGCCAGGGAGCAACCCACATGGCACAGCAGACCTCTCCTGTCTCGCCCTCTGCTCCCCTCAGCAGTGTACTTCGGTTGATCTGCCTGTTCTGCTCCCCACTCTGTCTCTGGTGAATCTGCTCACCCTCCTGCATCTCTGGCCTGTTCCCCAGTTCTTGTATGCATAAATAAATATTAAAAAAATTAAATAATTGATTTCTCTCTCAAGGGGGGTTAAATCCACCAGCACACAAATACCACATATCACACAAAAGATCCACGCCCTCCTTTGAGCCCCATACCACCAGTCAGTATCCCATTTTTCTGCTTCTCTTGGCAAAAGCAGGGTCTGCACCTCCCATTTTCTTCTCAGTGGTCCTCGGTTGGGTGGTCATGCTCAGCTCTCTTCATGAAAAGACCTTTAATGAGGTCATGAGTCACCACATCTGCCTAAAGCCAATGGTGAGTTCTCAGAGACAGCTTTATGGGGCCTCTTGGCAATATCTGGTAGGATACCCACTGCCCCCACATCTCTGTGACACTCGTCTCCTTCTCAGCTCCACCGACTCTCACCTCCCAGAGTTCTGAACTCAGAGACCTTCCTCGGTATTTACAGCTCTAGCTACCTCATCCCCTCTGGTGCTCCATATGTGGGGGCGTCATCACAGACGTCTCCTGTGAGCACAGGATTATCTTCTAGATGCCTCCCCGACATTCCCACTGGGATGTCTCACGTCATGTCAAACAGAACACGGTCCACGCAGCTTTGTCGATAGCTATCTCCCTGGCCCATCTCTCTGCATGTCAGGGCAGAGTATCTCATCCAGCTCATTGCTCAGCCCCAAGCATGAGCTTTCAAACATTTCCTCTCTTCTCACACACCTCGTATGGTCATGAATACATCTCACGCACTCTCTTTCCTTGGTTTTCCAATTTCACTGCTCCTACCTAGTACGAGTTACCATTATTTCTTTTTTTAAAAATATTTATTTATACAAGAACTGGGGTACAGTCAGAGGCACAGGAGGGTGAGAGGATTCACCAGAGACAGAGTGGGGAACAGAACAGGCAGATCTACTGAAATACACTGCTGAGGGGAGCAGCGGGTGAGACAGGAGAGGTCTGCTGCGCCATGTGGGTTGCTCCCTGGCGGCCGGGAATCAAACCCACGCTGCAGAGGCTGTGGACAGCTTCACAGTGCGGCACTCAACACGCTGTGCCACCGGGGAGACCCGAGTCGCCATTATTTCATGCTGGACCTTGCAATGGCTTCTTAACTGCCCTCTCTCGCTCTACTTCTACCTCTGTCCTCCTCCCGTTCCATCTCCCTGCCCCCCATCCATATCTCATATGGCAGCCAGAATGATCTCTTTAAAGTAGAAATTGGATCATGACACTTTCCGGCTTAAATATCTTGAATTTCCTTTAGGAAAATAGGCTCACAGGAATATACACACCTTCCCCCTGCCCGCCTCCCATCCAAACTCTGTTCCATGACCTACAGGGTCTCACAGGATCTGGTTCCCACTCACCTCTCCAGGCTTACCTGACTCGATTTTGTCCATATTCATCCACGTTGGCTATGTCTCTGACCCTCACATCTGCTGAGTTTTTTCTTGCCTTAGTTTGTTTATCTGTGCTAGGCTTCTCTAGAATATTCTCCCCTCAGATTTTCACAGATACCTTCCTCATCCTGCAGCTCTTAACCCAAATGTTGCCCCTTAGAGAGAGAACTTTTCCATTCTACTTTTCATTACCCTATTTTTTTTCTTGATTGCCCTTAGCACCAGAAAGTATATCATTTATTCATTTTTACTTGTTTGATATTTGCCTCCCTCCACTAAAATAGGTACTTTTGGGAGGATGTATCCCAGGTTCTGGAATAATGAATACCTGGTACATAGTGGGGGCTCAGTAAATGTTTGTAGGACAAATGAACAGACTATGGGGAGAGTCTCTATCCCGTGTGGAAGCATAGATCCCTGTTCACCTTTAACTCTTCCCCTCAATGCTCCATTCTTTTCCTACCCCTTCTTTATCCATTGAATACAAATTTCATAAGGATTTGGACCACAACACAGAAAGGCTTGGGAGCAAACACTGCATAATCCAGTGATTTTAAGAGTCCCCAAGTTTGAATTAGCATGACACATGGCAATGATGCTAAATGAACTGTAATAGTCTTATTAGGTCAAAACCCAGCTTTGTAGGGCAGCCCCACATAGAGGGTGTGCTCTTCCTGTCGTAAGCAGGACAGTCCGTGGAGTCTCCAAAGTTGTATCAAGGTTTAATAGACAACAAACTCGGTGGAACTGTGCGGTGAGAGCAGTGCTTGCAAACTCTCTGGGGTGTGGCTTCCGGATATTGAGGCTTCTTTCAGGTGCACTTGGGGCCTGGATAGATGGTTTCAATTAGAATTCAATTAACATCAATCAAGGTGAACTCCAGGGGCAGCCAATTCATCCTAAGCGCCCCTGCCTCAACCTGCTCCCCTAACCCCACCTTTTTCAGGGCAGAGGCACAGGCCTGGAAAGGAAGTGGCTCTCTGTTCAATTCAATGTGGAGCTAAGGGCTCAACCATCACAGCCAAGGGCACTGGAGAATCCCTGACCTGTCCCTCTGTGCTGACCCTTTTGGTGGCAGGGTCTGCCCAGATTACCCAGCAGCAGAATGGCGTGTGCTCTTCCCGGGCCTTCTCCCTGTCACAGCCATAATGCTGAATCATTGGAGGCAACATATCACCTAATAGCTTGCAGCCAGTCAGCTGGTCAGTCCTCCTGGAATTCTGACTCCAATATGGCCTCATTCCTAGATTTGAATGAGAAATTGTCTACCACTGCTTTTGAGACCTAATGATTCTAGACTTTTCTTTATGTTATCTTTAATACAGAACTACATGCCCCCTCCTGTGTGTGTGTGTGTGTTCAGTGGTTAGGTTAGAAACCTAACCTGTGGAATGGGGGTTTCCAGAAGGACTGAATCTCTGTGGATTTTATTGATCTCTGCAAAATGAGGGGAGAGTACTTTAACACTGAGGGTTGAATCTTGGGAAGTGAAAATCAAGTCTCTCCAGCAAAGAGAGGGGAGAAACTCTATCCCCCTACCCCAGGGGAAAGTTCTTGGCATAGTTTACTTAGAATTTCCCCTTGAAGGTGAGTCTCTTCCTGTCTTAAAACGCTCATTGATAATTCACAGGAGAGAAACTTGGGTGTGGCATTGATGGTGGCCCTCAAAGATTCCCCAGCTTCGAGGAGGCTTGTCTTGGGCTTCTTAATGAGCAGCAGACACAGTGAGGACTCCTTGGAACAGAGCAAGATGGTCTTAGTCCCGGTGGAGAGAAGGTTCTGACTCCTCCATCTCCGTGGGAACGTGGGAATGTAAAGTCAACAACTGGGCAGAGGATTTCCTGGTGTAAATATCATCAACAGAACAGAAAAGGTGAGATCACCTTCAGCACAGGAGATCTCAGTGGCTAGGAAGGGAAGTTGTCTTCCCAGCACCTGCTAGATGACAGGATCCCAGAGATTACATAGGGGCGGGTTTAGGCCCTACTGGAGCACTCTCTCCTTTTCCCTTAACCATGGCTTATTAAGCAAGTTGGACATCATAGTGAAACTTGTTTGTCCCTAGTCAGGGAGGACTAGTTCATTGTCAAGGTAGCCCACACTTATTTATCCGTTCACCAGTTGATGTACTTTAGGGTTATTTCTAGGATTTGGTTATTATAATAATAACAACAAAATAACAAAAAGCCCTGGAACTTTTTAGCTGGGAAATAAGTGACATGTGCAAGGATGCATGAAAAGAGGCCGCTGTGGAAGCTGGGAGAACAGCAGGAGACGTCTGCTGTTGCCCAGAGAGCACAGTGGCACTTGAAATGGGGGTGATGTAGCAGAGATGGAGAAAGGTGTATGAGATTGTGACATGTTTTTGGAAGAGGATGAAAAGAGGGTGTACTGATGGGGCGGACATGGGGTGAGGAAGCTTGGTGGAGGGGATCCAAGATGTTTTTTCAATGTGTTGTTTTTTTCTACTCACTGTTCCTTATTCACTAGAAAAATAAGGTTGAGATTTCTGATTAGAGGTGATGAAGTAAAGTCATTTTCACAATCTTAGTTCCTACTTCACTGGCCTCCCACCTGGGAAAACAACGACAAAACAAATAAACAACAGTTGTAAAACTCCATCTTGATGGATCAAAGAAGTGGCCATGACCCCAAACTATGAGCCATCAAGTGTATGTGCCTCAAGCTGAGCAATTTGGACAAAAATCAGAAGAGAGGCTGGGAGCCAACATTTTCCCTCCGATGTCAAATAGGAAACAAATTCCTTGAAAAGAATCAGAGTTTTGAAACATGGCTCTTGAATCATTGGATGAGAGCCCTCAGGCCTAGGTTTCTCCAGAGCCACACTTAAAGCCAGAAGACAGTGTGGTGTCCTTAGAGAGTTGAAGGAAAGTTTGGGTGATCCTAGAATTTTGTATTCAAGATTTCTTTCCGGGAAAAGGCCACAGACAAAGGCAATGTGTGAACAATTCAAAGCCTGCAGGAACTGAAGTGATGTGGTTTGTCTCTATTCCTTTTTTAGAGAGCTTGATTATTTTAACTAACAACAGCATGTCTAGCGTAGCCTCATTCTTATTGCTCTTTTTACCTTTTTATAAATTCTGTCTGTCTGCCTGTCCATCCATCTTTGACCTGTATCTGCGTGGTCATTATTGGAAATGATAGCCCCCAATGGCAACAGTTATTATGGCTGATTGGGTTTGGAGTCACTTGTAAATTTCCTTTTTTATACTTCTCTATCCTGTTTACTTAAAAAAAATTCCTACATTATTGGCCAGTTTTCTTTTTTGAATTGATGAAAATGTAAAGTATATGCAGCTAAATTGCTGTAGGTGACAGGACTGGACCATTTTTTATCTTGCGTCAGAACTTAGACCCACAGTGCAGGTGACCACATGGGACTAGGTGTGAACATGGGAGTCCATGCTCCAGAAAAGCTGAGTCCCTGACAAATTTGGGTGACTCTGACCCTCTCAATAAAACTAACAGGAGTGAGGAAAATGCGGAATTGTCCGGTATCTTGGGAAGGTCTCTGGGCCTCCCACCAGGGCAGATAGAGGAATGAACCAATTAAAAATTCTCTAATGATAGGATGGCATTTTGTTCCATATGTGTGCTTGAAAGTTGAGGTTAATAAAGACATTTGGTTGACAAGGAGGCTGTTTTCTCTGGTGCTTATTAACTTTCACTAATGCTGGCATTTCCTGGACTACTGTTGCTTTGCCTCTAAAAGAAGAATATCTCCAAGGCACTTGCCTGTAAAATTCAGGGTAATGAAGCAACATGACTCTATAAAAAACAACAACAAAAATTCCCCATTCTATTTGGAAATAAACTTATAGGATCACTGCAAGAAAATAGAAAAGCACAAAGACCACAAAATTATTCTTTACCTAGATTACCTATTGTTAACATTTTACCCCATTTGCTTTATAGTTTATGCATTCTCTCTCTCTTTTTCTCTCTCTCTCTCTTTTACTCTCTATCACACACACGCACATACATGCACACATTCACATGCACCTGCAAAATTTTTTTTTGAGCCATTTAATATTGGGTTGTATATATTTTAGCCCTAAGCTACTTCAATGCTTGCCTTCTAAGAATAGGAATTTTATCTTCTATGTCATCATCAGTAATTTGACATCAATATCTCAATCTACCATGAATAGTCCCATTTTTGAATAAACTCAATAATGTCCTTCATAGTATTTCCCTTTCTCCCCAATCCAGGAGCAAATGTAGAATCAAGTACTTCATGCAGTTGCTCTCTCTTTAGTCTCCTTTAATCTGGAATAATTTGCAATATGTTTTTGTCAGTTATGACATTTTTGAAGGTGCAATCCTGTTTTTGTGATTACTTGAAAGTTCCTCATTTAGGGGGCTTGTCTGGGAATGCTTAGAATATGTGTCCAGGCTCAAGGACTGCATAAAGTTATACCGGTGACCTAAGGGCCATGTCTGGGGCTGCCCAATGTCCCAATGTCCCTTCATTGCTCATTCATAATTTTCATCTTCACTTCCCAGCAAAGACTTGTCTGGTTTCCATATTACAGAGTTCAGTTTTCTCTCATATACATGCATTCTTTATTGATTCCATAAATAGATATTAGCATTTCACTTAATCCCAGACCTGCACTTTTTTTTTTTTTTTTTTTTTGCAGTATCCATGGGCAGGTAGTAGATGTGACATTTTACTTTCTATTTGTACGACAGAGGGAGCTTTTTCTGTTTTCGTGTTATACTCAGTTTCTGGCTGCAAACCAACATCTGAAGATTGCTTCGTACTTGAGTAAAGAAGTGAGAAATAAAACCAAAGCAAACAAAAAGCCTAGAATAAAAAAACCCTACCCTCATCTCTGTTTCCTCCACTAGAGGAGATGATTGTGTTTCACAGAGCTGACCATCTGAGAGCAGAATTCTATTTGATGCAAATTTGACTGGAAGTCTCTTGGGAAAAGGAGAGGAAACTGGGTTAACATCTCAAAGATTAAACACAAGTGAAACTATTACATTTCTCCCAGTTTTGAGGCCACATCACTTGTATCACACTAATAAGCTGATGAGCTTCAGAAAGTGAGGATGCGGAAGGCTAATTTAGCAATGGAGCTGGTAGATTCCAGCACCATGCTGGTGCAGTGTTCCTTCAAGGGCTCACCTGGACATAGAAAATGACTGTAGATGCTCAGCATCATAGAACAAGACATAAAACCACTCCATGTGTATCTTTCTCTAACGTGATCTTTTTGGTAATTACCTTTTCTATTGTCAGCCTAAGGTCTTAGGTTTTTTTCTACCTAAAACCTTACTTTGCAGTGCCCTGTGTTCACCCCTAGCTTGGCTTTCTCATGTCTCTTTGAGATTTCTCCCCCCTGGTATGCAGTTTGCATGTGAACTTATTCCTGGTAATAAGCCCCCCACTTGGCATAAGTTAAGAACACTTGATACTGTGTATTGCCCTATGATACTGTGTATTGCTCTTATGAACAGTTCAGACTAACCCATGATGGACACCAGATGGGGAAGTGCATGAGCTGACCACGCCAAGAGAACACTAACATTAGCCTCTAGCCCTGGACACAGTTGACTATGGGTAATTCTTGGGTTACCCATGGACAGAAAGCAGACCTATCCCTTGGTGTCTATGTGGGACTAGGTAACAAAGAACCACATTTGTACCCCCCCACCTCCCAAATGCAGAGATCTGACAGGTGGTGCATAGATAGTTAATAAACAGTCACTGATCTGGGACCCAAGATTTAGAATCAAATGGGGGAGTCGGAAATGATAGATAAAAGAGGAGCAGGTTGAAATTAGTCAGCAGAATGCTGCTGGGATTAGTTCTAAAAGTAGGGTATTTCAGGTGGAATTTCAGTTTTACAAAGTCAAAGCATTTGTGGACAAGGATAGGCTGGGTCCATTCAACAGGGGCCAGCGAGCAATAGTGGTCTATGTAATGCTACACCAATGGTTGGGGATTGTTCAGTAAATTTGAGCAGAAAAGTTCTGCATCAAAGGGCCAATATAAAGTCCAGCTCATTGATGAAGCTCAAGGGCAACTATTCAGTGTCCTGATGATTTTAAGATTTCTTACTTACATATCTTGGAGAGCTGGAAAATGGAAAAAAAAAGCCCTTACAACTGCTTAGGAGGCAACGTCTGTCTATGTCTTGTCAACATGTTGTTGGAGAAGGGACAGTCTGAGATATTGGAGCTATAACATATAAATGAAAACCCACAGGAATTTCCACAATATTCCTTCATCAGAGCTGGGACTTTTGGTTGCCACAGGGGTTTCTAGGAACCCAGCTTACTATCAGCCACACTTGTATTATCCATGTTGTGCTGTATTTATTAACTTCATTCTCTCCATAATCCTATGGTGGGGTGCTATTGTTCTCCTTCATAACAGCACCTTTTTTTTTTTTGAAGATGAGGACATATGAGGCACAAGGAAATTAAGAAATTTGATCTAGGCTATACAGTAAGTGGGCAAGTTGGCACTGAAACTTAGAACACTTTTTTAAAAATTTAAATATTTTATTTTATATAATTCTTACATCTTTTTTTCATCTTTGCACAATGTATGCATTTTCGTTTTGGTTATATTTCCCATACAATTGCACCCCCCCCCTTATTTTGACTCTAGTCCTTCCTTTCCCCGCCCCTCCCTCCTCCCTCCCCCCCGTAGTGTGTCTCTGGTTTATAGTTGCTTGTTGATTTTGATTTTTACTTTGTATTGATTAGTCTTTTTCCTAGTCCCTTATTTAAGTTTTCTAGATTCCTGCTATGAGTGAGACCATCCGGTATTTTTCTTTTTCTTTCTGTCTTATCTCGCTGAGCATGATCCCTTCCAGCGCCATCCATGTTGCTGCAAATTGCATGTGTTTATCTTTTTTGAATGCTGAGTAATATTCCATGGTATATATGTACCACATCTTCTTGGTCCAGTCATCTATTTTTGGGCATTTGGGTTGTTTCCAAAGCTTAGCTATTGTAAACAGTGCTGCTATAAACATAGGGGTGCAGGTGCCCTTTAAAATTACTGTTTCTGTGTCATTTGGGTAAATACCTAGAAGTGGAATTGCTGGATCATAAACTTAGAACTCTTAATCCTGTGCTGTGCTGAAGTTCTTCCTAGTTCATTTGCAGTCATGGATCCTTTGAGCCGCATATGTAAGCTGTGGGTACTTTTTTGCAGGAAAAAATATATAGATAACATTTTAAAAATTTTAAGAAAAAAATGTATTCTAGTTTCCAAAAAATCCCTGCTGTCATGCAAGCTTTTGAGATACAACTTAGTTATGAGTTGAGGTCTGCAGGCATAAAAGTTTAAAGCAAATCCTGTTAAAGCTTGTCCACAACCCTTGGCCTCATTGTTCTAGTATGTTCTGATGCAGCCTGCTGAAAGCTCTTACGACTTTCCACCTGTGGGTCTCCTCAACCTATAGTTGGGACAGCCGAAAGTTCTGAGGGGTTAATGGCCCTGGGAGTGACTGTTTTTGAGAAAGGGGAATTGGAGGCTAGCTACTCTTGCTTCTTCACTTCTTCAGGGGGGTTCCACATTGTCTCTCAGGATTCCCCAGATGGGTGGAGCTTCAGATATCCACAGGGGGAGGCTATTTGTAACTTACCCGTGTTAACTTTTGTCCTGTTTGTCTTTCACTTTTCTATTTTCTTGACCAGTATCATCAGGTGAGAAAATTCAACTTTGAATGCTTTTGTCTTCATGTAAAGAAGCCTGGGAGTGGACGCCACATGCAAGGGAATGTAGGCCTCTCAGTCAGAGCTGCAATCAGTTAGTTGCCATAGGGTAGCTACCCAGGACCATAGTGGTCCAGGCCAGCCTATCCCTTAACCACAAAACCATGAGTAAACCCAGCTGACATCACAGGGGGTGGAGATGTATCCCCAGCTGAGCCTTGAGCAAATTGCCAATCCATAGAATTATCTCTGAATCACCAGGAGCTGAACCTGGAGCCTTGGCCACTTTGGAATCTTCATGAGGTCATGAGAGGTGAGTGTATTTCATGGGTTTTGCATGAATTGCTGGTGCCAGAGGGAGGACTGTGGTGGTTGGTTAGAATAATGAATTGTCCCTGCCCTTTGCAATGTGCATTTGTTGCTCCTTTAACCCAGAGCTGGAGTCTACTTTCCTGTCCTCTGAGTCTGTGCTGCCCTGTGACATGCTTTTGCCAATAACATGCTGCAGAAGTGACATTTTGGGACTTTGGAGGCTTGGCCTTAAGGGGCCTTGCAGCTGCCACTGGTTTCCTGGTGGATGCATCTATCTAGATGTCAGAGGCCTGCTTGCAAAGGAGACTCAGGACACACTGGCTGTCAGTCCAAGGCGACAGTGAGTTGAGGCCATCTGGACTCGCCAGCTCCCACCAAAGTGGGAGTGAGTCCAGCTGACACCACATGTAGCAAAGGCAAGCTATTTCAGCCAAGTGCTACCAAACCAGAGGCTTGCTGGCGGACATGGAATGATACCCGTGCAAAGTTCTTAGTCTTGCTGAGTTCCTCTCTTCGTGGTCTCTTGTTACCAAGTCAGAGAACCAAGACAACGACAACGTCTTCATGAAGGTTGGCATCCCTGCCGAGGTTACTTACTGACTTAGGTCCTAACTGAGTTCTTTCTTTCCCCATAACCCCTGAAGCAGGAACTGAGGGTCTTTCACACTTAGTTACAATAAAATGTCCAATTTCCCCTCGGGGTTGAACCAACTATCAAACTGAAAGAGATTGCAAACTGTTATTGAAAAGGAAAACAGGGAGCAGGACTTCCAATTTAGTATAGAGTTGTAAATTTTGGCACCTCCTTATAAAACCCAGCCACACCACTACCGTTCTCCTTTTGCCCTTAGCTTTGCACATTAAAAGTCTTGGGAGAGATTTACCCTTAATTGAGAAGAAAAGATGAATGAGAGCAACTCTAGGTGGCATCTATCAGAAACAGACAAAAATGCACCTGTCTCCAAGTAGCAGAAGTAATTTCAACTTGAGATATTTTTGCTTTGGGGAAATTTAAAGAAAACTTTAACACAGGCACATTTTTCCCCCTTTGCTCTGTGTCTATCATTAGATGTTTATATCGAAGTTTTAGGTAGAAAGGTACGTGGTAGACAACTTTCTTATTTCCTGAACATTTATCCTCCTTTTTTGGAAGGGCTGCCTGAAATCCTCTGAGTGCTTCCTTTCAGATTTCCTGCACTTCCCAGTCTGTTTCCTTCACTTCTCTCCCCTGAAGTTAGAAAATCTAGAAAAAGGGGGTTGATTTCTGATGAGAATAATGCATTTTTTGGGGTGTAAAGTCTGTTTCATGAAGCAGTCTTCTCATTGCCAGGTTGCTTTGGAAACCACCCAACTATCGGTCAATTCATGCACAGCACACATGTCTCTGAACGCTTTCCCAGATCTCAAAATTACAAGTTCATTATCTAAGGTGTACTTAAATCAGGGGGGTTTTGCATTGCTCATAGTCTTCTTGCAAACTGTGTGCTTGTTTGAGTCTTCCCAGATGCCTCTCCTGTTTGGTCCTGTCCTTCTGGTTACCTGGTCCCAGGAAGTCCTGTGGCTGACGGGGCAGGTTTCCATTCAGGCATGACAAGGTTCATATAAGCTCTTGGGACACAGAAGTGTATACACAAAGCCCCACCTTAGTCTTTCCATATTTTATACTGAACCAATCTGGTGGTTCACTGGAATATATTTTTTCTAATGAATACACCCAGATGCCACTTCTTCCTCCTTTAACTCTATGTATCCCAGTCAAAAAAATGAAGCATCTATTAATATTTGTAGAATCTTTTCTACCCGAAATGCTGGTAAACTTTTATGTTGTTTGTTTGGCTCCATCCTCTCCTTTCACTGCTCTTCTTCCACCTCCCAGCTCCTTGTCAAGATTTCCTTGGGAGAAGAAACAATAATGGCAGAAGGAGGGGAGCAGGGAGTGAGAGGAAGAACGTAGTGCTGTTGTCCAGGTGGGCAGCTCGTCTCGCTTAAGTCGCCTGCTTTCACCTCCTTGGGAGCTTTTTAAAAATATCATTGCATGGGCTTCTGATATTTAAAAAGAATTTAGCATAGCTGTGGCTTGCGAGAACTGGACGTCAAGATGAATAGGAGAAAGTAGATTTTAGACATGTTAAGAAGTAGTGCTGTGGATTATAATTTGGATCCTTATTTGCCCCTAGACATGTATGTAGAGATTGGAATTGTTTATGGTTGCTGAAGACAAACACCCCAGCATGGAAAGAATATTCCCTTTTCTGGTTTTACCAGTCTCCCTTATAGGATTTATTTTTGTGGAAACTCAGGGCGCTCTTTGTCCCTGTTCAGACCATGCCCTCTCTCATCCTCCAAGGCCCCCTGAAGAGTTCCTTCTTCCAGCCCTCCAAACTGTCCATGAGACCATTTCCAAGAAGGATATAACCAGGTCTGACAGTATGCGTCCCTGTAGTCAGTGTTTCTCAAATTAGAGTCATAAAATCAGTTTAATAACTTGTGACCAGCATCTTGTGTTTTTAAGGCAAAAGATCATACAGAGTACATGGTAGAGAGGAATGGCAAATACCCTGTATTAAAGTCTTTGTTTCACTGTACGTGTGTGAACGTAGCATTGCTCATGTTATAGTCTTACCTTTCCTATTCATATATCTTCCAGGAGGTATATCATATTGTGAGTTTGTCATAAATGGTGGTGAGCCACCCCTCTTCGTGACAGCAGGCACATTGCCTCACACCTGTCCATCTGTGATCTGTGTTTTATCCCAGTTTCCATGAAACTTTTCTGCCTCCTGAGTCCTGTCTGTACTGTTTCTACTTTCCCGTCTTTCCCCTGCACTCTCCCCTTTGCTCTTTCTCCTCCACCCACATTGGTTTTCTTCTTGTATGAATGGCATCTGGCCCATTTGTTAGCTCCTTTACATTTTTGTTTCCTTCTACCTAAAACACTGTCCTCGAGTTTTCATTGCTTATTCGCTTGCCAAGCGCAAATGCTACCTTGCTGGGGAGGGCCTTCTTCATGATTCTTCCTGGTCACCTCTTTTATTTTCCATGTACCACTTGTCACTCCCTCAATACTATCTTTTTTGATTGAGTGTCTCCTCTTCTTCATCAGATCTTGGTTTTCTCCTATTTGCTAGTATGTTTGCAAGTATATTCTCATTGTCTAGACAGTCTTAATAGGTGCTCAATAAATATTTGCTGAATAAAAGAATGTCTTCTCAGTCATATCTAAAGTGAAACGGTAGATCAGGTGGAAACATAAATCTTTGTACAAATATGCCAACATTTTGGGGAACTTTGTATTTGCAGCAACTTATACTCACCCACACTTTTCTACAAAACCCTTTCTTTATTAAGAAGACACTTTCATTTTTAGCTTCTGCTGGCAATAAGACACATCTGATCTCTCATCTTCCTTCTTCGAAGACTGTTTAGTGGACTCTGCCTTTCTGATCTGAACATGCCTCTCTTTCTGGATTGAACACAGGCTGATTTCTGCCTCCCACCTCCAAGGTCTTTTCATTTGACTTCTGGCTTATCAGCTTCAGGCAGTCTGCTGCTTAAGAAGAAAAGTATTAATCTTCTTTCTTTTTTTTATGTATTATTTACACCCCACCTGCTTCCACAACTAATCTGAGGCAGCTAACTTCTCTTAATGACTTTCTTCCCTTGTCCTTTGAAGTTTTCAGACCCTGTGACGTTTTCTCAGCAGTGGCCCCGGGTCTTTGATTCCTTTTGAAAAGCTCGATGTTGGGTGGTTAGATTGGATACTCTCTGGGATCGTTTGTAGTTGTGACATTTTGAACTGCTTTTCACAAAGTAGAGGCAGTTAATGATCAGTCACTTGGGGACCCTCACTCAACACACTCACTTCTTCCTGGGTGAATGTCTTCACCAATTCAAAAGGAGACTAAGTTTGAGACATGATGTATATAGATTTTCTTTCATTAAAATAACTTTTAGGTTGTTTTAACAGAGCATAAAATGCCATTTGTTGAAAGTGTTGGAAAGGATGTGGAGGAAAAGGACCCTCAGACACTGTTGGTGAGAATGCAGCCTGGTCCAGCCGTATGGAAAACAGTATGGCAGTTTCTCAAAATTTTAAAAATAGATCTACCATGTGACCCACTAATCCCTGTCCTATGTATCTAGTCAAAGAATGCAAAAGCACTAATTCCAAGGGTTATAGGCACTCCTCTGTTCATTGCAGCACTATTTATAAGAGCCAAGCTATGGAAACAACCTAAGTAACCAACGGCAAGTAGTGGATAAAGAAGATGTGGTATATCTGCACAGTGGAATACTACTCAGCTATAAAAAAGATGAAATCTTGCCATTTGTGACAATATGGATGGAATTGGAGGGGATTAGACTAAGCAAACAAGTCATAAGAAGAAAGACTGGATGATTTACTCATGTGAAATATAGAGAAACAAAGCAAAGGAGCAGACAAAACCAAACTAAACCCAAACTTAGAAATCTGCCTGAGAAATGGAGCCTACCAGAAGGGCAGAAGGAGGCTGGGGAGTAAAGAGTGGAGGGTAGATATGAATTCTCTTATTCTGTAGAAGAGAACAACTGAGTGTCAGGATAGTTAAGTAACTTATGCAAGATGGAGCAATCAACAGGAGACAGTATCAAGCTTTGAACCCTAGTCTACTGGTTCCTCAGTCAGTTCCTCTGAGACAGGCTTCTGCAGATGTGTATATTCCAGTGGGCGTAAATTACTGAGGGAGAGAGACTCAGTCCTGTGTTGGGTTAGGGATGACTAAAATAAATGGAAACAGCTGTGGAGAGAAGCCGTGACTTCTCTGCTCTGGGTCACACATATTGAAGTGAAGATGCACATATGACACAACATTTATGGCAAAAATAGGCCAATGAGTAGGTGGGTGGATGGATGGATGGGTACACATCTGCCCAAGGTCTTGAAGGCTACGTAAGACTTAGCTCAGTCAACAGAGAGGATGTTGACGTGAAGATTTGCTTTGCAGGTAGAAGAAATAGCATATGTGAACCCCCCTCTGACTTGGTGCACTTGCAAACTGTGAATAGCTGGGTGAGACCAGAGCATAGGCTCTGCCTGTGGCTTGGAGATAGCCCTGAAAATAAGGCAGGGAAGGTAACCAGAGGCCTGGTTATGAGGAGCCTTTTGTACTTTGCTAAACTGTTTGCAAAGAGTCCCATTGCCAAGGGAGGATGGCTGAATTGCTGGGGAGCAACATGCTCTAGCTTCATTTTGGAAAGTTTGCTCTCTTAGGACCTGATGCACTATCATTGGTTAGTTGTGCCGTGAATATGCTTTAGGAGAAAACCTTGTCTTCTTGGTGCGCCAGATTCTTACCATACTTCCCCGCACCTTTGTGTGGAAGGTGATAGGTCAAAGTCAGACAATGTCAGGGCTGGAATGAGACTTTGTGGGTGCAGGGACCCATAACTCAGTCTTGGAAGGTATTTTTCTCCTGCTCTTGAGATTAGAAAGCAGGCTGCCTTTGCCTCAAATGTCAAGGCGTTTTGTGGGTGAATTTTCTGCTGGAGGTAAATCAATGTCAATTTGAATTCATCCAATAAACTCTGGAAAGCAAAATTAAATTATTGGCTCTCTTTCCCCTAGCAGCTAGAGTAAGCTGAATACTTTGCCTCATGCTCAGACACCTGGAGGCAAGAGTAGAAGCTTCTGGGGTGAGAGAAGTGAACAAAGAGAAGGGATGGGAAGCTTGAGCTGGAGGCTTTGTCTGTGGTTTCTGAGTCCAGGCAGGACGCTAACAGCAAGGACTGTACTATGGGGACAGCACTTTTAAAGTGGAAGTGTGGGCCTCTCTGGTGGTGCAGGGGTTAAAGACAGTGCTGTCAAGCTGTCAGTAGCCACTGAAGCATAAGTTTGATCCCCAGCCAGCCAGGGAGCTACCCAGATGGCACAGCAGACCTCTCCTGACTCTCCTGCTGCTCCCCTCAGCAGTGTACTTTGGTCAGTCGCCTGTTCTGTTCCCCACTCTGTCTCTGGTGACTCACCCCCCACACCTCTGCCTATACCCCAGTTCTTATATGCACAAATAAATCTTTACAAAATAATACAATAAAATGGAAGGGTAACTAGCACCTGTAAACTGTTGGCTGGGAAAACATTGTGCAGACACATAGCCTGAGGGTGCACTTCAATTATTAGCTGCCAGAGTGAGGTTAAAAATCCTTAAAATAAAAAGTTACAAATTGAGAATGTGAAAAAAAAATGATTTAAATTTTATTTTTGATTCTACAAACTCATTTTACATTAAACACTTGAAGTAATTGAATAGCAAAATTGTAAGGTCCCCCCACCCCCACCCCCCACCACCCAGGTTGGCAAAACATGTCCATTTTGCCGTAGAGTCTCGGGTATGAGGACCAGCAGGGCTTTCATGTCATTTTTTCTTTCTTTCTTTTTTTTTTTTTTGCTTTAGTGTGTTTTGGAGTCAGACAAACCTGACTTAGAATCCCAGGGCCCAGACTGGAGCGTCCTTGGGCGAGTCACTTCCTCTCTCTAAGCTTTGGTTTCCCATCTTTAAAATGGCATCAGTAACACTCATCTCACAGCATCGTTATGAGGACTGAATCAGAGTGATCAGTGAGTGCTCAGCTTTCTAGCTGACACGTAATCAGCACTCAATAACAGGCAGTGGAAGTGATGTTGTGTTTTGAAACTCCGATTTCCCAGCACCAGTCCTGAGTAATTCTGAGCTGCTGCCCACACCTGTCTTCACTCCATTTCATTACTGCTGACCCTGGTCCTTTTCTCCATCTTCATCTCTGATAAATCTACTTCTGACACCAATTTGGCTCGACCAGAGCACTTAACTTTTGTCTTGGTCTCTTGACCCTTTAGTTTCAATTCATCCTTCTACCTGGCGTCAGTGCTGGCAGATGACCTGTCATGACCCTCTCTGCTTGCATCATCTCCCACCACCTCCAGCTCTGGCAGAGGCTGAGACCCCCTTCCTTGAAAGCTGTTTTACACCCACCCCCAGAGATGTAACATTCTGATCTCCAGATCAGGTGAATATGGGTAATGTGATGAAGGGGAACTAAGATTGTGAATGGAATTAGGGTTGCTGATCAGTTCATGGTGGATGGGGAGATTATCCTGGATTATCCGGTGGACCCAGAGTCATCGCAGGTGTGCATACAAAGGAAAGAGGGAAGCAGGGCACTCAGAGTGATATATGTGAGAGACCGTTGCTGGCTTTGGAGATGGAAGGCCATTACTGGCTTTGAGCTGAGGGAGATGAGCAGCCTCTGAAAGTTGGAAAAGGCAAGAGAACAGATTTTCTCCAGAACCTCCAGAAAAAAATGGGGTTCTGCCAACACCTTAATTTTTAGAGATTTCTGACTTCAGGACTGCAAAATAGTAAATCTGTGTTGTTTCAAGTCACTGAGTTTGTGGAATTTAGGAAACGAACACTCTGTCCTTTTAGGCAAACGATGTGTCTTCTGGTGGGTTAGCCCAGACTTAAAGGCAGGAAGACAAGGTAATGTGGATTTCTGAACAAACATTTGCAAAACGACTTGCTACACAGGCACTTGTGCTGAATAATATCAACCCACGAGTCTCAGCTGTCTCCTTCCACTTTGAAATTGAGAGAAGAAACTTCTATTCCTTCCAACTATTCTCCACTGTGTACTTTGGACAATCCTCTGTGTTTTCCCTGTTCCCTGCTATTTGATTTGAACATTAAGCTCTCCATCTTTATCTGACAAATGTATTTTAAAATGATTTTTTAAAAATCCAGTAATAGAAGCAGAGAGTGTTAATGGGGTTTTCAAAACTTTTTATCTCCTTAACTAATGGGTCCCTTTCAACAAATGAAATGTTATGTGACCAGATAACATATAAAACAGGTGATAGGAAGTTGTTCTGGTGGAAACAGATTGCCCGATGGGGACAGGAGGTGATTTCTTAGGTTCAGTTTCCTTCTCTGTGGCCTCTAAGGCCTCTCACTGGTGTCCAGGAGATAAGATACCATTGTCCTTTGCTTTTTCTATTTGACATATGGGCAAGCTGTGGCCCCAAGGAAGAGCACAATTTGAGGGCACATGGCCAGTTCATGCCCAAAGCGACTAGACCCTGAGCCTCGGGACCTGGGTCTCAGACTGTTCTTTTCACTCTGCTTTGTTGGCCTTAAACCAAATTCTTGCTTTGTTTGACTTTTTTTTTTTCTTCACACTCATGGGATAAGAGACATAGACATAATGTGGAGGGTGAGTGGAAGAACTCTTCCATTCTAGAAATTCAGGGTCAAATATGGATCAGCTGCAAAAATAATTTCCTTTTTCTGCTACCACCATTCTGCGGTGAGGAGACTGAGCCGGAGAGGCTGTGTGACATCCGCTTTCTGCACTGAGCTCAGTGAGCAAGTAATTTCCCATGGAGCTAATCCTATTCTTTCCTTAGTGTGGGTGGGGCCTGTTGCCACCAACCTGGGCACAGGTTGAAAAGGAAGAAAATAAGGTTTCTCATGAATAAGAACACAGATGGCCAACATGTGTTGGCTTGCATTAGAACAGAGGATTGCCTTCCATAAAAATAGATTTAAGATTGTTGCATCTTTAGAAACTTCTCTTTGAGCAGATGTGAGTCATTGTTTAGGGCTGTAGTTGGGAAATGATGGAAGCTTGGAGGGAGGTGGATCCATCCCAGGTCAGCAGTGAGCACTGTCATCAGGCCTTCCTGAGCAGGAAGCACAGGTACATCTTCCTGCAGCCCACCTATGCAGATACACGTAAAGTAGCTCTTACTCCAGAGCGAGGCCCCCACCCTTGTGGAAAACCCACGTGGGCAAGGTGTGCGCGCCAGGGTTAATACTCAGCTGGCACACACCTGTGCTGTTTCCCGGCAGGCACTTGACTGACCATGGCGGATGCCTCAAAGGCCGTTAGATGTTTTCTGAATGCGATCCTCGATTCTGGTGCTCACAGCGGACCGAACTGGGTAAGCAAGGCACTTGTGGAATTGTTAGTGAAATTTGTTTTGACATGGGTGTGGGAGGAAGCAATGCAGCCCTTCCTTGTGGCGTCCTGGTCCTTCCCTTCTCAGGACGTTGTGCCGCGTTTCAAGTGATGAAAAGCATTTTTCAATTTGATGGGTTTCATCTGCATTTTATTAGTCTATTTCTGGGAAAAATACCATTTGTACATCATTTTGCTTGCAGACTCGTCTTTATTATTCCTTCCCCCACCTCGCGTGGTGGGCCAGGATTTGATTTTCTTACGGCTCTTGGCACATTTCTCATCCTCTCTCAGAGCAATTTACCCTCGGTGACAGTCCATCTGTCTCTCCTGCCCCCACTTATGAATACTCTGCCTTTTCCAATTTTCCTTATTTCCTTTTTAATATCATCCACCTCGTCTCCCCTGACATTTCCTGGCTCCTGGAGGTCTCCCTGTTCCTCGGCCACGCTCTTTGAGCGCTGACGCCTGCCGCTGCACTGGCGGCTCGCCCCTCATAACGTGCTCTGTCACTCTCTCTTAAGGGTCTCATTGACCTCTGGGTGTCTTTTAGGGGTTTGCATTTTTTACTGAAAGAAAATACAAACACTGAAAGTGTGGCTATTGATTGTTACCCTCCAGAGAGTGACCTGAGGGTGTCATCTGTCTCTCCTGCTGTGATGCCTGGAGTTGGAGGTTGGGACCTTGTGGGTGTGGTGTCACCGAGTGGGAAGTTCACCTTATTCTGTCACGTTAGGAATCAGCAAACTTTTTCTAGGAAGAACCAGATAGTGATACTTTAGTTTCTCAGACCACGTTGTCTCTCTCTTGGCTCTGTTGATACAGTGCCAATGCAGCCAAAGGCAACGTGTAAAGGAGAAGGCGGGGCTGTGTTCCCATAAAGCACTGTAGCAAAGCAAGCAGTGGGTCTGGCCCTGAGACCTTTGTTTTAGGGGTGGAGCTGATGTCAGTCTATCAGATTCATTCTCTAGCTCCAACTTTCCTGTGAACTTGGTGCATCTGTTCTGTACTTCAAAGTGCCTTTTCAGAAATGCTAGCATTCTGTCCTGGGGTACTCTCAAGGCCACCTTGTCAGGAAGAGTGTCAGGGAAAGGAGTTTGGTGCCAGGCTTTCTGGCAGCAGTTGGTCTTCATTGTAGGTTGGTGGTAACCTGAGTGGGGAGATTGAAGGTTTGGCTCTGATTCTCAATACTGCTGTATATTTGTGTCTTTGGATTTCAGTGTTCTTACCTGCAAAATGGGATTATTGTTGGTATTTTTGTTATTATAAAATGTAGTATTCTATGCTATTTTATTTTACATCCCCTATTATCAGTTGTAGGCTGGTGCAAAGATTTGTAATTTAAGAAAATTGTCTTTCTAATTTCAAGAATAATGTAGTTTGTGATTTTCTGTTACCTTCAAATAACAGAAATAAAGAGGTTATGATACAGCTATTTATTTTTCTCTCAATAAGTTGTCCAGGGCTGATGTGTCCAGGGTAGCTTTGTGATATGAAAAGGAACTCAAAATCCTACTATATTTCTGCCCCACTAGTCTCAATATATAACTTTCATCCTCAAATCCCCTCATGGTGTCAGTATGGTCACTGAAGCTCCAGCCATTACATGCACATTCCTTGCACCAGATCAGGAAAGGGCAAAGACAAAAGGGAAGTCTTTTAAGTTACTTTCCTGGAAACTCTGCCAAATGACTCCCTTTTATGTGCCATTAGCTACCCTGTTTGCCAGAAAATTGTAGTATGTTTCATGGCGCATTACTACTCAATAATATATAGGATGAAAGGGAATATAATATATGTTAGGAAAGCAAATAGCAGTTAATGCCACATACTGATTTGTACAATGGCTCACGGTAAGAAGTAGATAGGGGAGAAGCTAAGCCATACCTGTGGCAGAGCATTTCTCTCTTATCTTTGACATTTTTTCCAAAAATGAAATAGGTGAGTTCATATTGTGAATAGTGCAACCATATTATATATTTCATTAAGATGGAATTCTATAAGTGACCTTATTTCCTATATATGCATATGTACTTTTTCACTAGACACACTAGAATCTTAACTGATTCTATATCAGTTATATATATATCAGGGGTAACATTAAAGAAAAGAAAAAAACCCAAACAGACCTTGACTTTGTTAGGGCCCTGACCAGTTAGAACAGACGCCACCTGGCGAGACATACAGGTGTGCACTCTAAAGGGATGCATGGGGGGGGGGGGGGGGCCTGAGACACAGTCGTGTGAGTGTGAGGGAAGGATTTGTGAAAAGTGACTGGAGCCTCACTCTGGAATAATAATCATTTCCCTTCCACATTTCTCAGAAGTGAATGTGAACGATGTATAGGTGCTGCCACCAGCCTGCAGCTGCTCCTCAGGGGGCGTCTGGTGATGACTGTCAGTGTTGGCTTAGGATGGATCATTCTTCTTTAGGTTTTAGGGATCATTCATGTTTCCCAATTTGGCTGCTCACTACAGTCTCTAATAACTAATCCCACCTGCTGAAAGAAAATTCTCCAAGGAGTTAATCATCTTTTATTGACTAGCATAGGAAGCAATCCTTTCCTCTGGTGTCTTCGGTCCAAGTGTTGGTCATCTGAGGATGAGGATGAGACATCCTCCTTTGGCCCTAGCTCTGACTCTTGAGTCACCAGAATGCGCAGGTCAGTGGCAGTAGTATCCATGCTGTGCAAGAGGATTTTCACCACCTTGAAAATGGGAAAGAAACACTTGCTGATTGAGATTGGAGCTAAAAGTGGATCCCCTGGTGCACCCATCTGATGAGTTACATAACACCACACTTCCTGTGCAATTCCATGAGAGAACCCCACTCCCTCCCACACCCTGTAGCAGCTCAGCCATGACTGTCTAATTATGCACAATATTGTGTGGGTGACTTTCCTGAGTTGGACAGGACAGCTTCCCCAGATAATTTTTTTGCAACATATATAATTTTTTCAGACTTCACCAGATCACGAAAATAAATCCTATACTTTTCTGCTCAATTCTTACCTTTTTTTTTTTCTCATTGGAGAGTCAAGAGAGCAGTGGGATGGGGAGAGAAAGGAGAAAGGAAAATAAGTGCTGGGCCAGGTAGACTGGGTGTGGCTAGCAGTGGAAAGAAAGAAAGATTCTATTTTTATAAAAAGCTGTTCTTGGAGTCTATATTTGAATCTCATTCATGCTGTTTGAGAAATACAGCTAAATAACTTTTATTACTTTTGGTGGTTGAATTGACGTTTTTGCTCATGATGCTCCCCATGAATAAATTATGAGACCCCCACGCACTGAAGAGTATATTTCAGTAAAAAGTAAGTTTTTTCTTACTAAAAAGGTGACATGTGTCCTCTGTAGAAAACTTCCTGGAATGGGTTCCCATTTGTTGGATCTTTAAGGAGTTGCTACTTAGAGGCAGCAGGGTTCTTATTCGGTGGACAGGTGAGCAGAGTTGGAGCAGGTCTTCGTTCAGGGAGGAGCACTTAAGAGGCCTTGAAGTTACACAAGTGGAAGTTTCAGTGGTTACTTTCCATTCTTGGAGAAGAGTCTAACAGGCTCAGAATCCCTGATGAATCTTGAATGAGAAAATGGATGTCCTGATAAAGTGAGGATATTTGAGTGACTGATGTAAAAAAATAAAAGAACAAATCAAGCTTATTTTCACTCTGCTTTGGCAGTGTGGTTCACACCCATATACATTAGACAATACAGGCAAAGTCAAAGAGCAGAAAGTCCACAAGATCCATTGTAATTATTATGATGCATCAATATATATTGTCTCCTAGATTTTTTTCCTCCTCATTATATATGTATAATGGGGCTGGTTTTAACTTAATAAGGTACTGTAAGTATTTTTCTTGTCAAGAATATCAATCTTAGCATCACCTGTAATGGCTGAAAACTTGATTTTTATAGGCAGTAGATTTAACATATTTGACATATAGTCACGCACTTCGCTCTACAAAGATAGTGATACTATAGCACATTGTCCTGACTAGTCACAGACCTGACTTCACTTGGCCATATAGAGTAATGATCAGAGAAGAGGGCTTCAGACTCAGGCAGACTTTGCCAATGTTTATAGGTCCACCACTCACAAGCCATATGACTTCAGGGAATTCACTTAATTTCATTTAGTTTCACCAACATTGAAACATGTACATTAACTTCAACTTCACAACATTGTTGTGAGGATTAAGTTATATAAAGATTAAGTATGTAAAGTATGTAAAGATCTTAGCATGTGGCCTGACACAGAATAGTTATGCAGTTGAGGGAAGGTAAAATAATCATTTATTCATTAGTGCAATAACAATTACTAACTAGCTATAGAATTTCAGTCATGATGACAAATGCCTAGGTTAAGAAATTAGAATATGAACTCAGCTTTTCCCTCAGGAAGCTGACAGGTAACTAAGGACAGAGCCACAGAGACAGGACAGGCATGTGTAATATTGAGGACTGTTGAGGAAAGCAGCTGAGAAGGGGTCAGGAAGTGGGAGGTACGTAGGCTTTAGGGGTGGCTGTCATGCACAGGACATTAGTGTGCACTCTTAGGCAAGTCTGTGGTTCCTCTTTCCCCCAGCACCAGGAGACACCAGTGTCAGCTTCACAACCATGTCCTCTGTGCGCCATTGAGTGATTAGAGGTGTGCTTCTGCCAACTGCTGATTCCTTATCTGCTAGAGACTTTGTTTGAGGCCAACAGAGACTCAGCCTCATGAATTCTGGGCCAGCCAAGTCAGCAAAGGGCCAGGAACAGACTTGACAGAACAGGGCTCAGCATGGGATGGAAACTGTTAGAACAGAGCTACCCAAGGGTCCCGTGGAGTTGCTAAGCTGGAGAAGAGGTCTGTACCTCAGCTGAGAAGTGGAGGTATCATAGGGATTCTTGCTTTTCCCAAGACACGTGATTTTTGGCACCCAGGGATGATGCCCTGTAGGATAATTTGGAGGAGAATCAGAATGCCTAGTTATATACACACAGCATTATTATTTGTATCAAAGACATTGCACTTGATAAACCCCATTTCTTTTAAAAAGGAGAGAGAGAGAGGCTATTGCTTTTGTTTGACCACCAAAACCAAACTGCCCTACCTGGTCCAGGAGGGGTGTTGGGGACAAGCTAAATATCAGAGCCAGAATATAATACCTGTGCAGCCATACTTCAAGGCGGACCACCTGACCCTCATCTGGAGAGTGAGGTTGGAACAAGGAGCCCCTTGCTGTCCTCTCTGACACATTTATGAGAAGTCCATGACAGACACCAAAACTGACATGTTCTCTTTCTAGTCCCACCTAGGAATATTCACCCAGAGATAAAGGACTACGGGGTGAGGTGTCTTTGGACAGGGTGACACTTAAACATATACCATGTGTGTTTTGCAATTGATGTGGCAAATAGGGTTACCCTCTTGGGCCAGTTTTGGCTTATTGAGATTAGGTACCTGGCACATTGCAATGATGCAGACTCAAGGACTATGTTCAGGCTCAGTGGGATCAAAGTGAAGAAGAGACAATGGTGAGTGAAGAAGAGGTGATGGTCACACCTATTGAAGGATGAGTAATGTGGGTATAGAAATGTTTGCAGAGATTTTTTATATATTATGAAAAACAGTGCTGTGTCCATCAGAGATGCTTTGCACACTCCCATTCTCGGCTTGAGAAGCAAAGCAAGTGCTGATGAGACTTTGCCTAATCTTTTTAGGCAAAGGATTATGCATTTTAACATATTAAGAATTCCTACAAATCAATGAGAAAGACAACTCAATAGAAAAAAAAATGTAATTCACGGAAAATAAAAAGACTTTCCCTGCAGAACAATGATCTGCCTCCCCAAGGCCCAGTGCATTAACACCAGACCCTTAGGATCAAATAGAGGGCTCCTGGGAAGTGAGTTTTGTATAGTCCTCTCTAGTTAAAAGAGCATGAGGTAGGTGTTTCTACAAAGATTTAATTCTCACGGCAACACTTTTACTGCTTACTAAAATACTAGGTGCAAAGTGACTTGTTAAGTGGAAAGTGCTAAGCAAATGCTAGTTAATAACTGTTAATATTGACAACAGTTTTATAAGCCTCAGTTCTGTGTTATAGGTAAGCTTACCTCCAGGTTGGAGAGGAGAGACAACCCAACTATCTGGGTTGCCTAGGCAGTCAGGGGCCGATCTGAAGGGACAGGTCTCACCTGGGGCCTACTGAAGCCCAGCACAGTCTATTACATTCTTCTGTGTCCATGTCCTTTCTTCCCCGCAAAGTCACACCCCTTCTGAGGGCATGATCCTTCTCTGTATAGACATGTTTGTATTTCATCTTGCCAGAATGACTGCTGATTTCCAGGAGGTAGTTTTTGTGCTGGCTGTGGCAACGACAGTTAGTTAATACAGTCATTCCACTGATTGACATAAACATTCGTCGCAGGGACTATACCTGAGGAGAGAAATCAAACACTGCACAAAGCGAGCAATGGTGTAAGAAAATAAACACATTTAATTATTGAAAAAAAGAATTTCTAAGAATATTAAAACAAAAACAAAATAAACCAAATCCTCAACTGTTGGAGGACGCCCCGCATAGTGAGCAGAAGGGCCTTGACCCGAGTCCCTAAGGCACGTGAAAACACATGCGTCTCGGAGGAAAACCTCTGAGTGACAGGACTTGGTGTTGAGAGCCTGGAAAGTGACCTGCGTGGAGTCAGGCTTCTACATCTCCACAGTCTGAGAATAACAAAATGGAGAGACCCTGCGCAGTGAGCAGAAGGGCCTTGACCTGAGTCCCTAAGGCATGTGAGAACACATGTGTCTCGGAGGAAAACCTCTGGGTGACAGGACTTGGTGTTGAGAGCCTGGAAGTGACCTGCGTACATCTCCACAGTTTGAGAATAACAAAAATAATGAGCGAACTTCCCAGGCTCTGGCTAGGGGGCGATAAGATTATGTGCATGAGAACTAACCACCTGGTACTCTACTGTCTGAAGTAAATAGATAATAGCAAGAAAGTAGCCAAATCGCTTACATGTGTTATTATTATATGGTATGCTTTAATGTTACACCTGCTGCAATTAAAATAGTATATAATGAGCACTAAGACAATAAAGATTTACTGCATGCTGAACATGACAGTCCCCCATATCTGATTTCCCTCACCATCGTGTCCCAGGTCGCGGACTCACTAGAAGTCCACACTCAACCTCTGCAGGCAGAGAACCAGATGGAACTTTTACATCAGAGAAGACTCTAGGAAATTGCAACTGAGGCCTCCCTATCCGTGTTACCAGAAAGGCAGCCCAAGTTTACTGTGAAAAGTGGAGTTGATGCTTCATATTTATAAAGAGGCGGCATCTCTGTCAAATCCCTTATTTGGGATTCTGCTTAGTCCTGGGCCTCTGAGTTACTGGCCAGTCCCCGTCACATGGTTCACAGTGTCCATCTCCAACGCGTGTCTGAGCTGCCCACACCTGGCTTCCTACCAGTGCCCAGCTGTCTTGATTCCTTGGGTTGTAACTCTGGGGCTTTTCTCCTGGCTACCAATCATTCTTCCACAACCCATGGGGAGCAGAAGGAAGGCCAGCGTGTGGTGAGGGTAGGAGGTGGGCCTGGATGGACTCACGGGAGCAGCATGCATTGTAGATGGACTTGCATTCAAAATTTCTTTCTAGCAAGTGCATCTGTTTTTTTGCAACTGTATTCTTAGTTTCTTGGGATGGATCCACCACTTCTTCCTCCATATGACCAGCACAAAGAAGAAAGTAAATTATCGAAAACAGACAACATGGGAGAGATGTTGTGGCCACTGGCAAATCACCAATCTGGACATTATTTTATAATCTTTAAGAAAAGGTTGGATGGAAAACTCTCCAGAGCAGCAAAGTCCAAGACAAGGGTCGCCAAACTTTTCCTGTGGTTAGAAAGTCAAGTTCCCTGAACCACTTGGAACTCAAATTTTTCCTGGTCCGGAGAGCACAGATGTTTTAGGTTTGGGTACAGTATGGCCGCCATGGGGACCGCGCAGCCCAGTAGCAGGCTTAGAGGAATGATCATGTCCCAATAAAACTGTCGACAAACACGTAAGCTGCAGGCTGGCCCTGGTATGGGGGTTGGGGCTTGTGCCCATGGTTTGACCCCAGTTTGCTAGACCATAGACAGTGTTTCCATTCCCGAGGTTGTTAAACCATAACATCAGACAATAGTTCTTACTTTTCAGGGATTGTTGCCTTGAGAATGAGATGAATCTGTGTCAAGGACTCATCCCGGGGCCTGGCATATGTGGTAACTAACTGCAGCTTGCATTATTATTTTCATCGCTCTAATATCCAAGGAGTCTGTGAGTCTAAGAATTCTGCTGGTATTTTTAGTGCAGGCTTTTCTGAGATGTGAGCTGACAGCTCCTAGGTGACATTTCTTCTGAGAAACAATAAACAATTTGAGTGGATTTCTTATCCAAATTCATGCCATATGACTAGAGAAACTTTGGGAACAGAGTTCTGAGTGGTTCGGGGAACCTGGCTTTCTAAAACGCCTAGACCTGTGCCCTCTGACGGGCTTCCCCAAGCAGCCTAGCCTCCAGGTGGCCTGGGAGTCACTTCCTCACTACCCAGGGCCCGCTTGTGTCTCCCTGGCTCTGGTCCTCAGTGCTTTTTTGAAGTTTCCCATCAGATGACCTCTGGTCTGACCTTTTGGGTCATAGGACACAGACCTAGCAGCCTGGTGCAGGATGCAGTCTGTGAGAATTCAGGCAGCATTGTGTCATTCCACGCAGGGAGAGGAAACTGAACCAGGTTGTTTGGGGCCTGAGGCATGAAGAGGGTCACTGTGGAGGGTGAGCAGGTCAGGTGGCTCATCACTCACTCGCTGTGGGATCAGGCGAGCAAACATTTCTTGCCTGATGTGCAAATGGAGACTGAAATGGACCCAGGGCGCAATGTTGTGGAGAGGACTAGCTGTGGCTGGTTCATCTAAGGCACCGCTCGATTTCCCGCGACATTCCATTCATTTTCTCTCGCCAGCCCTCTGTGCCCTTATGCTTGTGCAGGACCGGGAAGGCTCACCTCAGCCCTGGCATCTCCATGACTCTTGTTGAATGAATGTTCTGGCTCAATTTCTGAATTGCTTCTCTTAGCAATCATTCATTTGCACCCCTTCCCTTCCCTTCCCTTCCCTTCCCTTCCCTTCCCTTCCCTTCCCTTCCCTTCCCTTCCCTTCCCTTCCCTTCCCTTCCCTTCCCTTCCCTTCCCTTCCCTTCCCTTCCCTTCCCTTCCCTTCCCTTCCCTTCCCTTCCCTTCCCTTCCCTTCCCTTCCCTTCCCTTCCCTTCCCTTCCCTTCCCTTCCCTTCCCTTCCCTTCCCTTCCCCTTCCCCTTCCCCTTCCCCCCTTCCCCTTCCCCTTCCCCTTCCCCTTCCCCTTCCCCTCCCCCTCCCCCTCCCCCTCCCCCTCCCCCTTCCCCTCCCTTCCCTCCCCTCCCCTCCCTTTCCCCTCCCTGCCCTCCCCCTCCCTTCCCTCCCCTCCCCTTCCCTTCCCTTCCCTGACCTCCCCTCTCTTCCCCTCCCTGCCCTCCCCCTCCCTTCCCTCCCCTCCCCTTCCCTTCCCTGACCTCCCCTCTCTTCCCCTCCCCCCTCCCCCTCCCCTCCCCCTCCCCTCCCTCCCCCCTCCCCTCCCCTCCCTTCCTTTCCCCTCCCCTCCCCTTTTCTTTCATTCTGCGCTAGTTGGGCACCTACAATTTGACAGGCATTATGGTTGGTGCTCAAATTACAAGTAAGACGTGGTGCTTGTCTGGAAGGAGTTGCTCATCTGGGGGGCATGAGAGAAGAGTGAGTGATTCCTGGGCATTGCAACAGTGTCACACAGATGCGCTCATGGAGAAGGGCAGGTGGCTGAGATGATGCAGTCAAGGATGCTGCTGGGAGGAAGTGGTACTTAAGCTTCATTCTACTATCTAGTTGAGAGGTGAGCAAATGGGGCAGAGCGTTCCAAATGGAGGGGAAATATACACCACAGCTGGAAGTACGGTGATTTGCTCCAGGCTTTCCTACACATCATTTGGGTCTGGAGCAGAGGGCATAGGGAGAGAGAGGGTGTCTTGGGGTAGGGAGGTAGCAGGGTTGGATAATGAAAGCTCTCACAGGTCAGACTAAGTGGGTTGATTTTAACCTTTATTCTGAAGGTGGTGGGGTCCTCCCAGGGTGAAAGCAAGGAGTGAGTGGTCACACAGAAGGGTGTGAGGAGCCCACGGGGTATCACTGCCCAAGCTGAAGGGAGCTTTCTAGAGACCTCACAGACCAGCTCTGGCCACTGCATCCCGCATTCCAGGTGCAGAGCATGGCTGTGTTCCTTTTCTTTTTTTTGCATTGTTTTTTACTTTTTAGACAAAACCATAAGAAAATGTCATTTACACTCTGAAGAGTGTTTTGCCTGGGGCAGAACTGGCTGCCAGGCCCACCCTGCTGCACGGTGACAGGTTGCCCTGAGAAATGAGGTGCTTGGTATGAATAGGCAATTAGCAGTCCCAATTGTTTCATAGAAACCCAGAACCTCAGAACCACCTGGCTTCTTCAGGACCTGCACTTCCCACTTCCCAAGTCCCACTAATTGCTCCCTGCACTGAGCTCTCCTGGTGTTTTGCCCTCTGCTCAGCACACACCGCGGGTGCTGGGACTCTCTCCTTCCCTGTCAGATCTGAGCCTCTCAAGCAGGTGCTCCTGTAGCCTGTGGCTTCCACAGCCCTCGGTGGGAAGGGCTGTCTGCACATGGAAGATGCTTCATTAAGGTTGTCATTTCATGTTGGAAGGAAAGGAGGGAGGGAGGGAGGGAGGGGGCTGACATGCACCAAGGCTCCCCTGGGGTGTGCTGTGCTCCATCTACACTGCTCACTGAGTCCTCAGGACAGGGATTGTATCGCCCCACTTCCTTTTTTTAAATTAATGAAGTACCACTGTTTTATATCGTTGTTGATATTTTGACAATACAGGATTTCTCCCCTTAGGTGTGGCCATCATAGATCTCCAGCTGTTATAGAGCAGCCCCGATATTAAACGGGTTCCTGGCCGTGGGTCCTCACCCGTGTGCTTAAAAGGGACTTATGAATACTCCACTGCAGGCACACACAAAAGGTTAATAAAAGGTTTATTTACAAGGGAAAGGAAATAAGGAAAATGTACAACTCAGGGAGAAAATAGGGAAATAAAGTCTTTAATGCGTCCTACCCGATCCGACGACCTGGAAACCCAAAGTCACTCTCAGAGCTGGCCGGATGCTGCGAGCTGGTGGAGAGCCAAAATGGGGGACCCCCCCAAAGCCCACGTGTCTGCCTTTTGTATCCACCTGGCTGCTTAACCCCACCCTCAGGTCCCAGCCACCTTCCCTTTGGTGGTGAAGGGATTTGGAGTTCCCAGTGTCTTTGGCTTTGGCCTGGGGTGGGGGTGGAGTCCACAAAGCCTGTATGGAATTAGCTTTAGGACATCCTTTCCCCCTAACACTCCCATCAAGGACCCCCGAGTCCTCCAGCACAGCCTGCTGTGCTCTCCTCACCTCCCATGCTTATCCCATCCTCCACCTTCCTCCCTTTCCTCTTCCCCTCTTGGTGGCCTCAGATCTGTGGTCAGTTTTCAAGGGTTGGTTTTAAAGTGTGTCTTTGTTTGACCCTTTGTTTTCTTTGTATGCTACATCTATAAGTTCACCCTATTGTTATAGATACACCAAGACAAACCCACTACAATCTCTCCCCATTTTATTTCTGGGTATTTGCTTGCAAAGCGAGTTGGCTCTACATTTTCATTTGAGGAATCTTAGACTTGGAGGCATAAAATAATTGTCGGTGTCACGAGAAAAGCAAATCAAATCACAGCTAAGATTTGGACAGGCTAGCTAGACCCAGGAGCACCTGCTCCATCCGGTTTGCACACTGCCACCCCCTCTGACCTCCTACTAGCAAACCCCACCGATTTTGCCTTGGTCCATTTTCATTTGATCTATACTAAGCCGGTGAAGGCTCATCATGTCTAAGCACCTGCCAAGCTCTCTCTAGCCCCAGATCTTATCCCCAGCTGTTTTGCTTATTTGAAATACCAGCCTGCTTCCCACCTATTCCAATCCTGCCACCTGGCAGGCCTAATTCAAATCCCTCTTCCTTCACTAAAATCCCCACTGAGTTTTTCAATCAAGATGTTGTTCTTCATTTTTGAATCTCCTATCATTCTTAAAGTCACTGCCCTCGGGACCTCAGCTAACATAAACATTGTCTTTGTGAGAATTACCAGAAGGTATTCATTCCCTCTGGGCTGAGGAATTGCAAAATGAGGTTGCCAGTCATGCTTTCAGCTGGGCACTTTTGTACAGTGTGTGGCTGGTCCAACCTCACTCGGCTAACTTGTCTGTCTGACAGTTTCAATGAGAATTGTTTTTGGAGCGTAAAATGTCCCTCAGTCATGTAGCTTGCCAGAGTTCCATGGCCCTTCACGGTCCCCCCAGCTAGATCTAAGCTTCTTGAGGACAGGAGCCACAACTCACCCTTCAGCTTTCCCCATTATGCTCCCCCCAGAGCCAGCTGGGTAGTTGGTGCAGAGACTCAGTGACTGGCAGGTGACATGACTCACAGCAAGTGTCGTGTCAGCTCTTGGCTCTGAAGGGACCCGACACAACTCCTGTAGGTAAAATTTGACACCCCCAGGCGCTCTTGGGGTCTGTGTCCTGTTCCATCCGTGTTGGTCACCTCTGTTTTGGAACACGGCAGCAGCCACGTTCCTTCAGACTGGATGCTGGCTCCTTCCCTATTCGCCCAACCACATTTCAGCCTGGGCAGCTTACTTGCCACTTCCTTAGGGAGGTCTCGAAGCTCTACTGGAATCAGTTTCTCCTTCCAAAACTCCCTAAGCGGTTGGCCCTTCTAACCCTCCATCCCTGACTCTCAAAAGTGTTTAAGATGCAGCTCCAGTTTTCATCTCTGAAATCAGTTTGCAGTGGGAGATGTCTCCCATGGCAAGTTGTGCTGCCCCTCTCCTTCTCTACTAGGTTCTTGAGGACACAGTAGGTGCTGGCACACAGTAGGCCCTCGCTGAGTGGCTGCTGAGTTCAGCCAGGGGACTCAGCAGGGGCATGTTTTCCAGCCGTCCACTCATCACTATAGTAGAAGCATTCCTGACCCTTTTATTCACATCAGCTGACACTTGTTTAGCACCTCTCCCAAGAAATTTCTCACCTCTTCTCAGGCTTTGTTTTCACAACCTGTGGGATATGAGAAAGGGAATGATTATACCCATCCACTCAGGAGGCACCTTCGGTGCAGGAGTAGACAGCTTATCTCCCAGTCTGGTGATGGGGGGGTGGGGGTGGGGAGCTGCCAGTCACTGACACCCTGATCTCCAGGCCCCAGTGGGGATGTGGCTCATTTCATCCTCTTAACTCTTGCCTGAAGTTCACCATTCATTATCCTTGGAATTCCCACCAAGTGTGAGCCCCGAGGTCAAGATGCTATTTGGGTGTGAGGGTTGTGTAATTTATCAACTCTAAAACCCTGTGGACACAGCTCGCTGGGCTTGCATGTCAGATCCCAGCCTCCTGGACCCCTAAAGGAATCTTCCCTTCTTGTCATTGACTCTCCTTTCTGTTGTTCTGCTTGAGTGTCCCTTCCAGGGGTAGGGATAGTCTCCATGGACTTGTGTGTGAGACAAATATCTGGCTACAAAACAGTATGTCCCAGAGCAGTGAGTCTGCTGACATTAGATTCACCTGGGGACCTGTTGGAATTGCCAATGCTCAGCTCTCTTTACAACCTGCCAGTTGACACAGTGGATGGTCAACACTGACAGTGGTTCTCATTGCTGATGGTAGAATAGAATCACTGGTGATTTTTGCACTTTTTGCACCTGGATAAGAGTCAGAGACTAAGTTAATTGCCCTGGGGCTGGGAGCCATTGACAGGCCTCCTGTACCTTGGGTCCACTATAAAGAATAGAACCAATGGCCATAATCTCGTGGGGGAACCCTTCCATTTTAGCATTAGCTGAGAGAACATCACCCCAGGCTTCTCTAGTATCAGCGTTTGCTGTACCTTCCTAGCCCTGATCCTCACCAACTGTGTGATCTTGAGTCAGTATCTTTACCTCTCTGATTAACTTCTTTGTCTATAAAATAAAGCTAAGAACCTCTTGACAGCACTGCTCTGAGCACCAAATAAAATGTTAAAAAAGCATATAAAATATATGTAAGGATCTAGCACTATTCCTGGCATATGCCTGGAACACAGAAGGAGCCCAATAACACTGAGTTGAAATGATTCAAATACTCTTTTCCCTCCTGTAGGAAAATTCTATGTGTCCATAAAGTTTTTGAGTATTTGTAAAACATTTTGATCTGATTTCTTTATTTTCATGGGAGGATGAGATACAAAGATAAATGAAGAGATAATGTCTGTTTTCAGAGAACTTCATGTTGGCATGGAGAGACATGAAAATAAGGAACCAAAATGGTGTTATGTGTGTATATATATATATACATACACAGCACACATCTATATTTCTATATTTATGTTTCTAATAAACCTGAATGCATGTTAATCAGAGATAAAATCAGTATGCTGTGTGAACTCAGAGCAAGAAAGGTCTGATTTTTCTCGGGCAGATCAGGGCAGCCTGGGCGCCATTTGAGTGGGTTCCTTTAAAGGTGTGCTATATTTGCACAGGTGAAGAAGGATGGGAAAGAACTGGCCTCCTTCCTAACAGGGAAGAGACCAGAGGCTGAGATGAGTTTGCAGACCCCTGCTAAGACTCCATTAAGGAACGCTTTGTCTGCCTTGCTAAGGAATTGAAACCTCTAAGCAGAAAATGACTGGGACAGTGGGGAGCGGGAGTCTTGGAGACATGCTCCAGTTGGAGGCTTGGGTTCACTGATCCCAGGATGGATGGGAGAGGGCCAGAAATATCCGGGTCAGGACATGCCTTTCAATCTCTTCCTCGCCAGCCCGAGGACTTCCCACCGACGCCCTGTGAAGAGCAGCTCCCGACATTTCCCTGGCTTTTGTTCCTACCTCCATTCTAGCTCTGACGCATTGGTTCTGTCCTCTTGCCTTGTGCCTGGAAATATGTTTCTCTTCCAGATCAATTTGGAGCACTGGCCCTTGGATTGTCTACTTAGCTTTGTGTTTTGATCTCTCCCCTGGATTATTCCCCCCCCCCCCCCCAGTCCTCAGTTCAGCCTAAACTTCCTCCAACCTCTGGATTCAAAATTCCCCTTATCTGAGCTGCATAGGTGTATTTTTGAGCTTTGGGTTCATGGTCTTTCACTTACTGTAGACTGGAGGTGGGAATTCCTGTTGGAAGGAATTTCCTGCAGGTGTGGCAGGAGAAGATAAGCAGTAATGGGACCAGAGCCGTGGGATTGAGGGGAGGGAGCACTGCCTGAAAGAGACACCATGAAGCTGGAGCTGACAGGGCTACAATTTCCCTAGGACTTTTCATCATGGACCTGAGGATCTTTCTGAACTACTGGTCTCATGGCTCCCAGCTTATTTTTATGTGTTCCTAAGTGGTCTTGAGTTTTGGAATACTACCATCTTAGTAATCAGGAGTGATGACCTCCAACAGGTTTTGCAAGTTAGTGCCAAATCATTATCTTAAACACTAATGCTTCTTTTGTTCAAGAAGGTGGGATTTATTCTTCAAACTTGGGAGCTGTTAATTGAAGATTTGGGGAAGAAGATCTGGGACTGGGGGACATCTGAGACCATCCAAAATAGTTACGACACCCAGGGATTGGGTCAGAACAAGATCTTTATATAATGCTGGCCCCTGGGCTCCTGTGGACCCACCTGGTGGATAAAACCAGGTCAGCCCTCCTCTGAGAGGTCCTTCAGAAATGATCCCCAACTGTGTCGCATGTTGGAATCAGCAGGGGATTTTTATAAAACACAGACACTTGGATGGCATGCATACATTCTAACTTCAGCCTCAGTGCTGTGGTTATTAAAACACCCTGGAGATTCAAGCGATCCTCAACCACAAAATGTAGATCTAGGAGTAAGTAGGAATGAGCCTCTGTTGACAGTGCTTCTCACTCTTGACTGTGCATCAGAATCACCTGGAGGGCTTGCGCAAGCACAGCAATCTACATACCCCCAAGGCTCAGGTATACAGTGATGTTGAACAATTTGCATTTCTATCAAGTTTTCTGGCATGCTGATAGGGCCATATGTTGAGAATTATAGGGTTAGAAGAGCTGGGGCTGTGACCTTGAGCATGTTACCCAATCTTTCAGAAGTCTAATTCTTGCATTTATAACATGGTGTGGTTGCCTCTTGGATCACTGGGTGGGTGAAATGAGATGGCATTTGTCAGTTGCTTAGCACAGGGCTTAGCCCATGTGCCCCTTTGGTGGATTTTATTAACTAGCACATTCCCTTGGCTGGGGTCTTGGCAGATCTTATGTTTAATTGTGCTACTTGGTAAATGATGTCAAAGTGAGTTTCTGCTCCTGGAGACCCGAGACCTTCTGGGACACAGCAACTAGGCTGTTCTCATGAATGACCAGTGCTCTGCGGTCCAGCAGGGTAAAGACCCACCCAGGGTGTTGGCATGTTAATCGATGACCATCAGTCATGTCCTTCAGCTGAGGTGGGCAGCTATGGGCTGTGACCGAGGACAGCTCTCCTGCCCAAATTCCATGTTACACTCACATTTCAGACACATTTAGTGCAGGGAGTTGTGGTGGTCCTGATGTTGCCATGGAAACCAAACTGCTATGGGGGAAGGTGGGAACAAGGCCCTAAATGGTCTTGGAAACCACAAAATATGGATCTTCACACTACGTCTTCTCTTTTTCTCATATAACTTGCCCCAAACTCTTGTCAGTGTCTATTTACTTCTCTAATTCACTGAGGAGGGAACTGAGATCCAGCATGTATTTCCCTATAGGACCTAATTGTGGTTGTCCTCCCCAGGCCGGGGTGGGGGGAGGGCACTCACATCAGCCTGGGCAGTGGTGGGCAAAACCAGCCAGTGCACACCCCACAGGGCAGACTCCCACCCCTCTTGGGCACCCAGAGAGGTCAAAATGCACACATGGAATTTTGTTCCCTGATGGCTTTGCCAGGTCAGCTTCCATGCCTGACTCTTGATCAGCCATGCCTGGCTCTTATCCACATTGTTTGAGGCAAAGTGTCTGAATTTCCATTTTATTTAGAAACTCAGTGAGAGGGGAGAAGGGACATTTAGGATGGGCCCAGAAGGTGGGAGAGACCATTTCATTCCATTTCAAGTTCTATTTGGCCAGAGAAATTCTACCCATGCCTAAGGGTCTCAATTTGGGGACTTGAGGAGGGATTTCCTTTGTTTTCCCTGAACTGAGAACTGAATGAGAGATGGAGTGACAGAGTGGAGAGGCCAGGTCTTCTCCAGTGTCCCAGGCAGGGAGTTGACTTGCCCAGTCAGAGGATGCTGGTAACAGAACAAGGCCTAGAAACTCAGCCCCTGCCCTCCTTGCCTACCGGTGCTCCTTCTTCTCTGCCTGATACATTTCAGGATTTGCCTGTGTGCTCTCTGTTGGACATTTATTGCTCTTATTTGATATTTATTTGGTGTCCTTGTTGTGACTGATCCTAACCCCTCCCTGTAAAGGGACATATGTATGGTCCAGATAAACCCCAGAGAGATGAGCCACACATAGTCTACAGGTGCTGTTTACAGAACAATCACTGCAGGTATTGTGCTAGCTCATTCAACTGTTGCGTCACATTTAAGCCTTGCAACTCATCATGGCAGTTATTAGCACCCCCCAATGTACACAACAGAGAGGTAAAGCAGTCTGCCTAGCATCCCACAGCAAGCAGCAAGTGGCTGAGTGAAGATCAAGAGCCAGGCATGGCTGATTTATCATCAATATTCTCCATCTAGGATATCTCTTGCTGCCTATCCTTGCAGGCTAAGGATGATTGTGCCTCAGAGAGGAAGCAGAGAGCCACACAGAAACATTGCCACTTGCCTAGCTTAAAGAGCAAATATTGTTTTTTCTGAGAAATACGATTGCTCAGAAACAGACTCAGGTATCATCACGGGTCAGGCCATCATCTAACTAACATTTGCAAAAAAAGAGAAATGAAATCCAATTAAGTGTATTTCAAATACAAGTTTTGTCTGGCTGTTTGATTTTTTTTTCACTGTCCAGATACCTAAGCCCTTGGCTGGAGGTTTCTGTATGCTCGAGAACATTCCTATTTGTTCAGACCCTACGTGCCTGTGCTTTCCCTTTCTGGAGATTGTGACAGAAAGGAGAGACGAATGTTCAATCTGGCCACTGAATGAACAGCCAAGCCTTCCCCTTCAGCATCTAAGCCTATATGTTTTCTCAACAGGGTATTAATTACCTGGCTCTGGGAATGGCCAGACGGGCTGTTCTGCTGGTGCCAGCGGCCCTGCAGGCTTCATGCAATTGCTTGGGACACAGCAGGACTCAGAGGCTTCAGCAGGGAGCATCTTCCTCCTCAATAAACTCAGACATGGGTACGGGGTAACTTGTTAAACACATTTATTGATTTCTTGACAGTAACCAAACACAGTGAGTGACCATTATAAACAAGAAAAGAAAGGCATTCGTTTGTACTTTGTGAGATCCGGCTGCACCTGGAGAGAAAAGACACCCCTTTCCCAGGAATTTACAAGGCAAAGTGCATTCCTTCAAGGGAGCATCACAGGGGAGAGGGGAATGGCAGTTTTGAAATGCAAGAACTCTGTTGCCTGCTATGTCAGGCTGAAGCTCACCTTGTGTGGATGATGGAGCCATGGAGTGGAATTAAAGTTATACTTGCTTAGCAAATGCATTCCTGATTGCCACAAACTCAGTAAAAACTGGCTGCAAATGAACCAAACATGTAGGTGAAGGAACAAGTGAAATCAAAGAATGCAGTTGCATGGGGTCAGGGCTTAGTCTGTAAGGAAGGAGAACAGACCAAAGCCAGAAAAAGGAAATTAACTTGTTAAACACATTTATTGAGCTGTTAACAATAACCAAACACAATGTATGACCTTTGGAAAACAAGAAACAGCAAATGGATCAATTCTGATCTTGGCAAATCCTACTACAGATATGTGACAAAGAGGGGAAATATTTCCATTTCTTTATAGTTTGTGGTGATATATATATACAATGTGTAAGTTTTCAATGTCTGTCTCTTTTTTCTTTTAAATTGTTGAGTAAACAGAAGAATCATAATCTAGAAATAAGTGTCCTGGGCCAACTTTGTCCTGGTCCACCTGTCTTCAGCACCCTCAGAGGATCCTAGGACACTATCCAAGATTACTTGATGCAAAGATCAAAGTCCACTTGATGCTGTTGGAGCTGTGCTTTCTCCTCTCTCTCTTTTGGAAGAATTTTGTATGTACAAAGGCTGAGAAGTCTCATTGGATAGATTTATTAGTTCAGGAAAACAGTATCAAAATTGTAATCAGGTTAACTGGTTATTTTCTTCTAAGACCTCTTATGAATGAAACTTTTGTTTCTGCAACTTGACTTCCCATCTTGGAGGTGGTGTGAGCGTGTGTTTGTAGGAATGTTTGCATGTGTGTGCATGTGTGTGTATGTGTGTGCTTGTGCACGCACGCACATGCATGTGTGTGTGTGTGTGTGTGTGTAAGAGATGTGTTCTTTTGCCATGGTTTTGTAGACACTTTTCATGAAGAAAGGGTCAATCCAAAGAGAGAATGAGGCTTGAGGGGAGGAAGGAGAGAGAAGAAGGGGACATTCTAGGTTATGTCAATTCACAGTTGTAGCATTTCACTGAGGTGGGATTCTTCTTGGCTTAGTTCCTTACTTGAGGAGCCATTCGTTTACTGGAAAGAGAGAGAGAAATACACACAAACAATATAAAACAAGGTGTAATTGGATTAATTTGTTCACAGTTTGGGGAGTTACCCCAAAAGGGAAGGGACAGGGCTCTAAAGGCTTGCTTACATGTATCCCAACCATCCTTCCTCACAGAACTCTAGCATCTACTTTCGTCACTAGTCACATATGGTGACCATAAATTTAAATTAAATAAAATTAAAATTTGGTTGCATCATCATACTAGCCAGATGTCAAATGTCTGATAGCTCCATAAGTTTAGTAGCTATTGTCTTGGTCAACAAGGATATAGAACATTTTCATAGTTGTAGGAACTATGAATGGATGGCATAGCTCTATGCTGGGGTAGACAAACAGTCCACAGACCAAATCAGCATGCTGTCTATTTTTGTAAATAAAGTTTTATTGGGATACAGTCAGATCCATTCATTCACATCTGTCAGGGCTGCTTTCACATGGCAACATCAGAGTATGTCAGGGACTTTATGGCTGACAAAGCCTAAAATATTTACTACCTGGCCCTTTACAGAAAAAGTCTGCTGACCTCTGCTCTAGACTCAATGGTATGGGGTCATATCTGTCTTCCTTATCACAGTGTCCCTGTTACCTAGCTAAGTGCCTGGCACATAGTAGGTATACTATAATTAGGTGCTGAATAAACAGAAGGATCAGTGAATGAATGGGGTATTTATAAATTGATTTGTTTGGTGGCCCTTCCTGGAAGGGGACAGGAAATCTCTGTGTACATCTGAGACAAACAAGAAAGAAGGAGATGTGGGAAGTAGCAGGGATGATTGGGGGCCAAGGGGCAATGGTGGTGGCTGCTTCGTAAAAGCTGCCTGTAGAATCACAGCCCCCATATTTGGGCAGCATGTTGCCGCTATAAAGCATGTCTCCATGCTGCGTGCACATTTGCTCTTCAGAATAAGCTGCCATGGAAGAAGCCAGGTCAAGAAGGGTGTGTGATTTGGCTGGGTTTGCATGCTTGTTAGTGACTGAAGCAGACCCAGAAACGCCAGTGGCCCAACTCCCAGTCAAGGGTATGCCCACCATACTGCCAGCACCATCTCTCTTTCCATGTGGAGGGTTTGCCCCAGGCAGTGTGCAGAAGGGAAGAGAGAGGGCTGTGTGGACTAGTGTATTACACTAGGCGGAAGTCATCTGAAATGTCACCTTTAGTAGGAATAATAGTCATTTCTAAGGGCACAGAACTAGAAAGAGATCCCAATGGTGTCCAGAGTATTTGTTCACCTACTAGGGGAAAGGAGGCCCATTGTGGATGTAACTAAAGGCTCTAATGCTTCCAGTCCTGTTTTAACAGATAACCATGGGGAAGTCTGCCTCTCTGAGCACTTCTGTAAATCGTGATAGTAAGGCTGCCTTGCCTGACCCAGGGAGATTGAAAGGGTCTGTCTGTCTGTCTTGTCTCTCTTTGATATGCAGGCCTCACCAACAGAAGAGCACCATGCACTGGAAGGTGGTGGTTCTCCTGTCCTTTGCAATCACAGTTCTTATAAGGGAGATAACACCAGGGTGTAAGAACAGATCTAAGCAGATAGACTGACTTCCGGCCAAGCCCACTTCCCTCTGAACCACTGCACTGACCTCTATACTGAAGCTTCTGGGCTCGGTTGTTTGGACAGTCCTTCCCCTGTAAACTGAAGTTGATGTTGGTGCGGATGCAGCGGTTGTTGAGTGGCTGGACAGGCCTGAAGTTGTCGCTCATGCTCAGGAAGATCTGAGATGGCTGATTCTGGCTGAGCAGGCGTAAGGAATGCATCTGAGGAGAGAGAGAGCTGTGAGATACCCCACCCTTTTAAACGCACTAGGGAAGAAGTAAACGTAGACCATGTAGACCAGGGTCAAGTCAGATCATGCTGGTTGTCTGGGAAAGGGCACATGTGCCCCTTGGAGACCCTGGTTTGTGGGTTCGGTTGTGTTAGAGGCCCGCTAGTGCCTCCATGCATGGAATGAGTCTTGGTTCTAGCCCACTAGCTTGTGTATGCCTCTAAAGGAGTCAATTATTCTCTCTTATCCTCAGATATGCCATCTGTCCAAGGAGGAAATCCAGCCAGGTGTTCTCCAGGGTCTCTTCTTTCTTGCATACCCCATGGTTCAATAATTCCCAATGATTCATGGTATTCCCCCATATGGGTATTATCTAAACTATGGCGATCTGTCCAAGGGTCAGTGCTAGCTATGTGGATTAATTCAATTCCTTTTCTGTGAATATCAAGACCAGTATCTGGATGACATGCCCAGGACTGTGTGCAGGGGAAGAGTCTCTAGCAGGAGAGCAGAATGAAAGAGAGGTGCAGTAGGAAGCAGCAAAGAATAGAGAGAGAAAGCTAAGGTTCTGGTTCCAGTGAATTCCTGGCATTAATTTCTGATCTTAAATTTCATAAGTTGTCCCCAGTGTCTTTTGAATCAATCCTTTTTCTAAGTTTAAGTTATTGGGAGGGGGTTTCTTGTCACCAAAAGAATCCCAATCAGTACAGACAGAATCAGGGGGCTCAAATTATTCACATTGTCTTGGACTGTGAGTACACATCCTATCAGGGAGATTGGATTCTGCTCCTTTGCTCTTCTTTCCTTTGAGTGTTTATAGATTCTCGCAGTTACAGAATGTCTGAGTTAGAACAGACTCATGTAATTTACCTGCCTCATTATAAAGAGGAGCATTCATTTCACAGGAGTAAGGTGAGAGGTCTAGGTGTGCATAACAAGCCATCAGCAAAGCTGATATCAATAGTTAGATATGGTTCTCATCCAGTTCTGAGGAATCCTAATCTGAGCTGCTTCAAAAAAAGATCCGTATTCAAATATGTTTGTGAAATGCTGAATAGCATATTGCTGCTTCTCTGAGCACATGGATTATGATTTTTTAAAAAAGATTTATTTATTTTTATACAAGAACTGGGGTACAGGCCAGATGCGCGGGAGGGTGAGAGGATTCACCAGAGACAGAGTGGGGAACAGAACAGGTAGACTGACGAAATACACTGCTGAGGGGAGCAGTGGGCGAGACAGGAGAGGTCTGCTCGCCATGTGGGTTGCTCCGAGGATGGCGGGGATCGAACTGGCACTGCAGAGGCTGCAGACAGCTTCACAGCTCTGTGCTCAACCACCTGTGCCACCAGGGGAGGCCCTGTATTATGATTTTAAAGACCCTGAGGAGGTTACCAATAATGATATTTATTTAATTTTTTTAAATTGTTTTTTTCCCAAGTATATTTGGCTATAACATTCATTTTACACATTTGCTTTTTAACACTCTAGCTATAGAACACACTGTGGAACTAACCCTGTGCTCTTTTCTACATCCTCTTTCCCAGTAGCTAAAAGACTACAGAGATGCTCACCTGCATCCTGGTGATATAGACAGGCTTGTTCATTATTATCCAACTTGCTGTTTCATAGCAGGGTGGGATTGTCATGGACCCATCATAAGTAATGAAACTAGATGTCTCTGGATATAGTTCCTCTATATTAAGTCCCTGTAGTAAATATGCATCATCTAGAGAAGAAAATAGTAATGAAAGATTAGGTTTCTTGAGAAAGTGCTGATATTGTTGCTGATTTTTTTTTTGGTTAGATTCCAGAAGGCTGTACTTGTTAGGATAAGCTGCAGTAACAAAAAGCCTCTTCAAATCTCAATCATTTAGACAACAAAGGATTACTTCTTGCTCACATGTCCATTCTAGCTTGGTCAAGAGTTTCCTTCTTGACACTGTTGCCCCCTCTTTGGGACCCAGACTCTTTTTTTTTTTTTAAATTTTTTTCTTTTTCTCTTTTCACATTCCCCATGCAATTGCACCCCACCTTATTTTGACCCCATTCCCTCCTTCCCCCCCCCCATAGTGTGTCTCTGGTTTATAGTTGTTTGTTGATTTTGATTTTTTCTATAGTTATTTTTTTTCCTGGTCCCTTATTTAGGTTTTCTAGATTCCTGCTATGAGTGAGACCATCCGGTATTTTTCTTTTTCTTTCTGGCTTTTTTCGCTGAGCATGATCTCTTCCAGCTCCATCCATGTTGCTGCAAATTGCATGTGTTTATCTTTTTTGATTGCTGAGTAATATTCCATGCTGTATATGTACCACATCTTCTTGGTCCAGTCATCTATTTTTGGGCATTTGGGTTGTTTCCAAAGCTTAGTATTGTAAATAGTGCTGCTATAAACATAGGGGTGCAGGTGCTCTTTGGAATGAATGTTTTTGTAGAGGGACCCAGACTCTTACAGCAGCCTTCTCTGGACCTATATGTCCCCCAACAATAGGGAGAAAAGCAAGCATGATCAAGCTTGGATTGGTTCTCAAAGTTCCCATTCTGGAAGCAGCACATGTCACTTCAATTCACAGTTTGGTAGCCTAAGAAGTCACTTAGTCAAGGATGTGAGGAAGTATGTTCCTCCTTAAGGACAGGGCACTAAAAGATGGTGAACAGACATGAGCTCTTACACAGGGCAAAAGGAAGAAACAAGTCCTTGGATATGCTCCTGAGACTTGAACCCATAACACGATCATAGTGAAATCATAATGAAATGCACAACTAAAGGCTTCAGGCCCTATTGAAATGTTGTCTGATTGCCATTCTTATTTATTAACATTGCTTAATTAAAATAATAAGAAAATACTTTTGGAAAGAAAAGTGAATCAGTCCACATCCCACCATGAGACTCAACAGTTGGGCTTAATGACTGATTTCATTTTATTCACACTCACATTTTTTGTTATTAAATGTATTTTTCTAATTATAAAAGTGATATAAGTGCGTATCAGCTTATATAGAAAGAGAGCAAGAGAAAAAAAAATAATGACCCTGATCATGTATAAATATTTTAGTTTATTTGTTTATGATTTTTAAAAATTCATTGTATTGGTTGTATGTTTATAAAATTTTGATGTACTGGAGTTCTCAAATATCAGTAAATTTCAATGAACTTCTCTCCTTCTTACCCTGTGATTCTTTCCTCCCTACCTTCTGCACACAATCGCTCTTTTCTTGGCTTTTGAACTGCCATAAATAGTATTTCTATTTATTTTTTTTTGCCATTCCTTCTCAGGTTCTCCTGCTGGCTCCGACTTTCCACCTGCTTTTTCCATTGTTGGCTTTTCTGGAGGATGAGTCCAAGGTTCCCTTTCCCCTTACGATCTCTACAACCATTGTAGGGTCACCCATCTATCTTCAGGGCTTCCACTGTCCTCTGTTCCCATGATCCCAGATCCATGTCTCCAGCCTGCATCTCTGGTTTGCCGTGAGTGTGCACCTCTCTGGTCGATCCACAAGCCCCAGAGAGCACATGGCAAGGACCAGCATCCCCATGCCTGCTGGCAGTGGGGTGAGACTGGCTTCTCCAGTCCTTCTGTATTCATGAATGTTCTCTCATCCATGTGTTCAATTCCTAACTGTGGTGGTTGGTGAAATCTCTCAGTTGGTACTATGCACATAGAATGGTGAAAAATGGGCTTTCACATATAGCTAGAATCTCTGACATGGTGAATCTCTGACATGGCATCTCTGACATGGCGACTCTCTGACATGGCAGATAATAATATCCTTATTTATAAGGAAGTTAAGATCAGAGAGGTGGAGTAACCAGGTCAAGGCCACAGAGCTAGCTGATTGCAGAGTAAGAACTGAAGCCCAGCTGTCCTCACCTGTATACTAAGGTCAGTCATTCAACAAAAGTTCACTAAGTATCTCTTTGTGCTGGGCAAAGAGTTAGGCTGTGGGGATAGAACAGTGAACAAGATGGTGCAGTGCAGCCCTCATTCTAGTTGCAGACACAACAAATGGCAAAATGGATGTGTACATGCTAATATTAGGTGGTGACAAGTGCATGCTGGGCCAGTCTGTACCTACCTACTGATTCGGATCATTAATGCTGCTAGTCTATTTTCCTGTGCAAACCCACCCCCCTCCCTCCTCTGTTCCATCAGAAATTGTTCAAATTTCTTTGATAAGGAAGCTCTATCTTTGCTAAGGGAAACTGGGTTTTAGCTCTTCTTCACTTGTCAATTGTATTAAGAACAAATCAACCAAGCCACTGGTTTGGAATGATGTCCATTAAACCACTGTTGTCTGCTCCCTACTCACCTGCCCCTTCTGGCCTATGACTGCCCTGATGGTGTGACTGAACCCCTCCAGGTCCTAGTCCATAAAATGCCATGAGAGAGAGATTAGTCAGGTTGGGTTTGGAGATCCACCCAAAGGAGGAAGGATTTGCTCTCATTTTCCTCATAAATGTTTCTGCTTTTCCATCAAAACACGGGGGAATCAGGACAAGCCGAAGAGAAACGGAGTGAGTGGAAAGTGACTGGAAGAGCCTGCCTCCTGGGCTGTGCGGTCAACAGTCCACAGCACACCCTGAGGGGAGGGACCTTCTGCTGATAGAATAAGCTTATGCTGAGCAGTCACCATGTGGCTTTAGCTGTTTCTCAAGGCTTTAAGATGTGTCAAGCGCTAAGTTGGTGCAGGCGAGCTGGGCATACATAAGTGAATGTGGCAAGGAGCCGTACAGACTGGGATGTCTCTGTGTACTGAGCACATGGAGAGGCTGTCAGTTCTTCCTGGGGGTGGGGCTCAGGAGAGGATTAATGGTGGTCGTGGCTGAGCTACATCTTCAATGATAGGAGGTAATCAGTGTGTGGCTGGAAGGGTGGCTGTCAAGGGTGGTGTGGACAGCCACACCAGACACAGCTGAGGAAACAGAGAGCAGTGCATATTGGGGGCAGCTGGATTGTGGGTAAGAAGCAGGGGAGGGGACCATGAGAAATAAGGCTGATGGCATCAGCCCAGGCCACACCCCGAGGTCCTTCTCCGGCTGCTAGAAGCTGGGGCTGCCTCCTATAGGCAGTGCAGTTGCTGGAGGGTCTTGAGCAGGGGAGTAGCCAGATCGGATGGGCACTTAATGATGCTTGCTCTGATGGTGGTCTGGCCTGAAGACGAACATATTGAATGAGCGAAGGCAGCACTTGGCCCGTCTTTATTAAAGGTCAATGTGATTTGTTTAACCAAGCTTGCACATGGAGCGTGCTGAGTGCTCTAGCGTGCTGCTATTAGTGTATTTTATTTTGCTCAGGGAGGTGAGTCGGGAAGGAAAGAGGCGGTAGAATGAAGGGCGTTCCAGGCATGATTGAAGTAAAGGAAAAGAGCATTTATGTTTCTCTGAAACTTTAAGCAGCTTCTGGTGGATCCACATTTGAGGAACGGGTTGGTGGGTGGTGCTGGTGGTGGGGGGCAGGCTAGGAGCAGGAGGCCAAAGGTCACATTCATGGGTCGTGGACTAACCCACACAGCAGGGTACCATGGTGTTTCCCAGACTCTGGGGGCTGATGCCTAGGACTCCCCCTGTTATGGTCCTGTCCTGAGATTCGCTTGGTCCATATCCCCTGCAACAGACAGCAGAGAATGCAGGACGCTCTGCCTTCCCTCCAACCCCCACACTACTCTTTCCAGGAATTTTGTTAATACACTGCCCTTGTGCCCTTTTTGTTTCCTCACACTACAGAATTGTGGAGACTCTGTGTGAAGAGTGTGCAGTTTGGAGTCAGACCCCAGGGTGATTGCTGACATGGAGGTCAGGGCCTTGGACATGCAGGTAATCATCGAACCCCCATTTCCACACCTGTAGTATGCGGGTGGCTGGAGGAGGCAGTGGAATGAATGTGTATCACCCCCAGATTCATGTTTGAAGCCCTAACCCCAGCTCCCCAGGTGCTGATATTAGGAAGTGGGACTTGTCCTCATAAGTCACCCCTTTGTCTCAAAGACAGCCATCAAATCAGTGTTCTATCTTTTAGGGGTTGGAATTTCAGAGCTGCGGGTTACCTTTTCTTCCCATGAGGATTTGCTTGGTGTGTTTTGCAGCACAGAGGGAATGGGGCCCAAGCAAAGAATTATGGTGACTTGGGCACTTTTCAGCTTCAGAGACAAGGAGCACTGACTGGGAGGGGTTCTCCATGGCTGACCAAGCCAGCAATGGATTATCACCCACAGACAATAGAAGCCCGCTGTTTTGTGTACTTCAGTATTTAGTTTCTGGGTGTTGTAGCAGAAAGGAGCCTAGAACGAGTGCACTGGAGGTGGATGCTGCTCTCCAAACTCTCACAGCTACTCAGGAGTCAGGAGGACAAAGATCTATCCACAGGACATCAGTTGTTTAGGAATAGACAGGGGCAAATTTGGGGTGAAGCGCAGGGGCTCATGGGTTATCATGCATGCCTCTACTGGTTTTAAGGATATTTATTGAGGGGAAGTGATGGCGGAAATTCAAATAATTTTTCATGTAGTTTTATGGAGTGTTTCTCCCCCTCTCATTTATTTCTCTTTCTCTGCTCCCCCCACCCCCCTATGGCATGCAGTCTATGGAGAGCAAAGCACCGGCTTCAAGCATGAGTCTTAATTCAACTCTACGTTTTAATTGTGACTTTACCAATAAGTTGCTCTTCCTTATCTGTGGGTCCCAAGTAATTCTGGATAATTGCTAAAGTTATCTTCAGGTTAAAAAAAAATCTATAGACCCCAGAAAATGCCCCTCAATACGAATAATCTTATGTAGTCACATGTATCCTAAGTAACTCAACTTTTTGCTATGAGAGTGTTGCAATTTTTATATGTTGGCTCTATCTTTGTGGATAGTATCTCTATCTTTTAGGATAATCAGTAGGTATAGAGCACTTACACGCAATTTATAATCTTTTATTCTTTCACATACCGTAGAAGTCGACAGCTACTTTTGATTTCATGACAACCGCATGCTGAGTGTGTGATTTATCTTACATCGAGTACTTAGTCATAGACACAAAGCCCAAGTTGAAATCTTTCCTGCCTTCATTCCTCCATCTCTCTTTCCTTCCTCCTTTTTAAATAGACTACCATGAAATTTCTAGGACCACAGAGTGGGGCCATCTTGCCCTCAGTCTCACTTTCCACAGCAGCCTCTGATAAATGGATCACGCTTACTTATGTGGACCACTGATGAGATTTAACAGCGCCTGGCTTCCTGCTTATGAAGTTCCCATTCAAAGAGAACGATGCCAATGAGAAAAAGGAACGCAGTTCCAGGGATCAATACTGAGCTTGCTTCTGATCAATATGGAACTATTTGGCAATTTTCTCATATGGAATGACATTTCCTCCTGTAATCTGAGGCAAATTCAACTGAAATGAAAAAAGGCAATCACTGAAGAATAAAGGCATATGATTTTTTGTTTTACACAAACAATAAATGAAAAAAAGGACCCCCGAGAATTGGATTCACGGAGGTGAACCGCTGCTTTTCTGTTCCCTCCTGACTTGAGTTACTACTTCGATTGCATCTCGGGAAGTGTGTGCTGCATTTTGCATTCTGTGAAAATATTTCCAAAGCCATTCCTTTGAAATGAAAGTACAAGTTCAATTAAGCATAGAGAGAGGCACCGGGAGCAATACGCTTAAACTCCCTGGTGATATTTCATCACATTTAATGCGGTGTCCCCCTGAGGAGCGCGCACATGGAACACATCCAAGGCCCTGCGAAGTGGAGGGGAGCTCCAGGGTGGTCCAGCCCGTGTGCACCTTCATCCTCCAGCCGCGGTGGGCGTGGGCTCCTAAGCCAAGTTATGAAAAGGCAAGACCGAAGATGATATGTCTAAGGGGTTCATGCCATCTGTCAAAACACCATGTTTAAAGGCTCTCCTCCATCTGCCTTTAATTGTGTGCCTTTCTTTCCTCAGAGGAAATCTATTAAGACAATAGCCAGACCCTTAAGTTTGGAATCTGAGCTGCTGGATTCTTCTTGGACTGAAATTTGCCATTCTATTTACTACCTATGAGACAGGAAGAGTACGTGACTTTGAAATAGGATGAAGCTACCAAAGTGATGTGCTGTCCTAGGACACTGGAGAAAGTGTTCATTTATATGTAATGTTCTAATTACCACCGCCTCTTATCCTTTTAAGACGGCTCTTTCCACTTCATTAGTCACTGGCTTCACCATTTGAAAATATCATTAACTATCTTTTTAAAAATAATGCTAGCTCAATGAAATCAGGTGGATGCTAAAATGATAAAACGTTGCCTTTGATGTAACCGGGGTGCTGTGCCTGCTAATTAAGTAAGACAAGGCAAATGGAGGAATATTGGCATGGACCCAATACAGTAGATTAAAAAATTAAAGTACTCCGAGTAAATTACTGATATCTCCTCTAGAATATTCATCCCCCAAGTCCATTTTTCAATGTCATGATTTCAGTCTTGACTATTGAAGGGGAATTTAACTTTAATAAAATGGGTTTTCTTTAGGAGACTTTCTAAATTCAGCCTGAAATTAATTCAGGCTAGTCTTTTCCATTGTTGCTCTGCGTTAGTGAAAGTGTTTTAGAAGATTCGTTCAGATATATGAAATCTAAGCTTCCAAGGAAAGTAGTAGAACCTCCCTAGGCCATTACCATCAACTGTGGGGGCTGGGCTTCATTTAAAGGGAGCAAACTCCAGTGCCTGTGTGCCCTGAACTGTGTTTACTTTGAATGTAGCTTCTATTTGCCACTATAGTAACCTGCCTCCCACCCATAGGAAGATGGGTTTGACCACCATGTATCTAAGGACTATACAGGAATACCCATTGCCTTAGTTTATACCCATCATTGTCTAGGAAATTGACTTAGCATCTTAATCCTCATCCTGATACTCTCAATATCATCATCAAATAGCCTAATTTTACTGATGAAGCTATTATCTCAGAGACGTTAAGAAATGTACCTGAAGTCACACAGCAAAGGAAGTGGCAGAGCCAGGAGCCTCGGCCTGCTTAGTTTCTTCTCTCTTCACAAGAACACCTGGCTTCCCATGAGACAGCGGGCTTCACCGGCATAGCATCTGGCTTCCAAAATTCCTAGTCCTTTTGGCAACACTCTTCTTCCCTCCTTTGATGGATTCCCTGGCATTGCTTTTTCTTAACTGGCCCAGGACACTGGTCCTGCCCAATTCCTTTCCCCCTCCTTTATCTATTCTAGGCTCAAACCAAGGGGATGGGCTGTATCTGACCTGCTGCCATTTGGGGTGATTTCACCCCCTGCTTTCATGCCTGTGCCCTCCTTTCTCACCGAGCTGAAGAGAGACATACATGAGCCTCTTCCAGGGTGAGATTTAAAAGAAATGACTTGCAGTCCTAAGTTCTGAGGCTTTGGGCTACTCTTTCCAAAATGAAGACACATCCCTCCTTTCTCCCCTATTTATTGTCATCCCTATGATTTCACCCAGGTTTAAATACCATCTGAACCCCAGATGGCATAGCTTCAGTTTTCTCTCCTGCAATTGGGACTATATAGCCAACTGTCTACTCTCCACCTCTTCGTAGATGGCCAACAGCTTGAGCGTTACAAATACGCTTTGTCTGCAGTCTTCCCCATCTTAGTTGATGGCTATATCTTCCTACTCATTGCTCAGGCTAAAAATCTTACAGTCATCCTTGACTCCTCTATTTCTCATATCACACTTCTGAGCTATCAAGAAATCTCTTGACTCTTCCTTTAAAATACACCCAATCACTTCTCACCACCTCCTCTACATTTATCTGCTCATGACTGACTTGTTCTCATCCTCTGGGTTGATGCAATCACCTCTCAACTTTTACCCTTGCTCTTCTATAGTCATCTCAGCTAAGCCCCAGAGTGTTTTTTTTTTTTTTTTCAGCAGATCATGACACTCTCTGTTCATAGTCTCACTGTTACTTCCCATGATGATGGCCTCCAAGGGAAAGCCCCTTGGGGAAGGCTGACCCCCTCTAGAACCAATCTCCATGCCTTCTCTGGTACTGTCTGCCCCCTAATGGCAAACCATAGTGCCACTGTGTTCCTCTGAATGCCTTTGATTTCTATGGGTCGTCTTATGCCAGGGGTAGGCAGGAGCGGGAGAGTTTAGGAGGGTAGAAGTCTGAACTTTTCAAAGTGCCCACAAGTTCTGTGATTAGTTCAAATCCCCTTTAAGTGGAAACAAGTGCAAATAGCAGAGTTGTCTCTTCAAACTGAACCAAAGTGGGAATTAATAGGACATGCTGAAAAATTTCATGTAATGTGAATATATCAACATTACAATTAGCTTTGGGATATCAGAGCTAAGCTTTGCTTGCTCCTGAGGGAAGACATATTATAGGAAGGTCAGAGCATACAGAAGTCCCTGGGAGGACTAACGTTTGCAGTCTTGCTGTCTTATCTCCCACACTATGAAAGAGTTGGTTAATGTTTAGGGGAAGTTTACTCCCTCCCCACCCCACCTCCATGGCAGGATTTGGATGCTGGAGTTGGCCAAGGCACTTGTTTGGTCAGTGGAAATGGACAAAAGTGACAGTGGGAATTTCAAGCCTGGCAATTAAGTGATATCTACATTTCTGGTTTCTACCATGGGAAGCACTTGCCCTGGGCAGCTACCTGATCCTAGAAAAATGAGCCAAGCTGCCTGAGCTGACTTGCGCACTTGTAGCCACTCCCGACAGACTCGTAGATGGAACAGTGAAAAACCAGTGCTTATCACTGGACTCTGGTTGGTTTTGCAGAAGTTGCTGACTTAACAACACTTGCTAGATGTGTGCCCTTGATGGATGACTTCCTCATCTGTAAACTGGGTTGACGATCACACCCACGCTGAGGCTGGGTACAGTCATACGAGGCTACAGTTAGGTGCATAGGTGGCGGTGACATTCAGGCTTGAGTAAATACACTCTGATGTCAGCATCATAGTGAAATTGCCTAATGGCATGTTTTGCAGAATGCCTCTCCATCATGAAGGGACATGTGACTGCACTTTGTGAGCACAAGGAAGGGTGCTGCACGGGAAGCTCTTAGCACAGAGCTTGGACTGCAGGAGGTGTTAGCCTCACTTCCAGATTCCTGGTGCTCAGCATCTTGCAGAGGGTGCCACAATCCAAGTGAGTCAGGCAAACTGAACCGATGCTGGAGGTGTAATTCTGGGTCAGCAGCAGCAGGATGGGCTGGTTGGCCGGGGTGAGGCCCTGTGCCCCTTGGTAGTATGGTTGGTGGCAGTGGGGGATCAATTTCTACCTCACTTAGGAGTATGGGAACAGGTGCTCTGATAGGCGCCTCCCAGCAGGCGGCATTGTCTTCGTCTCACCTAGAACTCACAGGCCCACACTACATCCCCTGCTGCTTCCTGCAGGGCCTCTGGAAAGACTTCCAGGGAGTGTTTCCCAGCCACTGGCTGTGTCCTAGTGAGTGACTTCCTGTTTCAGAATCTTCTCTGCTTGCGCCCAGCCCAAGCTTCCACCAGCTGGCTTCCTTAGGGAATTCAGCCAGAGCTCAGAGTGTCGGTGGTTTCCTGCTGAGCAAATCACTCCCTTTCAGCCACAGTGTCCCGGGCATAGAGGGTTTGGGCCATTCCCTTGTATGGGGCCTTCATTTTCCCTGTGGTGTTACTTTAGGTATGTGATAAAGGCACTGCCCTCCAGTATTCTCCAGCAGGTAAGAGCACAAAATACCTGTTATTAGGGAACCTAAAGCAGTTCTCTCTCCCTATGAGGAGCCTCTTTATCTTGTGTTAGTTGCCTTTTAGGCATAGATTGTTGAAGGACAGAAGCAGGAGTTGTTCCTGCCCTTTCTATTTGCATTTCCAGAAGTGAGCCTTCAGAGGCGGTAATGGCCATTTCCTCAAACTCATTTTCTGCATTAATTCCTCAGGCTGGCATTAGGACCCTTCGAGATCTAGCTTCAGATCATCTTACCTGCTATGACCTCTGTCCCTGTCACTGCTGCCATTTGCATTCCGCTGTCAATTCACCTGCACCAACGCTTACTGGACCTCCTTTTAGGCACTGTGTTGAGAGGGAACGAAGACAGAATCCCTCCCTGGAACTCTTCACAGTCCTTTCAAGGATCTCCGTGCTTTTGTGCTTACAACTCCCTCCGCCCCTCTCCCTCCTTTTCGTCCCTCAACAAGTAGTCATTCACTTATCCAGTCCTTATTTGAAAGGTATCTTCTTTGTGCAACCTGACCATGTAATTCTGAGCAAATTTTCTGTGATTCCAAAGAGTTCCATTTGTGTTTTTTAATTGCAATTGTCATACAAAATCTTTATAATACATGATGAATGACAGTCTTGGCTTTTAACACTGCTACCCTCTTCTACTCTTGCCAGTCTGTCTTCCAGGCCCAGAGACCCAATGGGGCTCAATGGGGCTGGCAGCCAGCAGGGACTCCTCATTTGAAATGGATGAAGTTGAAGCTCCCCAGAGCCACAAAACACCATCCGTCATTGGTCCCAAGAAGACTGTTTCCCCTGGCTCCCCAGTCTCCATTTGTATGGGAATCAATATTTGTCCCAGTTCCATCTTTGGCAGCCACATCACTTAATAGCAATCAGGCTTATGCTGGGGGTGGGGTGGCGAGGGAAATCCCACTAATGATGGACTCTGCAGCTGGCACTGTGTTAGACTGTGTATTGGGGCATAATGTGTGATTTCACAGCTTTTCACGATCTCTACAATGCAAATTCAAGATTTGAAAAAACATTTTCTTTAATTTTCATGTATTTTGATTCAAAAAGTTAAAGCACTAATAGTCTTCTATGGGCATCTGTAAAATGCGCTGTTTGCACACAAGTCTCCCCTGCTGAGCCATCTAAGTGTGCGTGTGAGAGCACTCCAAGGGGCTGCTGAGGTGATGCCCATCTGGTGGACTCTCCAGGTTCATCCGTCACCCCACTGTCCTCTACCCCAGCCTCTTCGTATGGGAGTGACTTGACAGTGAGTACTCTGTGGGGTGGGCTGGTGTATGGGAGCTTCGGTGTCAGAGATGGCACAGGTGTACAGGAAATGCTCGCTGATGAATGACTAATCAAATGAGGGCAAGGGTCTCCAACCTGTCCCCCAGGAACCCCTGGGGAGACCATGAGAGCCACTCTTTTCAACGGCCCTTGGAGGCAGAAGCAGCAAACACAGCCCAGCTCCTCACTTGGGGGAAGACACGTGGGATGCTCGGATATGTGTGTTTTGCTTTTTAATTCTGTGAAAATCATGATTGACCTATCATTTGATTCAGAGTCCTAGACCTAGAAGGAACTTAGAAGCCTGAAGTTGAACTTCACAGATGAGGAAAAAGTCAAGATGAGAAAGCTCCTGCTTATGAACAAATTCAGGCTATGCATCCCTTTTTTCTGCTCACTGCTAATAGGTGAAAATCTATTTTCTGTACTGCCTTCTTCCATCCATTGGTGTGGGCCCTGCACCTAACTTTCCCCAAATCCTGCAACTCTGGGATGGTGGGAGATAACAGGGGAACCCTTTCCCCTCTTCTCCCTTCAACTGTACCTTGTTCTCTCTTTTTTGCTTAAGGATTCAGGGATTAAACCACCATGGGCACACGAGCACACCAGACAGTGTCCTTTAGATCAGTGGATCGTACTCAGGGATGAAGAGAGAGGCCACAGAGCCTCTGCCTGGAATGCAGACTCGGTGACTCGGGGGGCCTTGGTGAGAGTCAAGGTTGGCTGCTCACTACCTGCAGAAAGGCAGAGCCCCAGATGTGGCCAGCTGACATGGTAGGGTTTGTCAGCTAGTGGAGTCCCCAGCTCATTAGCAATCCATAGGATGGTGATGACCATCATCATCATAACCATTATTGCCTTAGACAGGCGTGGATGACAAAGGCACTACCGGGACTTCTGTTTGAAATGAACTACTCCGTAGCCAGCCCTGACTCTCCAGAGTGGCTTCCTACAGAAAGAAAGGATCATGAAGCTGAAAGGCATCCTTGGAGAGCACCCGTTCTGGCTTGTGCCCTCAGACAGGGCTAACCTTTTTAGTATACTCACTATATAGGAAATGGAACCAAACTTACTTTTGTATGTTATTCTTGTGATAGTATCTCTGTTGAGCATTCGATTAAGAAATGGGTTTGATGAATCAGAAACCTGGGGGAGGAAAGAATATGTTAGTGACTGGCAGTCCTACTCCAGGATAAACACTGCTTCCAGGCACTCACTTATTTATTCCTATTTATCGAGAGCCTACCTTATGCCAAACACAACAATGGCTGGAAATTCTGAGGTCAAATATATACTCTACGCCCAAGAAATCCCAGTTTAGAGAAAGAGGACAGGAAAGTAAGCAATGATGATAATTTAATGAGAAGAGGGCTGTAATAGAGTCACTGGTGTGACATGGATGACCACCTCCATGGGGAATCTGAGTTGCTAAATCATGAGCTGAGACTTGAAGGATGGGTACAAGTTAACAAAGTGCATTGCTGGTAGAATATAGAAAATGAGGAAGGGCACAGGGAAACAGTCACAGAGGATCTGTGCATATGGGATGTGAGACTAGAGCATGGGCAGGGGCTGGCTCATGGCAGGTTGAATGTTATGTTTGGATAGTTAAATTTTATTCTGAAGGAATAGGGGGGCACCTATTTGTAAGCAGAGGCTAGGGAGAGACATGGTAGGAAAGGGATAGTTATCTAGGTAGAGTGCGACAGAAAGAGTACCCAGAACAGAAGCATTAGGAGACAGGACAATTTCTAAGAGTAATAAACTTATATCACTGCCCATTATTGCATGAATTGAATATAGAATAAGCAATGTCATTCAATCAATCAATCATCCATCCATCCATCCATCTGTATGTCCATCCATCCGTCTGTCTATCCATCTATCCATCCATTCTCTCATCCATCCATCTTCTGCCTAGTATCCCTCCATCCATCTGTCCGTCCATCCATCCATTTATCCATCCATCCAATAAATATTTACCAAATGCTTATTATGGGCTAAACATTGTACTAGATAGATGTTCAGGGATCAATTTCCATTTTATGCCTTTTCTCTCTAAATTCCTTCTTTGGGAGAACAGGTCAAGCTTCAAAGGACGTAGGCCAGGGAGCCATCATTTGGAGATAGTGATATACACCTGCATAACTGAGTACACTGTTTTCTTAACAACCCCTTTACTCAGCCTTTTCCAAGGTACTACTGTTCATCCCGTTTCTCTCCTACCTCGCTCAGCTCTACTCTGTAATTTACTCCTCAGCTGCTAATCGGATGTTGTGACACATCAACATTTTAAATCTGATTTATTCTGAGGGTTGGAAAAATTGCAGCAGATGATTATTATTATTAGATAAGCAACAGGTAACTTTTAGTTTGGAGAAGGCACAGGCTGTTTATTTTCTCCCATCTGCCTCTCTTTCCCCACAGTTTCCTGCATGTGTTGTGCGGAGACACACTCAGGGGAGTGTGGTGAGTGACAACACTTGAAGGAGGTAAACAGCCACCCCAAACACAGAGATGTCCCACATCAGACGCTGCTTCTCCCCAGCAGTCCTTGGGCCAAATTCAACTTCAACTTCATCATCTCCTTTGGCCATTTAAAAGGGAGCTTGAGCTGCATGTGTGTGTGGATGTGCCCCACAAAGGAGGCGAGCCAACAGAGGCTATGGCAGGCAAGGGGCCTGTCCTGTGATCGGGTGCTTTGGGCTCCTGGTTCCTGTGAGTATGGTCAGTGCTAACTTTGGGACTGGACGCTTTCAAGCTGATTAAAAATAATCGAAAAATTTCCAAAGTGCACACAGATGATTTGTGGGCTCTAGTGTGTTGGCTGCGTGGGTGAGAGGATAAAATATGTACTTGGTATAAGTGAGCTTAAGTGGGAAGTTAATGGTGTGTGATTGAGCAGCAATTACAGCCAAATCTCAGTTCCCTGTGGTCACGGAAGGATGGGGTATTAGGAGGGGACAGAGACAAATAAAACCTACAGATAAATAAGTCTTTCATTTTAGCCAACAACTCTAACTCTCTGGCTCAGGGGTTCAGCTGACCCAGAAATGGGGCTTCCTTTCTTCTGTTCCTGCCTACCTTGGAGGGATCAGGGGACGGGAGGCAGCAAAACCAGAAGGAGGGGAGGATACCAGAGATTGCACCCCTGGGAGACCCAGGACATCCTTGGCCTCATTTCTAGGTACTGGCTCCCAGCACAGACTGGCCCATGTCCCATGCTCAGTCTCTATTTTGAGGGTGAGTGAATGACAAGTCATAGCTTGGATAACCCATGGCGGAGCATCTGGGGGCTGATTATGCTAGACCAAGATAGCAGTGCTGTAGCTCATTTCAAGATCGAGCCAGCAAGCTTCAGGTCTGCTCAGGGAAAGAACAGGAGGCTCCTGGGACCAAACTGGCCCAAGAAGATGCTGGAACCAGTCGCCATTCTTTCACTGACCTCAGGGTCTGGGGCATAAGTTCCTCCAACCACCCGCAGGGCAGCAGCCAGGACACGAGTCAGTGATCTCAGTGGAGCAAGCATTTCTGCAGGAGCTTGTGAAACACACCAGCAGTTTGCTGTTGAGGAGGCTGACTTGCTGGCGTATCAATCACCCTGTCGGCTGTAATGTGTCCGGGCTTCTGGGATGACATTCACCGACACGGGGACTTTGAGCAAAGGGAGGCAAAGTCAGGAGCTGAGGCGGAGGCATCAGCACAAGGCAGGAGTTACCCACCAAGGGCCTGGCATTGGGAAAGCCCATAAAGCCCAGAGGAGGGGGGGATACCAGAGGTGGTGCCCCTTAGACAAAGCCCTGGGGCTTTGTGGGTCTCATTTCTCGTCTCAGTGCCCAGCATGGGTGGCCTGTGTTCCACACCCATTGGTGTTTGGAGAAGAGTGAGTGAGAAGTCATAGCTTGGATAATTCACCACGGAGCACCTGGGGCAGAGGGACATGACTGCCTGGTCACGCATGACCAATATAATGACAACTGCAGGTCTCACGACAAGAGGTGTGGCCTGGGAGAACAAACCAGCTGGTTGTCAGCACCATAGTCGGGGCTGGGCGTGGGAGACAGGATTTCCCTGTGCTTGTGGGTGGCACAGGGGTGTGGGGAAGATGTTTTTAAATGCTGTTTTCTCTCTTGTACCTCTCAGTTGCTTTCTCTCAGCTCGGCCGGGGAGGCATCTAGTGTGAATAAAGTCATCAGCGTTAATATCAAGCTGGTTTCCTTTTGGGGGTGGGCTGTTATGAGCTGCATGAGCTGGGGTGGGATGCCAGAGAGGGACCCTTATGCCACTGGACCATTAGGGTTAAACAATAAAATAAATGTACAGTGTGCATGTAGTGCCTGCTATCTGGACCCTACTGTTTATCATAACAGGGTCTGTCAGATGCCGAGATACGTAGTGCAGGGACAGGCAGGACCTGTGCCAAGACTAATTTCCCTTGGGATACCACATCAGGTGTTAATAGGTTATGACAGCCCAAAAATATGCTTTCCTGATCAAAAGCCCCTTCTCATCAATGTGCATGACAAGCCAGCGTCGTCTGGGGTTGGTGGCTGGGGCTGCAGCATGTCACCCTGTCCCCTGCTCTGTATGTATATCTGCTTGGGCCTGAGAAAGGCTTGACGAGATCCAGGTGAGGGAGAGGAAGGGAGGAGGTGGCGGGAGTCTGCAGGGGGATGAACAGGCAGAGCACATGCCTGTTGAAAAGGTGGTGCTTTGGAGGAGAGAGGGGTCAGTGTGAGGGTGCCCCTGGGCCTGTCTGCTGCTGCTGCTGACAATGATGTCATCATGTGATGATGATGTCATCACGAGAGCTTTGTTAAAGCTCCCTAGAAGTAAATGTTGGATTTCTACGGATCATCTTCATTGGATTGCAAGCTCTGGTTGGGGCACTTCCTTTAAGGGTCTGGTCAAAACCTCCCAAGCAGCTGGGGTGAGTGCAGTGACTGCCAACTTTTGGAAATGCCATTGATTACTTCAGTATCTCTTTTTTTCCATTTGGAAAAAATATCTTTATTCTTTTAAATTTGCATACCTGTTTCTCTCTGCATCTGTCAACATGTTAAAGGTAATTATTTTTTAGCAAATTAGAATGTGCTTGGTTGGAGGCTTGTTGCTGCTGTTGTTGACTGCTAGGGAGATGTGGAGCCTCCCTAGAATGTCATGAAGTCAGCATTGGTGATCTTTGCTTAATTTTCCCCAGAGATGCTTATGAGGGAGAAGGAGAGGGGGCGGGGATGGTGATACTCAGAAAAACTGGAGGAGACAGAGGAAGGTGTTTCTTGCAGATAAAAGAGGGAGAGACATCTCACATTTACCTTTGGATTTCCAGCTGGTGGATGGGTCTCTAATCCCATGGGGTTTAAGTGAGCCACCCCTTCACCTTCTATTACATCCTTCTGATTCTTCTGCGTGGCGGGGTTGGGAGCTGAAGCCTGCCCCAGGATCCAGCACCCTTTTTCTCTCTAGCACAGAAGTGAACTCTGCAAGCCCTGGTTCTCTGAAGTGGAGCCCACTGTTTTTGAATCTCACTGAAAGGGACCTCATTTTCCATAAATCTCTTGGATATAAAAGTCGCTTCTCGTGCAGCTCTTCTGGGCATGCATATAACCCCTTTAGTTACCTCTAAGATCCCACTGAGTCTGGAAGCAAACATTCCAACATATATTCTTGGAATTCAAGAAGAGGGGAATGAAGAAAAGCAAGATACTTACTTTTATAAATATAGAAACTACCACCAATCCATTTGGGCTCTTTGCAGCTTCTGTGACATTTGTATATAACTCATGGTTATAGTGGATAAGCTGCACCTGGCAGGAGAGAAAAGCAGTAATAAGAACAACAATCTAACATTAAAAGGTGTGAGACACAGCATATCCACCACACCTAAGGTAAACTAAAGTATATCGCACAACAATGGGAAAGACAAGTTTGTAGATGAAGGAACTTGGGGGGGGGGTATGTTTGTGTGTGAAGTGCATATTCATATTAGCTGGTAATACCTATAGCTGGTAAATGCCTAGTCAACATTTTCTGGTAATAAGCATGCCTTAAGAAGCTCAGTGCCATCTGGTCCTGGCTCCATCCTGGGACATTTCCTCTAAAGCATGTATAAAGTGAGTTTCCCTTATTAGGAATGGAAGGGCCATGCAGGGGCAGACACACTCTCCAGAGGCTGACAGCTGCTGGCACTGAGTTAATCTTCCATGTGGCCTCAGGGCCTAGTCAGCCCAGGAGCTCTGAGAGGAGACTGGCCAGTCTGCAAGATGCAGCTGTGCTGCTGGAGAGAGCTCATGCACCAGCCTGCCCAGGTCCTCTCATCACAGCACTGACCTTTCTCCTCATTCAGTGAGAATCAGCCTTGGGCCTCCCTGGTGGCGCAAGGGGTTAAGCACAGCACTGTGAAGCTCTGTGGTGTGAGTTTGATCCCCCAGCCAGCCAGGGAGCTGAACCACATGGCACAGCAGACCAGACCTCTCCTGTCTCACCCACCGGTCCCCTCAGCAGTGTATTTCGGTAGATCTGCCTGTTCTGCTCCCCACTCTGTCTCTGGTGAATCCTCTCACCACCCATCCCCCAACTTCTGGGCTGTATCCCAGTTTTTGTATGCATAAATAAATAAATTTTTATTTTTTTAAAGATTTATTTATTTATTTTATACAAGAACTGGGGTACAGGTCAGATGCGTGGAAGGGTGAGAAGAATCATCAGAGACAGAGCGGGGAACAGAACAGGCAGACTGACGAAATACACTGCTGAGGGGAGCAGCAGGCGAGACAGGAGAGGTCTGCCGTGCCATGTGGGACCCTTGCTGGCCAGCCGGGATCAAACTGCTGCTGCAGTGGACAGCTTCACAGTGCGAGGCCCCAATAAATAAATCTTTAAAAAAAAATCAGCCTTGCTGACTGTGCCCAGGTGCAATAAACAGGCAGTGTGGACAGCACTAGGCTTCCTGGCCCTGGGTCCAGTAAACTAGGTTTTCCCTCTGTTACCTAACTTTTAAGTCTTTGTTTTGAAATTTATGAAACACAGCATACCTATACATTCACACTAATGCCCACTAATTTTCAGTCCACATGACAAAGTTAGTCCACCTCATTGAGATTTGATATCTTCCTCTAAAGAATGAAAATGATTGTCTCTCCTTAGAATTCATCTAAGGCTGTAGCTTTAGAATAAATTTTTAATCCTAAATTACAATTTTTGTAAGAAACTAAGAAAAAGAGAATAAAAAGTGATACCCCCTTCTAACTTTAGCCCAAGCAAGATGCCTTTTAAATATTTTAGTATATATACTTTCTAGATATTTGGTATTTATAAACTTTTCTTTCTCTCTCTCTCTCTCTCTCTCTCTCTCTCTCTCTCTCTCTAACACACACACACACACACACACACAAGCACAGAGTTTAAAAAATAGGTATTTAAAATTTTAATTAAAATGGGATGGATAAATCCCTAAACCATATAATCTACTGAGATCTAAGATGAAACAGAAATCCTAAACAGATCAATACAAATAAGACTGAAGTAATCAAAAACCTCCCAACAAAGAAAAGCCCTGAACCAGATGACTTTATGAGTGATACTACCAATCATTCAAAGAAGAACTCCTACCAATCCTCCTTAAACCCTTCAAAAAAAAAAAAAAAGAAATAGAACAAGAAGAACACTTCCAAATTTATTTTATGAGAACAGCATGATGTTGATACCAAAGCCAGACAAAGATACTTCAAGAAAAGAAAACAACAGGCCAAATTTCTTAGAGAATATAGGCACAAAAACCTTCAATAAGATACCAGCAAACTGAATTCAACAGCACATTAAAAAGATTACGTGCCATGACCAAGAGGGATTTATTCCCAGGATGCAAGGATAGTTCAACGTGTATAAAACAATCAATATGATACACTAATCAAATAAAAGATAAAAACCTTACATGATCAGCTCAATAAATTCAGAGAAAGCATTTGACATAATTCACTATCCATTCATGATAAAAATTCCCAGGAATAACAGGTATAGAAGAACTTACCTCAATACTAAACCCCACAGCTAATGTTATAACCAATGGGAAATCACTAAAACCATTCCTTCTATGATCCAGTATAAGACAAGGATGTCCACTCTCGCCACTTCTATTCAACATAATGCTGGAAGTCCCAGCCAGAGCAATTATAGAAGCAAAAGGCTCACGCATAACTATGTAGAGGTGATGGACAGGTTACTAAGCCATACTGTGGTGATATTTCATAATGTACATGCATATCAAGACATCAAGTTGTATACCCTAAATGTACACAGCTTTACTATGACAAAGATAGCTCAAAGTTGTTAGAAATAAAAAAAATAGAAAAAAACAATAGAATTGGAATAATTCATAATTATGATTCTAAACCTTTAAGATTTAGAAGTAGTTTGTGACTATCTCTTTAAGACAGTGTGTACAGATCCTGAGTGTATTAAAAGCTGTAGAATTCTCCATTGCAGGAATGCCCCAGAACACAGGGAGCCATTCTCTGTCTAGCTTTCAGTTTGTTTCCATTGTTTCTGTCTCATAAACAGTGTCACTGAAATCCCAGCATATCTTCCTGTAATGGTGTGAGCATGTTCCACAGGCTGATTTAAGAATCTTATGGGATAGTGCATGTAATTTGTGACTCTGAAATTTTACGAGAATATTCCCTATTACCAATATCATGTACTGCAATAAAAATGGGATGTGAAGTTTTAGAAGCGGAACAAGTCAATGATCAAAAGAGAGGTGCTTTTCCTTGTTCTTTGGAAAAAAAAAAACAAAAAACACTGGTTTGCAACCTTCCCTGTACAACCAGGTCACCTGGGCACTCAAGAACCCTACCTGTGTTTGTCTCCACCCCCCATCTTCATCCTCAATTCTGATTTAATTGATTTGGGGTGGGAAAAGGGCATTGGCATTTGTTAAAAGCACTTCAGCTAGTGGGCAGCTGGAGCTGACAACTAACACTGCAGAATCAATGAGCACTGACAGCCCTTCCGTGAGGCTCAGATGGATGGTAGCCTGAATCCGAGACCACCCTGCATGTCCTGCACCAGTTGAGCTTCTTATGTATGGAGGGAACCCACATTGCTGCTGATCTTGAAAAATCCTATTTGCTTACTGTTTTTTCACTTCTTGTGAGTTTTGCCAATGGTGGCAGATGGTTTTACAGAAGCTCCTCTGCATCAGAAGGGGGCCCCCAGGCAGGGGCTGGTGGATGTGCTCTGCCTTGCAGAACTCAGGCCCGGCAGGGCTATCAGGTGATGCTCATCAGCCCACCTCCTCTGCCCACCCCCACACACAGGCAGGCCTGTCTGCAGGAGAAGTGCTCCCATACAGAGAAACCAGGAGCTGGTAGGGGGACCTGCCACATCTCCCTTCAGTGTTGAGTAAGCTTCTCCCTGAGAATTGAAACACAGCCGCCATCTGCTAAGATCTGCCTACCAGGTGACCTACAAAACCACCTGGGGATGTGCCAGGGCTTCAAGGCATGCTTTGAAATTTTAGCATGTTCCAAGAACTGGGCCTTGGAGAGCAGGAAGTGGAAGCAATCCAGTGGTGTAATCCTCTCCAACTTACAAGAATGAAAAAGGCAGCAAGAAGTCTCCGGGCCATGTGGTTCCATGTAGGGTGAGATTAGGTAGCAGCCAGGGGCTATAGGACAGGTGGGCAAGTGTAAGCTTGAGACTGTGCTCTTCTCTAATCTTAAGTTAGCACACTTAGAACTTTCATCTGAAGCTTTGCCACCTCTTTGTTCCAAGGTAATTGGCTGGGATTCTGATATCATGAGTTTTGGTTTCTGTTAGGATCTGCTTCATGGATTGTCTCTTGCGTTAGTTCGTACCATACGAAATTGACTTTTTGATCTAAAGGAATGGTGATTTTAGTTAATGGAAACTTGTAACAAAGCTGTTTTAAATTCCCCTCACCCCCATGAATATTAGATGCTAAAAAGATGACACAGTGCTTTGCTACTCAATGGGAGGCACAGGAACCAGCACCAGCCACAGCCTCTTCCTAGAGACTGAACCCCAAGATTCTGCTTGTTAGAAATGTATAATTTTGAGCCCTACCCTAGCCACATCAAGATCTGCATTTCAACAACTTCCCAGTGATTTGCATGCACATTAAAGATTGAGAAGTACTGGTTTAGCAGAGTTTGTTGGCAGGTTAGAGAACCCTATTTTGTCAGGTTGTTCACTTCTCTGATTCAGTATGGCGTGCGTCAGGTATGTTGTAACATAGGCTGAGTCCGATCACAGGAGGCCTACAGTATCAGCTATGGAAGGGTGTTAGGTGGGGGATGAGATAACTGGCATGGACTGTAAGAGGGCAGATTAGAGCAGGGAGGCAGGGGTGCAGGATGGTGGTGGTGGTGGGGATTATGATATAATTTCAGGTCATGGCCATCAAAGCAGTTATGTCCCAAAGGACTTCACATATTATAGAATGTGCACTGTGTGCAGTGAGTGGGCACCGCATGTTCCCGAAGGCTTCAGAACAGCCAAGCCCACCAGAAAACACCCAGAAGGCAGCTTGGCAGTGTTCTCACCTTTCAAGGCACAATTTTGGCATGAGAAGCAAGAGGAGGAGATGCTTGGGGTCTGCACCAAAGGTAGGGCTTAGCTGAAAAGGCACTGCTGCCCCTCCACCCTCCTCCCAGGTCCTTGTCAGTGGAAATGACAGTTACTGCAATTGTTGCCTATGGCAGAGTAGTGCCAACCCACCACCCATCAACCACTCACAACGTGCATGGGTATGGTCAGTCTGGGGGAGAGGGGTCTGCTGCTTGCCCTGCCACTAATGTGGACTTGGGGAGCAGTAATGAGCACATCATATCTGGCTAGGAAGAGGGTATCAGATTGACAGGTGGGTTCTGAGAGTGATGCTTATGGATTACTTCTTGTCATTTATAGTTAATACTTGAATAATCCAAACCTTCGCCAGTCAGATTTTTGAGTAATTTGGATGAGCATTTAGCTGTAGTTTAACTGAGCCCCAAATCTGGAGCTTAATCAAGGTCATCAGACATGCCTAGCAGGAAATAAGGGACCAAAAGGGATTGTTAGACCTTCTGAGGAAATAAGCAAGGGACAAAGACTACAGGGACAATGTTGAAACTGCTTATAAGCGCCAACTCTTTGGGGTCTAATGATGACATGCTAATTAAACACTAAGTTTAGCTATTCATTAAAGAGACGCCCCTGAGGGCTTTTGCTAGCCTAGTTGGAATTACCATGTGAAAGCGCTAAGCCTGGATTACTGAGAATTATTTTATAATCTTCATTTTTTATTAATTTAGATGGGCATCCTTCCTCCCACAGAAGCTTTATGGACATGCAAGATTAAGAAATTAAGATATTGTTGGTTTCCTCATGGTGCTCAGATCTGGAGGGCGCTGATCCAGCCCATTCCCTGCAGCTAAGTCCCCATGACCTGATACGATTTTTCAGTGTGTGGTACAAGCAGAAAATTGTGTTCTCACCCCAGAACACGAGGCTCACCTCAATCCTTTACACAGATCTGGAATGCACTCATTCAAAAATTCTGTGAGGGGACTACATGCCAAGACCAGTTGGAGTAAGACTGGTAAAGCCCTAGCTCTCCTAGAGATCATTCAGAGAGTGACAAGAGCTTTAAAGAAAACAGAGCAAGATTTTGGCTTGCAAAATGAATGGCATTAGTGAGAAAAAAAAATATGTGTGTGGTACGCAGCAGTAGCAATGTCGGGTGGTGTAGCTGATGAAGGCATCTCACAGAGGTGTCATTTGAGCAGAGTTCTGATGATGAAGACGAAGAAGGCATGGGAGACTGGAGGGAGGTACATTGCTGACAAAGAGCACAGCTAGTGCAGAGTCTGAGGTGGGGACAAATCTCTGAGTATGGCTGGGGAAAGTGAGGGTAGCTTGAAAGGGCCCAGCTCTTGCAGAAAGCAGCGCAGATGGCTCAGAACAATCCCTTATTGGTCACCTATTTCATGTCAAACATGTCTGATGACCTTGAGTAAGCTGTGAATTTTGGCTTAGTTAAGTTAGAATTCATCCAACTTATTAAAAATTCTGAATATACAAGGTTTCATCTGTCCCAGGTGCCCTTGACATTGAGTACCAGCTACAGCTTCTCATTTTTTCGCACAGCAATCTTAACCAGGCAACAGTTTCAAAATATTTTACAATGAGGATGGCAGAGGCCCTGGGTGACCAGGACCAATGTAAGTCAAGGTCAACTTACAGTCACACAGGTGCTAACTATCATTAGCATCATTTGCTGTCATTTGCTGATGATCATCAATATTTGTCAGTTGCTTCTTTGTGTCAAAGATGATGCCAGCAGTGACATCTCATCTAATTCTCAAACTCCATCATGAGTTAGTGCTGTTATCTCCATTTTCGTCATGGTGACACAAGGCCACCAAGAGATAATTTGCTCAAGGAAGTAGATTTGGGATTACACTTAGTTCCTATGATGATATCACACTCACGCTCCACACTATTTTGAAGCTATTCTTTTTGTGTCTGTCTCTACTTCTGAGCCAAAATCTCGACAGCAGGATATCCGTCATCATATCCCTGGTACCCGTCATGGGACTTGGCTTGGAGGGAATGTTGGCAAGTATTTGCTGAATAAATCCTGATTCTGCATCTCATGGGATCTCTGTCTAAGGGGCCTTAGAGGAAACCCAGGCCAGCTGCTTTCTTTTTAAAATGAAGAAACAGATCAGCGGGAAGGGATATCTTGTCCCTGATCATAGAGTCGTTCATAGTCATTCATTCAAGTGTTTACTGAGACTGCTCCGTGAAGGAGAGTGGTATGAGCTGAAGTCATGCAAGGCACAAGACCAGATAGGGGGACCCTGGTGGGTCAACAGAGGGTCTGGATTCTACTCTAAGGATGATACAGAATTGTCTTTATGTCCTAGACTGCTATCAGAAACACAGGAGGCTGAGAAACATGGACCTTTGGTGAGAAGTAATAGCTTTCAAGCTAATAGATGAGCACTCGTTTCTACTAAGGAGCAGCCCTGCTGCAAGTGAGCCCCACGTCTACAGCTGGCTGACCTTGGCTTGTTAGGCTGGGAATGGTCTCTGGCATGAGTCTCAGAGTTTTCACCCTGCAGTGGGGTGAGAGTCCCCATGAGTGCCAGGTTGCTGTTCGCCCACCCTCCCTTCATGGCAGACAGACCAGCTATGTTTCCCGCCCTGACGCCCACACCTTGGTGGTCTTCCACAGTGTGATGTCCCATTAGCGGAAGCCCTTTGGTGGGCTCAGGGAAGAGCGGCCTTGTAACGAAGGCCACACAATGCATGAGTCCTGTGGCGCCGTCATGCATGACCTTAACTTACCCCATGCTCAACATGCAGTGGCTTCCCATTACCTTTAAAAACAAAGAGCCAAATCTGAGTGCAAGCCTGGTGTGACCCTGACTTTTCCAGATATGTCTGTGTGCTCCGGCCACACTCACTTCTCTCCATGCCCCCTACCCCCCTGCGTGCCCTTCCTCCCCGTGCCTGCGCTGTCCCTTACTAGCCTCTGGGGCCGACTGCTACTTAGAACTCTTTTGGATGTGACCTCAAGGGTTTACCTCTTAAGACAGGTCCCCAAACCCACTCTCATCGCACCCTGTGTCTTTCCCCCTTTGAAGCACATGCCTGTTTTATTTTGACATTTCTTATGTGATGAATGCCCATCGCTTTCACTCGATTTCAAGCTTCACCCAGACAAAGGCTGTATCTGATTGCCCCTGTTTTGTCCTGATGCCCAGGACAGTACCTGGCACAGGACAGCAGCAGCAGCGGCAAGGTAGGACTAATTGTTCAATGAACAACTGGAGCCAGGTGGGGAGGCAGTGGTACGACAGAATGTGGGGTCCCGAGGACAGGGGGAGCGAGGCGTTTGGCTGAGCTGGTCAGAAACAGACTACAATCCTAAAGGGCATGTCTAATGGGAACCCAGAAGTGAAATATCACACTGGGCTATGAGGATGCAAAGCCTGGCTTTGTCACTGTGTACCCTGGGGCGAAGCAACTTCTCCTCTGTAAACAGAGATAATGATACCAACTACTTCATAGGACTATAGGGATGGTTTTATGAGACTGAATATATAAAACATTTAGCCCATGGTCTGGCATGTAGTAAGTAAGCACTCAATGATTACCTGTTAGCGTTGGGGCTGTTGTCACCCTATCAGTATTATATAAACAATAGATAATAGAGCCTTAAGCTCCCACAGACACCGGGGTGCAGCCCCCCTTTCTGGGTCCTCATTTTGGATCTGTCTTCCCAAGAAAACCTGAGGAAATTGTCTCCTCACAATCCGGTCATTTTCCAATGTTTCTAGTCCCTTTCAGACATGCTTGGAGCACTCACCATGAGACCTTGTAGGGAGAAGTGCATTCCCAGGGGCTCACACTATAAGGCTTTATGGTCCCTGTCACCACAATTCCAGTCGGCTTTGGGATAAAGCAGCCTCAGACAAAATATAAAGAGTGGGCCTGCCTGGATCCCAAGAAGACCTGATTTACAAAAACAGGTGGCAATCCTGCCAGTTTAAATCTGAGAGATGATCAAAACTTGAGGAATTTACATTTTCCTTGAAGTGCTCCATAGAAGAAGGAGAACAATACAAATGGAAAGGCCCTCCTAAGGAGGCTCCCTTCTAATGAAGGCCACCAGCCGCATTTCTGTAGGTCTTTTAGCGCTCCAAGCCATCGTTGCCACAAGCGAACTTAATTCCAGTCAACAGACAAGCCCTCAGGGCCCACACCATGCCCAGCAGTCCCTAAAGGGGTCCTTCATATCCTCGAGGAGCTCACCCATCTCACCCCAGCGGTTCCTGAAATAGGTGATGGATGAATGAAGGCACTGAGAGGTTAAGCCACTTTTCTGAAGTCACACAGCCAAACAATGACCGTGGTTCACTTTGCTTTCCTACAAACATCTTTCCACAAGAAAGGAAAGAGAAAAGGAAAGGTGTTTTACATTTGAAGGGAGATCACATCTCAGCAGCAGTTGCTGGAACAACAATTATAAGCTAAATCTTATTTATAGAAAGTCATTAACAAGTTTGTCTTTAAGTGTAAGAGCACACAGTCTGCAGAGGAGAAAGCAGTTTGATATTTACCAGCAGCCACATTCTCACCCGAAGGTTTGGCAATTATCACTGGTCTGCCTGGTGACTGATGATTTCCTGCATTTGGAGACATGGAATGCAATGATGGCTAAAAATAAAAAGTGCCTATCATTTCATTGACTAAAGCCCCCCGAATGTGGTCCAGTTATCATAGCAATCTCTAAAGCCACCAGACTGAAACATGGTATTCTCTTCCCCCTGCAGAAGATGACAAAAGTTGGATTTTAAAGCAGAGCATGGCACTCTTCATTGAGTTGCATGGTGGTTTGCGCAAGTGCAGACTGAGATGTCTGGGTACAGGATGATGCTGGAAGAGGCAACACTGGGAGCGGAGTCAGTTACCTCTTACATCGAGTAGCCGCGGGCTGGCTGCTTAGCGCCTCTATGCCTTAGTTTCTTCATCTATGACATGGGGATGCATCTGAGGACGGTGGAGAGAATGAAATGAGATCACCTGCTACACAGCCTTTTGGGAATGAGGCAGGGTGTAACCCAGCAGGCACCATATCTGAAGGGGCCCAGACAAAGTACCCACATAAAAAGGCAGTTCCTCCCTTTTGCTTTCATGATGCAAAGATTGAACATATTTTCCTTCTTATTGGTTTCTGGACCTGAAATTCTGGGGGGCTTGAAACTTGTCACAGAGCAACCTGAATGCCAAGAGTTTTCTAGAGAGTTGTCTCCTCTGATGGGATTTATTTCTCACACCTTTATCAAGTGGCATTGCATTAGCTTAGACTGTAAGAACCAAACAGGGGACACGAAAAGGGAGGAGGGCAGAAGGGTGAGTAAATCAGACAAAAGGAGTGAATAGTGTGGTGATGGGTGGAAACTAGACTTTTAGTCCTGAATATTAGGTCATAGCCACAGATCTAATGCTGCACACCTGCAATCTATAATATATAATGTTGCAAACTAATTCTAGTTCAATAAAAAATAAAGATGAAAAATGAAGCACTGAGTAAGGATGGTCTCTTTTATTCCCACTGGCCTCCCTCCCCCATCCCCACCACTGCCCCTGAAATAGTTACTTCTAGAAGATAATTAGGTTCAGATCTCCCAGAGATTTTCTGGGCAGTGCTACTGCCTGCCAGGATTTAAAGGTGAGGTCTGGGGGCCTCCTTGGTAGCCTAGGGGTTAAGTCTTAGCGCTATCACCATGATGGCATGAGTTCGATCCCTGACCAGGTTGCTGACCCACTTGGTGCAGCAGACCTCTCCTGTCTGCCAGCTGTTCCCTCAGCTGTGGTTTCAGTCAATCTGCCTGTTCTGCTCCCCCCGCTTTGTCTCTGGTGAATCCTCTCACCCCTGCACCTCTGGCCTACACCCCAGTTCTTGTATGTATAAATAAAATAAATCTTAAAAAAAAAGTTAAAAAAAAAAGGTGAGGTCTGCAGCTCCTTTTCAATCCTCAACTGATTTGAATTAATCTCTTTCTCACTGACATCCCAAGACCCAGACTCAGTTGCTCATGCGCTCTTTTTCTCTGCATAAGCCTACTTCCCACCTATCTACCCACCACCCCAAGCTCATCCCTCTGAAGGGCATGGATGAAGATTGCTCTTTGACTCTGGAATCAAACATCCTAGACTTCAAGTCTTGGAATATTTAGTCTCCTCAAATGTCACTCCCTTTACTTGCAAAACTGTGTAGGTAACATAACCATTCAAAGGGTTGCTGGGATGATGAAAAGAGCTAAAACATGTAAATGAGCTGAAGCAGGCTTCAGCTGGGTGCCTGGCACCAAGCAAGCACTCATTAAGTGGGAGTTGTCAGGATCACTCTTAGAAATGTCTGACGCCTGGGGCTCAGATAAAGGACACGAGAGACCCTGGGTGGTGGAGTCCCACAGATAACACACAGCCCCACCATGAACACTTGCTGACCATCTATCTTGAGGACAGGGTTCAGACCCTCCTCATCTTTGTATCTTACTTTATCTTACTGTCATCTGCCAAGCAGATTCTGTTAGTCTTTTCTCTCTGTGGTTGGCACTGTGATGCATGGAACACTCTATCTCAGACTATCCATGTGTTGCCTTTCTTAACCTCGTGGTCCTCCATGAGCTTGTCCCTTGGATGAAAACCACTCTTCTGGAATGTTCTCAGGGCATTTTTGTTAAATATTTATTGAACAAGTAATTCCAGAGCCCACATAAATAGTTTTAAGGGAGGATCACTTTGTTTTAAATTACTGCAGGGTTATACAGTTCCTCTGATTAAGGCAAGAATCACTTTATTACTTATACTACCCATTAAAACACCTACCTACAAAAACCCATGGCTTAGATGGATCTAGAAGTATGTTTCACAATATTTTTATGAAAATATTTTATAAACCACAATGCAATATATGTATAATGAAATATATATATCATAATAGTACATATATCATGGTATATAAATACATATATATTTCCTTTTCTCCCACTGAAAACTGCAGTAGTAATTGCTCAGTCTTTTTGGTACTCCAATAAATAATCCCTACAGCTATTCTGGTGGAAGTAGTAAGGGCAGTAGGTGGGTCTAACTGGACAACCTCTTTGGAAGAAAAAACAACTCACAGGAAGACTAGTAAGATTCCTCTGAGGCAACAACAGAAGTTAAATGTAGCAGATTACAAAAAGACTAATTATAATAAAGTAAAAATCAAAATCAACAAGCAATTATAAACCACTATAAACACACGGTGGTGGGCAGGGGGAGAAGGGAGTAGGATCACAGCAAAGGGGGTGGCAATTGTATGGGAACTATAACCAAGATGAAAATGCATACATTGGGCCTCCCCGGTGGCGTAGTGGTTGAGCGCTGGGCTGCGAAGCTGCCCGCAGCCTCTGCAGCGCTGGTTCGATCCCTGGCCGCTGGCGAGGGTCCCACATAGCATGACAGACCTCTCCTGCCGCGCCTGCTGCTCCCCTCAGCAGTGTATTTCGTCAGTCTGCCTGTTCTGTTCCCCCGCTCTGGCTCTGGTGAATCCTCTCACCCTCCTGTGCTTCTGACTGTACCCAGTGCTTGTATAAATAAATAAATATATCTTAAAAAAAAAGAAAATGCATACATTGTGCAAAAATTAAAAATGATGTAAAAATATATAAAATAAAATTTTAAAAAATTGGCAGATTACAGAGGTGGACCCATCACCCAAGGCTCTCAGACCAGCGTGGGCCACTACTGGGCCAAGAGCAACAGTCCTTATTTCTCTCAGACTCCAAATCTATAATCAAATCACCCTGTTAAGATTTTCCTAAGACATTATTCAGTCACATCTGCTACCTGCAGGGGCCACAAACACCCACTGGGACAAAAGGAAGGAATGATGCAGTCCCCACAAGTCACTTGTCACTATCCACATATGAGCTGGTGTTAATTCCGAAGGGTCACTTTCGAGTACTCTCTCCTCACACGAATGGAAATTGGGATACAACATCTATTAGATAAGAGAGGAGAGTTTTCTCTCCTCTTGTAAATCAAGCTGCACAGCAATTTGGATAAAATGTTCATAAACGAGGCATGATTTTGCACCCATTAGTTGCCTAAAATGTGATACTTAATGACTGAAAATAAACATTTTCAAAGCTATTAAGTATCCATAAACACCCTCCACAGCTGGATTGATGCTGGGAATGAGAGGCAGGAGAGCTGCCAGCTGGGAGTTAAGGGGACTGGCCTTATAGGACCCTTGAAGAATGGGGGTATCCCTCCACATTTCAGACCTCAGGGTCTTTATCTCGAAAACATGGAGATTTCGAGGACAGGGTTTTGTGATTCTTCTAAAAAATGAACACAAATTGATGAGAGGTATGGGCTATTGCCCCTTGAGTTTCCAACAAAGGCAATTAAATTACATCAAATTGAAACCAAATTTTTACATGCAAGTTTCTGCAGACAGCATATTTAAGCCTGGGGTTGCAAATGGAAAGACTACAGGATGCAGGAAGGCTGCAGAGATAAGAAAGCAGTTTAGGTAGGGACCGGAGCCAAATAATACATGTGGGCAGGTCAGGAAGTGCCTGTGGGCCTACTGGCTGCCAACTTGTGACCTCTGGCTCCCACATTTGGTAATGTTCAGGCCAAAGCAGATCAAACCCAAACAAAACAAAATATCCTAAACCTGAGAACTGACTCCCAAGACTTCATTCATTTATTCTTTCAATAAACACTCATTTGTGTCTCATATATACCAGGCACCATACTGGGCAAGAGGTGATGAAAAGAGGGAAAATCTTAGAGGCAGATGGAAGCCTATGTGCAAAGGCCCTGTGGCATGTGCACATGGTGGCATGTGTACAAAGAAAGGCTGAAGCTCAGAAGGTAAGGGGAGGAAGGTAATATTACCTAGGGGAAAAAGGTAGGGGAGACGCTGGCGAGAATTTTTGTCTTTACTGGAAGAACAATAAAAGTCATTAAAAGTTTCAAGATGAAAGAGAGAATGTGTGGAGGGGTAAGGAATGGTAATGACATCAGATTTGTTTTTGGCACAAATCACTCAAGCAAAAACAAAGAGAAAGGTCTGTAACTATAGAGACTCTTTACTGTAGCACATTTTCTCACTGTGTCATTTGACTCTTGCAGGAATTACATCGCCTGCCAATTTTTCTTGTCCTGCAACCTTCCCAGTTTCTCAGTGAATCAAACTTTCCAAACCTTGCCATCAGGTCACCCAAATTCAATAACATATCTCATATCATGGTATTTGATAGCCTAAAGTAATTCGAATATCTGCTTAAATATATTTATCATAAAAGGCACTGGATATTATTCAATCATTTTTTTTTCAGTAAAAAGAAAAAGAAAACAATGTATGAATCCAGATTTCAGGGACTGTAAGATCCTTAAATAAGTTTCCAAAAAAATCAAGAAAAGTATTCAGAGAGATTTTGAAAGATGAATAATGAGTACAAAACAACTTTTGGCAATCACAGAACAGTACTAGCTTATTCCAAGAAATAAGATACAGGTCATCTAATTATTGGGGGGAAAATGACCAAAACGAATACCAAGAAAACCTTAATTCTTATGTGGAAAAGCATGAAAATAATAATTCAAGGTTAATTTGATTGATCAGGGGTCAACCACATTGGGTCCAGCTTCTTAGTGGAATCTAAAAGGAAGCCAAATAGCAGGAGAAGATGACATGGGTTCTTCCATGCTTCTTACAAGAGTGATGGGTCACAAAGATACACCACTGAAAAGAGAGAAGGGGCTATGCACACTGATGGATGGGCTTACAGGCCGAGGTGATAGAGTCTTGGGATCCAGCCCTCCTTCGCTAGCCAGCAGTGTTGTTCAATCAGGGGACTGTGGACAATAAGGCTGGACACATCTTTATGGTGTGTGACTGTCCTGTGCATTCACTCCATGTAGAACCTTTGTAATGGACCCTTCTCACTAACTACCATTATTGTGACTGTCCAAAATGTCTCCCATACGTTTTCTTTCTTTTCTGCTAAATTTTTTTATTTAAGTAACATTGGTTAACATCACTGTTAGTATTTCGGAAGTACAGATCTCCCCCTTCGGGTGTAGTTACCATAATGCACCCACCAAAGCACCCACAGTCCATTGTTTCTCTCCCCACATTGTTTCCCCCCCCTCTTCCTTCTCCTCCCTCTCTGGATGCCTCAGTTTTGTGATCAGCTTTCAAGGGTTCATTTTTACGTTTAACTTTATCTGACCCTTTGTTTGATTTCTAAATAGTCCACATATAAGTGACACTGGCCAGTGTTTGTCTTTCTCCTTCTGGCTTATTTTGCTTAGCATAATGCCTTCCTTTTCCATCCATGTTACTGCAAATGGCATGCGTGTATCTTTTTCATTGCTGAATAGTATTCCATAGTGCATATATATCACATCTTCTTGATCCACTCGTGTTTTGGGGCACTTACATTGTTTCTATAGCTTGGCTCTTTAAAAATAGCGCTGCAGGGGCCTCCCCAGTGGCACAGCAGTTGAGCGCTGGGTTGCGGAGCTGCCAGCAGCCTCTGCAGCGCGGGCTCCATCCCCGGCCACCGGGTGAGGGTCCCACATGGCGCGCAGACCTCTCCTGTCACCCGCTGCTCCCCTCAGCAGTGTAACTTCGGTCCTTCTCTGCTCTCCGCTCTCCGCTCGGGCTCTGGTGAATTCTCTCACCCTCCCGTGCTTCTGACTGTACCCAGTGCTTGTATAAATAAAATAAATAAATCTTAAAAAAAAAAATAGCGCTGTAGTGAACACTCCCATACATTTTCAAACAACCCCTGCAGGGTGTGTGGAATATGGAGTTGTGTTGCTGCCCAGATGGCGGGTCAAGGCTAGGAAGGTCATGGCTTGGAAGTTCATGGCCAGGAAGGTCACAGCTTGGCAGGTCAGTTTCTTTATCTGTAACTTGGGGATGGCGGGGTTCTGGTCTGGATTATGCATATGAAGACTACAGTGCCTCAGGGGCCAGTGAGAATGACATGGGCTCTCAACAACCTCCCTACCCCTTCCCTGTGTGTCTGATGGTCATTCAACACCAACCCTTTGCATGATGCAGCTCATTCCTTCTCTCCTTGTGGATTTTGTTTTATAGACGGATCCTTTGATTCTGTTACTGAGGGGAGAGTCTTGGCTGACGGTGAAGAAAAGGAGATGAGGAAGGAAAGCTGGATGACCCTCACTGTATGGCAGAGCAGCCCAGATGGTGTCCTTGTACCAGGTTCCCAAAATAAACTTTGGGAGGGGAACAGGGACAGTATTTTGCTGACAGCACTGAAGAGGCATGTGGACAATCTATATTAAGACTCCAGCCTCCAATTCCAGCAGACCTGTAGGTGAGGGAGCATGGTGTCTCTCCTTGGAAGCCACTGGGCCCAATCTCTCTGGGGCAAGGCAGGGTTATTCTCTGCCTCCTGGGTACCAGGAGCCATCAGTGTATGAATCCACATCACAGGGACCTACCCAGATGGCTTAATGCCTAGTACACATAGGATCTCAGCAAGTCACAGCTGAAAATTTCACTAGCAGCCGCCCATTGGTTTATTATTTTGTAAATGAATAGCACCCTGGTTGGGGTTAGTTGCTTTCAGTTGCCCTAGCTTAGTACAGTAACACAGCGACAATCAGTGCCATTCGGCTGGTTTCCTTCTCTGCTGGGCAGAGAAGGTTGGTGTTCTGTAAGCATCATCTCACTTGGTGCTCCTGATGAATCCCCTCTGAGATCAGGTAATATTCGTCCATCCCATTTTATAGAGAGGGAACCAAGGCCTAAAGAAGTTAAGTAGCTTGCTCAGTATCTCCTTTTGCTAATAAGTGCAAGAACTAGAATGTCATCCCAGGAGTCTAATTTCAGAGCCTGGCTCTTAAACCAAAATCAAAATGAAAGTGGACCCGGTCATCCCACATTCTTTCGAGAGTCCTCTCCAGCCTCAGGAAGGGCTGTGGACATTCAGGAAAAGCTCACTCCCTGACTTCTCTGCCAGCGTGATGTGCCCAGTTCTGCCCAGTGGAGTGGAACTGAACAAATGGACTCCACCAGGCCAGACCCCTGGCCCTCCCAGATTCCTCCTTCAGTAGCTAAATAAGTTCCCCAAGGGCCAGCTGCTTTCTGGTGGGGTATTCTCATGGGCTTTGCAGGAGAGGGGCTGGGAGGAACACCAACAACTCAGGGTGTTCCAAAGCCTGCCCATGACTCAGATTCTTCACGCCTCTTGGGCTGATACAGATGCATGCCTCTGGCTGGACATTCTGAGGGAAACAGGCTATGGCTGTCAGGCCTATGGAATTGGAGGGATGGTAGGGGGCCATTCTTGGCTTTCTTAGTCTTCAGACATAGACCCTGAGAGAGGAGGCTGAGCAAATGCAGCCAGTCCTGGATTGTCCCCGGCCCATTGAATCTTTGGCATTTGGAAAGCAGGGTACCTGAAGCTCCAAGGGGCAGAGGTGTGGGGCTCGTCCAAGGTACCCTGCGCAGCTGCCCCCACTGGCTGGTGCCTCGCCCTGCCTCTAGGTCAGGGAGACTTGAGCATGCCAGGGATCATCAGAGTGTCAGCAGACCCCCAAGCCAAGCTCACGATCCTGCCACCTGGACTTCCCTTCAGATCTGTTCCTCCTGCCTCCTCCCTAACAATGCCCTGTCCAGAGCCGCATTTATAGACCTGGGTGCCTAGGAAGACCTAGTCCTTATTATTCCAGGAAGCTCACTCATCACGAAGACCTGTGGGTTTAGTAGTTCCTGCAAGTGTCCCCCCATATTTTTTCCCATGCCCCTACTCAGTTCAAGGCCTTACCTAATCTTACTCCCTCACTGGCCTTGCTGCTTCCAAACTTTTGTCTCTCCAGCCCAGTCTCTGCACAGCTGTCATTGTGACTCTAAGTCTAGATTTCACTCTCCTGCTTAGAGACCTCTTCTGAGGCATCCCACTCTCCTTAGTGAGGTGTCCAGCCTCTTTCCTGTGGCTTGAAAAGCTCATCATGACCTTCACCTTCATTTTTTACTTTCACACCAAACCGTACATGGTAATCACTCCAAGTCCCCGTACTTTGCTTAGCAGACCTGACTGCATTATCTGTGTCTTTGAATTTGCCTTTCCTTTCACCTGAAATGTCTATTTGTGTTCATCTGGAAAACTCTTACTCATCCTTCAAAACCCTGCTCTCTTCACATTCCAAGTAGAAATACTCAAATGTACCTCTGTGCCACCACTGTGCCTACAACACATTGTGTTAGGGCTTTTCCTGTCCACGTTACAATTAATATTCAGAAGTATACCTCCCCGCTAGAGTGAGAGCTACTTAGGACAGGGTGGTGACCTGTAGAAATCATTTCCCTGGGTTGAGCACAGCCTGTATCACCCTATGCACTAAATACACTTTGCTGATGTGGATGATCTCCTTAAAGTGACCAAACTGATGCCTTTCCCAATGTACAGCCACCGTGGGGAAGAAAAATCACCCTCTTACTTAGGGAAAAAATGACTTGACATGTCTTAAAACTGTAAAACCCTTGAACAAGCACTTTATCCCTCTTTTGCAGTTACTTTTTCTTTTTTATTGTGTGACTGTGGTCTGGATAAGTTGCCCAAGTTTTATTCATTTTCCAAACTCTGATCGTTATCTTGGAGGAGGGGAGGGTTGCAACAACAAACGATATATTGTGGCTTTTTTTCTTTTCCAGAGACATATATAGAGCAGCCTCGGAAGAAGTATTAATATTGGGAAAGATGCTATTATCTGCATTTTATTAATTAATCCATACATCTACCTGTCATTCCTTCTTTTCTATGGCCTTCCTCACAGCGGTGGTGCACACGTCTGCTGTTGGTAAATTGGCACCATAAATCTGGGAGGACCACCTCCATTTGCAGCAGTTCACTTAACATTTTATCACACGGCTGTGGTCTCAGGATTGAAGTCAGTTAAAAAGATTAATACCATTTAATACCACCCAGAAGGAAGATGCCAGAAATCTGTTTAATGTCTCGTTATTCATGTCTTCATTTCCTTTGTGCGTGTATTGTGATAAGCATAACCATCCTTTTTAGACTGCTGCTACTAACTACTTAAAATGATTAAGGTAACTAGTTATTTCCTGTAAGAAAATTGCTCTGCTGTCATTAACACGGAATTAACACAGCTCCAATTTCATCTTCAGCACGCAGCCTTTTACCCTCCCCTTCCCCAGTTGCCTTAAATAAACAGAGAACCATCTCAAGGAGGCTGCGCACGCCTTCATAAAAGATGAGCCCAGAGGAGGGAAGGCGATAGGGAATGAGAGCTTTATGAGGGACACAGCCATAGAGGCGGCTGCTGGGAGGGATGCCTGGTTTATACCCACGTGGTTAATAAGCACAGTCTTCCTGGCCCCTCCTGGGGCTTGCAGGAGTAATTAGCAGACCTGTCATGATTCCTGGGTGGCCTGAGAATGCGGATCTGTAACTCTATAAATCTGTAACTCTCCCAATTCTGTGGATCAGGGATAGAAGAATTTTCTGTCACTGAGACACATGCATGAAATTCATATGTAGGGGGCCTCCCTTGGTGGCGCAGTGGTTGAGCGCTGGGCTGCGAAACTGCCCGCAGCCTCTGCAGCACTGGTTCGATCCCCCCGATGCTGGCAAGGGTCCCACATGGTGCGTAGACCTCTCCTGTCTCGCCTGCTGCTTCCCTCAGCAGTGTATTTCGTCAGTCTGCTTGTTCTGTTCCCCTATCTGGCTCTGGTGAATTCTCTCACCCTCGCATGCTTCTGACTATACCCAGTGCTTGTATAAAAAAATAAATAAATCTTTAAAAAAATTCATATGTAATACACTATTCATTCATATGTAATACTAAAATACACTTCCCATGGGAAGATCCACGGATATCTTGAGGGGATGAAAGGCATGAGGATCATTTGTAGCTAAATATGATGGATAAGTCAACAGTGGCTGGTGATTGGGTGTTTCAGCACCAAGAAGACTGGCAGTCCTTCTCAGAGACCATGAATCTATCTGTACAAGTTTTGGTTTGAGTTCCTATTTTTAGTTCTTCTGGATATCTACTTAGAAGTGGAATTATTGGGGTTTTATGGTAATTGTATGCTTAACTTTTTGAAGAACTGACAAATTATTTTCCTATTTTTAAAATGGAGACCTTGCCTGTTCAGGCACTGAGTTAAAAGATTCACAAGGTAGTGGACTGGACAGTAAACATCTAGAGACAGGAGGAGACAGTGGGGGTGCGGGGATGGATGTCCAGCCTGTCTTTCTCACCTGTTCTCTCCCCTTTGATCTCAACTCAGTGATCTGCCATGAGCAGCAGCATCACCTGAAAGATTCTGCATTTAGAAATGCAGAGTCTAAGGTCTCACCCAGACCTACTACATCAGCATGTCTGGAGCGAGACCCATGTCTGCTTTGAAGACTCTGTCCAGATTATTCTGAAGATTTCTCAAGTCTGAGAAGCTCTGAGTTAGACCTTGGCATGGCAACCCTCTTTCCTCTCACATCAGAAAATACCTGACCATTCCAGACAGTTCTGCATGCAGCATCATCTTGCTCCCAGGTCATGTTGGTGGCTCTCACCCGGCCACTGCAGAAATCATTCCAGTGATTCCCCAGGTGGTGCTCTTGCCCAGCACCCAACCTGCCAAGTGATGACTGGACTACCATGGAGTCCATTCCTCAGAGCATCCCTCTGTAGCTTCCTGGTAGCCAAGTGCAGCCTTGACGAGATACTTGGTGCTTGTGTTATGACTTGCAGTTTTCTGCTGGTCAAGAAGTGCCATTGTAGCTGGGTATGAAACACCTGCATTTTGTGGTCAGACAGACCAGAGTTCGAATCCCAATTCTGCCGCTCAAACCTCAATATGTTTTTTTTAAAAAGATTTATTTTTATTAATACATACAAGAACAGGGATGGAGACCAGAGGTACAGGGGGTGAGAGGATTCACCAGAGACAGAGTGGGGAGCAGAACAGGCAGATCTACTGAAATACACTGCTGAGGGGAACAGCAGTTGAGGCAGGAGAGGTCTGCTGTGCCATGTGGGTAGCTCCCTGGCTGGGGATCAAACTCATGCTGCAGTGGTTGCCAATAAGTTCATAGTGTTACAGGGCAGAGACTAGATTCTTTGCCTTTCCTATATTGTTTCATAATTGTATTAAAGTTCCTTCCCATTAAAGTCTCATGTTTTGTGTTAATGCGGCGGATGGCAGAACCTATTTAGAACAGGCAGGTTTGCGGGGTTTGGGCTGTCCCTCTCCCTGCCCTGTAACAATAGCGCTGAGACTTAACACTTTATGCCACCAGGGAGGCCCTCAGTATGTTTCTTAATCCCCTGAATCTTCACTGCCTTGCTTGCAAAGTAGGTTATCAATATCCACTTAATGTAATAGTGCTTGTCTAATAAATAGTGGTTATTATATGAATTATGTTATGAATTTTTGATGATGATATACATATGTGGGAACTGTCCCTGGTGTTTTCTTCCCCTTTCCTCGTCTTTTTTTTTTTTAAGTAACAAAAAAAGAACACACGAAAAGAGATAGACAGTTGGGGAAGGAGGTGGAGAAAGCGAGAGAGCGAGCGTAAGAATGAGATGACAGTCATCCATTTCTAAAGGCAACTTCAGTGACATTAGGTCCCAGTCTCCTCTTGTCCCTAAATGTGTCCAATGCTGGGCCTCCCTGGGTGGTGCAGGTGGTTGAGCGCCATGCTGTGAAGCTGTCCGCAGCCTCTGCAGCGCCAGTTTGATCCTGGCTTGCCGGCGAGGGTCCCACATGGCACAGCAGACCTCTCCTGTTGCACCCGCTGCTCCCCTCAGCAGTGTATTTCGTCAGTCTGCCTGTTCTGTTCCCTGCTCTGTCTCTGGTGAATCTTCTCACCCTCCCACGCACCTGGCCTGTACCCCAGTTCTTGTATAAATAAACAAACAAACAAACAAATAAATAAATCTTAAAAAAAATCTATAAAAAAAATGTGTCCAATGCATGGCTCCCCGAGTCCAGCCAATCCTGTGAACCCTTTAACTCAGTGCCTGGCACAGGGAAAGCCGCCATTTAAAAAACAGGAAAATAGTGTGGCAGTTCCTCAAAAAGTTAAACACACAATTACCATGTAACTCAGAAATTCTACTCCCAGGTAGATATCCAGAAGAACTGGGAATAGACATTCAAGCAAAAAGGTGTACAGGCATATTCTAGCCACACTAGTCACAAAAGACGGAAACAACCCAAATGTACATCAAGGATGAAGGGATAAGCAACTGAGGCACAGCCTTGATGATCTCGCTCAGAAAAGAGAATAAATGACTGACACATGCTACAGGGATGTTGCCTCGCCAACACTGTGCTAAGAGAAAGAAACAAGACACAAAGGATCATATGTTGTATGACTCTACTATATGAGATATCCAGAATAGGTAAATCCACAGACAGATTAGAGGTTGCCAGGGGCTGCAGGGAGGAGGGGACGGGGTGTACCTTCTTCACAGGCAGATGGTTTCAGTAGGCACAGGTTTTCTTTTGGGGTGATGAAAGTGTTTTAGAATTAGATAGAGGTGGTGGTTGTTGAGCATTATCAATGCTCTAATTGCCATGGAACTGTTCACTTTAAAATGATTTATTTAAAGTTACAAACAGTGAAAAATATTTTTAAAAAATATGTTGTATGTATGTTTAAAGAACAATAAAAACAAAAGGTTGGGACGGAATAGTTGATTTAGGTCTTCCTGCAAGCACAGCCCTTTACAATGGTCTTTTATTTCTGTTGCTTCCGTGATAACTCAAAGTCCTTCAGTGCACATGGGAAGTTCAGGGGAGGGATGGGTGACTCCCCAGCAAGTGCTGATGGTTGTAAATTTGGTCTTTCTGGTCCAGGGATTTCAGGTTGAAAGCTGTTAACAATTTAGCTGCTTCCGATACAGGTGGACATCTAAGACCAGGCCATAGGAATGGTTTAAGGCAATCAAGGGAAAATCATGAAAGAAAGGATGCAGGCAAAGTTCTCCTGAGAGACACATTCAGGGGCATAAAATTGGCACTTCTCTATTACACAACTTTGGATGATCGGAAATCTCCTCCAAGTTCCTGTCTCACTCTTTCTCTTAATTAGCAAAGCAAAGTCTTAGGTACAGTGAGCTCTCCTCCCAAATGGATTAGCTCGAAAATAGGAAAGTCAGCTTTGGGGACAGACTAATAATAAAGGAGTGAGGGCAAGAGGGACAAGGATAGCCAGCCTGTTAAGAAGGACGTGTGGGTAGGTGAATTAAGTTTCCAAATCCACTCACTCACTTAATAATTCATTCACTCTCAAAAAAAAAGAAACAAAAAAACCCCAGCATTGCATTTCTTCCTGCATGCATCAGGTTTCAATGATGGCTATGAATGACACAGCCAACGTCTGAGTTTACCATCTATTCAGGGGGCAGGGTACACTGGAGTGGACACACACACTAGAGAGATGCATGTCGGAATGTATTTTGCACATGAATTGCTTGGGGATCTTGTTGAAATGCAGATTCTGAATCATTATGTTGAGGCTGGGCTGAGGTTTAGCATTTCTGAGAGTTCTCAGGTGGGGTCCATGCTGCTGTTCTGAGTACCCTTCCTGGGCACAGCAAGGAGCCAGGATGTCAGTGAAGGTAGAAAGCAGGACTCAGAAAACAGCCTGTGGCCACATCTGGCTTGCTGCCTGATTTTATCTGCCCCACAAACTAAAGATGGTTATACATTTTTAAAGGGTTGGGGATGGATGCTATTTTATGACATCTGAAAATCATATAAAATTCCAATTTTCATGTCATGAATAAATGTTTCATTGGAACACAGACACACATTGTTTACGACTGCTTTGTCACTACAAAGGCAAAGTCCGGTAGTTGTTACTGAAAAACTATATGGTCCTAAGAAGCCTAAGATATTTCCTCTGGCCTTTAAAGGAATGTTTGTCTAGCCCTGATGTAAAATAACAGGGGATTCAAGAGAGGCAGAGATCACTTCTGTTGCAGCTAAGTCTTAGGGGTTACTGTAGTTGTTACAGGGCAGGGAGAGGGGCAGCCCAAACCCTGCAAACCTGCCTATTCTAAATGGGTTCTGCCATCCGCTGCATCAACACAAAACATATGAGACTTTAAAGGGAAGGAACTTTAATAAAACTAGGAAACAATACAGGAAAGGCAAAGAGTCTAGTTTCTAAATAAAGCACCCAAAGTTACGTCCCCTTGTGGTAAAAGTCCATCCAAATGGGATCGGCGCAGAGCAAGGCCCCAAAGCCTGCCACAAGTCTAAAGCATCTTCCAGTGGGGACCCACAGAAAAGGGTCAGAAACAACTAGACAAGTCTGGAAGGAAAGGAGCAAAATCAAAATCAAGATAAAAGCGGCCATTGTCACCTCCCCACGGGTCTCACCCACATCTGTGTCACCCCGTCCACGACCAAAAGACAAGCGCAGTTTCTTCACGTGTCTCTAGACTCCATGCGCCTCCTCCAGGTCTCCTTCTGGCTCCATCCTGCTTCCTTCCTCAGTCTCCTCTGCAGCTTCTTCTTTCCTTGCTCAGCTCCACCCTCCATTTGGGTGGGGCAGGGAACCTGGAACCTCCCCCTTTCCTGGGGACCACCCTGTTACATAGTGTCTATGGAAGGTAAATTCAGGTGGTAAGTGAAGGTTATGAGTAAACATGCAAATATGTGGTTGGGCAGCTGAACTGATTAGAAGGGACTGGGTGGCTTTCCTTGCTCTGCAGAGCAGTTAGATGGCTGGTTTTGAAATCAGAAAGCTCTGGGTATGATTTCAGCTTTGTCTCTTCCTAGCTGGGTGATCATGGATAAATTATTTACATCTTCTTAACTTTAGTTTCCTGACCTGAAAAATGGGTATGGTGAAAGATGGTTGTAGGGATTGCCTGAGAGAATCTGTGGGGGCAGGTTCAGCACAATCAGCTGGCTCACTGCCCAGTAAATAAATGTGTTATTGTAACAGGGTGGTCCCCAGGAAAGGGGGAGGTTCCAAGTTCCCTGCCCCACCCAAATGGAGGGTGGAGCTGAGCAGGGAGAGAAGAAGCTGCAGAGGAGACTGAGAAGGAGGGAAGCAGGATGGAGCCAAAAGGAGACCTGGAGGAGGCGCATGGAGTCTAGAGACACGTGAAGAAACTGCGCTTGCCTTTTGGTCGTGGACGGGGTGACACAGATGTGGGTGAGACACGTAGGGAGGTGACAATGGTGGTTTTTGTCTTGATTTTGATTTTGCTCCTTTCCTTCCAGACTTGTCTGGTTATTTCTGATCCTTTTCTGTGGGTCCCCACTGGAAGATGCTTTAGACTTGTGGCAGGTTTTGGGGCCTTGCTCTGGGCCAATCCCATTTGGATGGACTTTTACCCACGAGGGGACGGGTAACTTTGGGTGCTTGATTTAGAAAATATATTCTTTGCCTTTTCTGTATTGTTTCCTAATTGTATTAAAGTTCCTTCCCATTAAAGTCTCATATGTTTTGTGTTGATGCGGTGGATGGCAGAACCTATTTAGAGCAGGCAGGTTTGCAGGGTCTGGGCTGCCCCACTCCCTGCCCTGTAACATTTTCTTCTTTCTTTGTTTCAATGAGCACAAACTGATTTCTGCTGTCAGTGGTGCTGCTGTTGGAGGCTGGTTGGCACTACTGACATTTTGGGCTGATTAACTCCTTGTTCTAGGCACTGCCCTGCGCATTGTAGGGTGCTCAGCAGCATCCCTGGTGTCTACCCACTAGATGCCAATAGCATCCCTCCTTCCCCCAAGAGTGACAATGAACACCGTCTAGACAGCACGAAGCATCCCCCCCTCCTTGGGGGAGGGTAACTTTGCCCTCAATTGACAGTCATTGGTTAAGGTGAGAGTAAAATAAGTTGTAACTGTTATGGAAGAATGAAGAAATGGGTGATTGCTTTGCCTCTTTGGGCAAAAATTCTGACTATACACCTAACATTATGGTCTGTAAATATCATAATTTGTAACAAGTGTTCACTAAACGTCAGACACCGTGATAGGTCCCGGGGACACAAAATCAAGGATAACCCATTTTGCAGGCATGGAGGATGCCCTTTGCAAAGTCCTATTTGGGGAAGAAGGTTCTTAAAACTCTGACCACTGAACAGCAATTCATTTTCCAGGCAGAACCTGCCATTGGGTCTCTGGAAAACATGTAGTTGGGCAGCTGAACTGATAAGAAGGGGCTGGGTGGATTTATGCTGGTGTTTGTCCTGAAAGCTGGGCTGGGGCACAGGCTGAACCTGCTGACAAAATGAAAGTTCCCCTGTCTTGGTGGGGAGGCTGGATTTATCTCAGGGGATGTGGTCTGGTTGACAAGACTGATTATTTGGGGTATATTGTTTATATGAGTGTAATACACTTGGAGCTCAAGGCAGAAGGTGGGTTTTATAAATCAGCACATAAGTAAAATAAATGCACTGGGCTAGGTATTCCTGTTCTGTGGATAAAGGTGAAAGGGGTAGTGAAATACAGGTACTCAAGGTTGGAAAATGAAGGGACTCCAATCAACTTAGTAGATTCATCTTTTAAATGATCACTTTCTGTTCCCACCATAGGTTTTTTACCCCTACCGCCCCTTGATTACCCCCAAGGTCAGATTCTTTATGAGAAATTTCAGACACGGGAAATAGGAGCTTGTCTTGTTAAGACCAATAATCAAAAGTAAAGAGATCGAAAGGCAGAACACTCCTTGACCAAGAAGGGAAGAAGAAACCCCACCTTTATGAAGGGCCACTCTGTGCTGAGTGTTGGTTACATATATCATCTCAACTAATTCACAAAGAATCCTGTGGACCAATCACTTCCACACACGCCTGCTGACAGGAGCCACCATGTGTGCATATGAAGGTCTAGCCCTCTGAGTGCCATTCTCAGACCTGAATCGACTCTCTGGGGAAGCAGAGGGATCTGTATTTTTAACCATCACCTCGGGGGTTTCTAATGATCAGGCTAGTTTGAGAAACATGGCCATAAGCTATAATTTATCATCCCAAGTTATAGCTGTGAAAACTGGGCTTTGCCTGATGCCTAATTCTAACCCTTTCCATGGCTTCATGCTGCCTCCTTAGAATGACAGGTCTAATTAAGACTCAAGACGAGATGGGCTTAAAATCTATTTCTGCTTTGCCTATCCCCTCCTGGGAGCCTGGAGAACCAGTGAGGGGAGAGGACAGAGCCACTGTGACTGCAGTCCAAGGACTTGAGCTCCTGCTCTGCAGTTGATTAGCTCTGAGACCACGGGCCAGTTGCTCAAGCTCTCTTGGTCAAAATTTCTTTATCGGCAAAGTGGTGATAAAAAAGAATGCTTGCTCTGGCTGCCTCCAGATTCATTGTGTGGATCGAATGAGATCATGGATGTGAAGGAGTTTGGCAAATGTGAGGTCTTAATGCTATGAAGCCCTGATTAAGTTGATGCCCAATTATCTGCATAACCAGTTCCTATTTTGTGCAAAGCTTTTGTTAAAGGTCTGAGGTTTTCTTCTCACCTTTGGATCACTTCCCATTGTGTGGTCAATGTGAGAACAAGGCATTCACACTTATCCACAGATTAAATAAAGCATGAATAGTGCCCCCCAGCACACTGGCTCCACCCACGTAAGAAACCATGAAAAGGCATCTGCACAGAGTGTCCTGACAGCAAATGCACCCCTGGATTCACCTGGATAAGCAAGTACTATCACCCACCTTTTAGCAAGAATCAGAGTTGGCTGGGCCATGCAAGATCACTCTCTAGTGGCCAAGGGTGTCTATCTTGAGATACCTAAATCTTAGTTCCCCACAGAAACCTGCAGAATCACACCTTCCCACCCCCATAGATGTCCACATTTGGATCCCCAGAATCTGTGACTCTATCTACAAATATATATGGAAAAAGGTACTTTCACATGTGATTAAGTTAAGGGTTTTGAGGTAAGGCCATTATCCTGGATGAAGAGTGATCCTGCCTTGAAAGCTGCCTCTACCCCAGAACCCCTGCAAGGAGTCAGCCCAACTGACACCTTAGTACTAACCCAGTGAAACACACTCGGGGCTGTGACGCTCAGAACCATAAGATAATAAGTTAGTGTCATGTGAAGTCACTAAGTTTGCAGTTATGTATCAGAGCAGCCATATGAAATGGATGCACCCCTTCCTTCTTTCAGCGTTTATCTGGGGGGTGCTCTTGTTGCAATGCCAGCCTCCCTCCCACATGCTTGCGACCCCTGAAACATACTCCTGCATTCCTAAAGGCCCTAAGTTGGGGGTGCCATTGTCAAGGTTGGAAAGAACAGTTTATAGGGTAGGGCACTGGGGAGGAAGGGAGCATGCCAGGAGCAGGCTTCCAGAAAGTAGAATTAAAAATACATATCTAAAGCTCAACAGTCCTCATTAGCATGACTGGTGTCTCACTGCCCTTGAAACTCTTATTTATACCTCTGTGACACATGCACATCAGGCCTACCACCTAGGCCAGGACAAGTGTGCTCTTAGTGTTAGTGAAGAAAATAAAGGGATTCTTTGAGTAATTATTTCTTGAGCTTCCAAGAAGGATTTATGATGCCTTAAAATATTAAAAAGTGTAAGCTGAAAATAATGACATGAAATCTCATTAAAAGGAGCAGAGAGAGCTGTCTGGGCACATGGTGTGGGGGGAAGATATGAGGGGAGCAAGAGGGGGAGGGGGCTGTTTTGAGCATTGCCTTTGGCCTCGAATCCCTGACTGTTAGGGAACACCCACTTCAACATCCCTTATGTCCTCAAGTGCAGGTCAAAGGTGAATCACAGGAGGGTGTCAGGAATGACAAGTTGTTCATGAGACTTGGGCCTCTTGGACTCAAACGCTGGAAATGCTAATATGTGTTTGATCTCCAGAAACATCTCTAACAATTCGGGGAGGGATGATTGGAAAAATGCATCCAGCTTGATTAGAGATAGCCAGAGGCAGGTCGGTGTGAGAGGTTTATTAAATTATTGAGATTTCTGGAGGTTCCGGATGCCAGGGAGGATGGCACGAAGTCAGAGCTGGAGTCTGCAATTCATTTGCGATACTCTCAATGTCAGTGTCAGGACAGGAGGGGACGCCAGGGACAGTGGGAGGGACGAGGGAGGGCAAGGGTGTCAGGCTCTTCCAGGAGAAAGAACATCAACCCCCGGTCCCTGGTATCTCTTCCTGCCTCTGCCACGCGCCAGGTACAGCCCCTCTGTGTTACTGATGCTGATGACCCACTAATGGCCCTGCATGAATGACTTCAAATCTTCAAATGACAGCTTTTGCAGGCACCACAAATCACTGGGCCTTGCAATCTAATGCAGAGGGGTCCAGATAATTGAGGGACTTGGGATAATGGGTGATAAAATGCAGTTTAATGTGGACAAATGTGGAATAATATGTCTTGGAACAAACAATCAGAAGAAGGAACAGCTGCTAAATGATTTAGTTTGCATCACACTAATAGCGACAGCTCTGGGCAGACAGAGTTAACTGAGGGGGTTTGGGGGAAGCTGGGGAGACTGGCTGCCAATGTTGGAGAAGAACCCCAGAAAAGTCAGAGGGAGGCGTGTGGTGTGACCAGGTTTCCACCTGCCTGACAGGCACCCAGAAAGAGAAAAAAAAATGGTCTGATACCTATTCTATGAATTTGATGCTGCTCCTAAGCCAGCAACTTTGCCCAACATCCAAGTCTTGAGGGGCCTCAAGGTTTGGGGGTGCCCCAGGACTTGGGCCAGTCTCACTGCCTCTCCAGAGAATCTCATCACTCTTTTGGTGTCACTCTTATGACATTCAAAGTTAAATCTTCAACTGACCTCCCCTTTGACCGTATGTCAGTGGGTGTCAGGTGTCCTACATGTAAGAAGCACATGGCAGATATTTTCTAGACTCCCCCAATCCAGAGCACACCCTAGACAAGAGTCGGCACCTCTGGGAATGGGACCCAGTGCCAATTTTAACTCAAAGGGTGACTCTGATGTGCAGCCAAGTTTGAGAACCAGGTCTTCAGGCTTGATCTTTTTCCTTCTGGGACAACATCATTATATTTATTTATTGGAAAAAGAAACAAACCCCTAATTTTTTGGTTTTGTCATCATCCTTTTGAAAACAATTTTGTCTCAATTTACAAAATTGCAAAGGTGATGGTACATTTCTAATGACTTGTCATGTGTGTCAGCCCTTTTTAAAAATCAAATTTCATGGATTTGCCATTTGCTTGTAAAACTATAGAATTTGGGGAGTGCAACTTCACACCTCAACACCTACACATGCTTCATTCACCCTCCACCAAAGTTCAGTGCTACTACAATATCCCATTTCCTGCGCTAGCCCTTTCTTCACCCCACTCCTGAGCCCCAAATCACCATTATTTCCACAGTCTATTTTTGTTTCCACAGAGTGCTATTTTTGCTGTGTTTTGCCAGTTTGTTTTCTTTGATTATTTATATTTCACAAGTGAGTGAAGCCACCCTGTCACTGTCATTCACTTTCTGACTTATTTCATTCAGCACAACCACCTCATGATCCATCCATATTGTTCCAAAAGGTCCCATTTCACCCATTTTAAGAGTTGACTAGAATTCCATTGAATATTCATTCCACGATTTCCTTACCCAGTTGTCTGTCAATGGGCATTCAGGTTGGTTCCATGTCTTAACTACTGTGAGTAACGCCACAATGAACACAGGGATGCATAAATCTTTTCATATTAGTGTTTTCATGTTCTTCAGGTAAATGACTAGAAGTGTTATTGCAGGATTATATGGTCTTTTCGTTTTTCAGATTTTTTTTTAAAGGAATCTTGATACCATTCTGCATAGAGGCTGCGCCAATTTACATTCCCACCATTCTCTACCTCCTCGCCAACACTTGCTGTTTCTGGTCTTCATGATACAGGTTACTCTCACAGGGGTGAGGCGAGATCTCACTGTGGTTTTGGTTTGCATTTCTCTTATAATGAGTGATGTTGTTGCTCTATACATCTCCACCCAATTGCTACTTCTACCCAATTGTCTACTTCATTGCTCCACTTGGGTGTACAATTGGTGTCACATGCCTAAACAACTTGATTAGTTCCCCCCATCCCGCCATTGCACACTTGGTCCTCTCCAGTCCTCCCCATCCACAGATGGCTCAATTCCCACACCTAAGCTTCATGCTAGCTCTTTCTCCTTCTCTTAGTACCTACATCTAATCCATCAGCAGATCTTTCAACATGAACTTGAAAACATCCAACAACATCCTACCATCAAGTCTAACCTGGACCATTGCAAGTCTTTGCTTATATTTGGCTTCTCTCTAATCCATCTCCCTGTTATCCAAAATGATCTTAAAATTAAAACCAAGCATGTCACATCCCTGCCAGTTATCTCCAACGGCTTCCATCCCATGTAGAATAAAATCCAAGCTAATTATCCTGGCTTCTGAAGCCCTCATGACCTCCATCCTGCCTTTATGACCTCATTTGGCATCTCTCTTCAATTATCCATCAGGCCTAGCATTCTGGCCTCATGTGGCTCAAACACATCAAGCTCTTTCTCATCCTTGGAACTTTGCATCAACTGTTTCATCTGCCTAGAATGCATATTTCTTGATTTTCACCAGGCATGCTGAGTCTTAACATTTAGCTCACACCATCAATGTCACTTTCTTAGAGTGACATTGTTCATATTTCTCCAATATCAATTAATCACTTACCACCCATCTGGTATTTTCTTGTTTATTTACCTATCAGTCCTCACTAGAATATAAATTTCATGAATCAGGGACCTTGCCTGTCCTGTTCACTGCTGAATTCCCAATGCCTTGTACATTACTTGGCAAGTAATAGGTGCTCAATCAATCTATTTTGAATGAATGAATGGATTTTATTGATGAAGAAGCAGGTGCACAGAATTTGGCTTATGAGCTTATAGTTGATAGTGATCCATGTGCACTTATTTTTACCATGCATGTGTGTGTTTTGGTTAATTCAATAAACAACATGGTCTTGATTTTAATCAATGTACATGGGTAGGTGTCCAATGGGTTTCGTAGGAAGTGATATTGCAATGTCATGGACAAACATCATGTTAGAGCTGAAAGACCCATCACCCATGTGCTATGTGCAAGTGGACAAATTACTTGAACTCTTTGCACATCTGTCTTCTGTCAAGTGGGGATATTAACATCAAATTTAGTTTACCTGTATGTATGTCAAGTTCTACCTGATCTTGGCCTCCCAGTTTATACACGATGATAACATCCTGTCCAGCAGGACCGGCCTCCGGGCCGTTCCTCAAATTCATAAGACAAGTGCCCATCTCAGGGCCTTTGCATTAGCTCTTTCTTTTGCTTCAAGCCATTCTCCTTCAGATACCCAACGACACACTTCAAGTCTTGGTCCACATGTCCCTTCCTCCATGAGACCCTCCTCTACATAATTAGTTCTGCACGCTCCTTCAGCACCTTCTGAAATTGCTTGCTTTGCTTTTTCTTCATCCCATAGTAATTACCATCTTCTTACATACAAAATGATGCATTTATTTATTACCTACCTCCTAAATGTAACCCAGATGAGGCCAGGATCTTTGCGTTTCGCACACCAATGTGTCTCCAACCAAACAGAGCTTGGCACATAGTACATAGCAGGTGCCCCGAAAATATCTACTCAGTGAATAAATGAATGAATATATACATGGGAGAAGTCACTCGGTATAGTGGCTGGCATATCACAGGCATTGAATCAAGGTAGCTGAGGTGGTTGTAACCTGGATGCCCCAGTCTTCTTTATCCCAGTACTGAGAGCAATTATTAAATGCCCCAATTTCACTACTTGCCACCCTGCTCAGCTGCAGGGCCTCACCTCCTCTCCCCCACCATTCTCATGTCTCCCCTAGGTATGTATAGGCCCCAGGGGCCCAGGTGACCAGTCTGCTTCTGTTCTGCTGTAGTCCCTGGAGGCAGCCCCTCCAAGGATGCTGCCTCTGTCTCCCTCCCAGCCCAGCAGCCCTGCCGCTGCTTCCCCTCTGACCAACCAGCACAACTAGCGCTGCTACAGCTGCTTGCCATCTGCTTCTGCTGCTGGTGCTGTGTTCTCCACCCTCGGCAGCCATGGTTCATGTGGGCCCTGCAGGGGAACAGCTCGTTTTCCCAGCCTCTCAAGGTCGCTGGACTAAATGACCCCTTCAATTTTTCCTGAAGGACCAGGCCCTGGTAAAGCAATATCAGCCTACATTCCCTATTTTGGTGTTTCCTCTGTCTTTGCTCCCAGTGTCCTTTGAGCCAACCTCCTCTCTCTCAACCACCTCCTTCATGCAAATGCCTGTCACCAGCAGGGGTCCCCTGACCCCAAACCCTGCTTAACTTCAGCCAAGTCAGCCCTCCAGAGCATCAGAAGTCATTGTTAAAGGTAAAATCGAGTTCCATCCATGTTACTGCGAATGGCATGAGTGCTGAATAATAGTCCATGTGTATATGTGCCACAGCTTCTGATCCAGTCATCTATTTTTGGGCATCTGGGTTGTTTCCAGGTTTTACCCATTGTAAATAGTGCTGCAATAAACATAGGGGTACAGGTGCTCTTTTGAATCAATGTTTTTGTGTCCTTTGGGTAGATCCCCAGGAATGGAATTGCCGGGTCCTATGGTAGCTCCATTTTTAGTAGACTGAGGACCCTCCAGACAGAAGGTATTATGCTCAGTGAAATAAGCCAGAAGGAAAAAGAAAAATATCGGATGATTTCATTTATAGCAGGAACATAGGGGAATCAGATAAGACATCAGTGTAAAAAAATAATAACAGCACAAAACACAACAAAGCAAAAATGGACAATTATAAATCAGAGACATCCTGCAGGGGAGGAGGAGGGAGAGGCATCAGAGGGAGAAGCACAGGGGACTGAGGTGATGGTACGCGGGTGCATTGGTGAAGGAAACTCTATGGGGACTACACCTGAGGGGGTGGGGGGAAGCAAATATTTTTTAAAAATGAACAATGATGTAAAAAAATTAACATTAAAATAAATAAATAAAGGTAAAATCGGGAAGCAGCATTATAGAAGAATCCAGTGCCTCAAATGACAGCATGCTGGTTGACCACTATTCTCATCGAAGGTCCAGATCTGCATGACAAGGCCGCTTTCACATCCCAACAGATGGCCTGTGCTAACAGGGCATAGCTGATCTTGTCACAAAGAAATCTATTAAATGAAAAATTCTCCCGAGCAGATGTGTACACCATGTTCATCCCCACGTGGTTCAATCTCTTCATGAAGACATTGTTTTGATGGTATTTATAGGCTATGGTTCCAGGGTGAAGAGAGGGGTGACTGTCATTAATATTAATTACAATCACTTGCATTTATCTAGTGCTGGATGCTTTTTCAACAACACTTCCACACCTGTTCCCTTACTCAATTCTTGCAGCATCTCTGTGAGGTAGACATCAGGGTAGAGGGCCAGGAAACCCAGGAAGGAGAGCAGGGTGTTTCCCCCACCCCTTTGCAAGATCTCAGAATAAATTCACATCAAGCCTGGCAGCCTGGTCTTTGGGTGGTGGGCCTGCAGACCAGCTGATGCTGCAGAGAACCAGATAGGAAATCCCAGCTCTGCCCCCTCACCTGCTCCCACCCCAGAAAGGTGTCTTTGGAAAAACCAGTGACTGAAGGAAATACTCTTAGCTTGGGTGTGCAGTGGCCCCCAACAGGCCACCCCACCTCTATCCCTGTCCTACTTCCCTTTGTTCCCAATACAGCATTTTAAATCCTCTAGCAGACCATGTCACAAAATCCTCCAAAGGTCCCTGTGCCACCCTGAGTGAGAGTGGATATCCTGGCAGTGGGCCACAGGCTGTTCTCCCCACCCCCAGGGTCTGGACCACTAACCTCACTGGCCCCCTCTCTCACTCTATTTGCTCACATTCCTGCCACGTTGGCCTCCTCAGTATTTCTGGAACACAGCGCACCCTACCTCCTTCTCTGGCATTTGCTCCCTCTTCTGCTGTGCTCCTCCCCATCTCTGCTTGGCGTGCCCCTCACTGCATTCCGCTCACTTCCCTCTCTCACCTCCCTCTGCCCCAGTGACTCTGGACCTTCCCACATGCTCCCCCTCCTTCCTTCTCCTTCTCACCCTCTCTGCATTATTACTTTTTGCTGTAGAACTTACGATCTCCTAACATAGTATGGGTTGGTTTCCTAGTGCAGCCACAACAAAGTGCCAAGCTAGTGACTCAGAACCACATAATTCTATTACAGTGATGGTGGCGAGAAGTCCACAATCAAGGTGTCAGCAGGGAGATTACTGCCGGTGGCTCTTAGGAGACTCTGTCCTATGCCCCTTGTGACAGCAAAACCCCAGTCTCCACCCCTGTCATCACAGGACCACCTTCTGTTTGTGTCTATGTCTAAATTTCCCTCTTCTTCTAAGGTCACCAGTCATTGGATTAGGGCCTATGCTAACCGCCTCATCTTAACTTGACTGAGTACATCTGCGAAGACCCTATTTCCAGATAAGGAAATTTCCTATTTATCCAGTGCCTATTTTCCTATTTTTCCTATTTCCTATTTTTCCTATTTCCTATTTATCCAGTGCCAGGGCTTGAGCACATCTTTTTGGATGATGTAATTCAACCATGACACTTTATAATTTTTATATGTTTCTTATTTATTATTTCTTTCTGCTGGATAAGCTCTGTGAAGACTGAGATCTTTGTTATCTGGTCTGGTTGGATCCCAAGATAATCAACAAATGTCAGCTTCCTTCTTTCAAGTTCTTCATCCTTTAAATGTTATTTATATTCCCAAATGGAAGTCCCATAATAGTTAATTCTCAATTATCCACCCATATTTGGGGATCAGCTAAGGAGGAAATTTCATAGTCATTTTTAAATATCTTGCCAGAAGAATCCTTTTTTTTTTTTTTTAAAAAATCAGATATTCTATCAAAGTTTCTAGCTTATATTCAAATTTATTTATGTAGCGATTGCTATGGTCAAGAGAACCCTCCTTGTCACAGAGTGCGCTGAGCTCCAGCCAACCACCCATCCCACCCGAGGTCTTTCCCTCAGCTTAATACCTCACCAGATGCCACAAGCACTTCCTCAGAGCCTGCCAACCAATTCTGAGACTGGAATGCTGTCATCTGAGAGCCAGAAGGGATCCTAGGAGCCACCCATTCATTCACTCACTCTAGAACGTATTTTTTTCAGTGCCCACTGTGGCATGATGGCCAGGTATCATGAGTTCCCCTTTCTACCCCCTTCAAGCTCCACAGCACCCTATAAGGGGTGTCTATTCTATCTACTTCAAGGTCTAGTGGAAGACAGGTCTAGTTCAAAGTCTAGTTCAGATAAAGTCTGAATAGGAAAGCATACCCTCTTCTGCCTCTTTTTTGGATCACTCTCAGCCCCTTTTTGTTGGCATACCAAGTAGCCCCAGGAAGGTGGTGACAGCTAATTCTTAACTCTTACTATTTGGCATTCTCCCTTTATAGGGCACCCTCCCCTCTGTGGACTGGTTTGATGCAGGCCACTGTGGAGCGGAGAGAGCAGGTGTGTGTCTCCCTCTGCCCCATCTCCACTGCCTCCACTGTTTCCTCTCAGGAAACCCGAGGGAGGGCACCAGGGAGATGCGGGCCCTCATGGTGCCATTTTCTATCTTTGGAAGATGTCTCAGGCTGATTGTGTCCCAAAGTCACTGTCCCTCTGAGGGTGTCAACCTACAAGAGTCTCTCTCCTTCCAGCTTTTGGTGATTCCTCTCTCTCCTGTCCCGCTAGACCTCAGGGTAGACAGAACAAACTAGAGTAGCAGCTATGACAACCTCCTTGCCTTGTGAATGCTTCTGCAGAATACGCTTTCCTCAAATTATCCAATTTTGAGTTATGCTGTATAGATTCACCTGGGAATTTGTTATATGCAAATTACTGTGCCTGTTTGGTAGAGGAGGCTATGAGAGATTTGGAAGGTTAAATGTCTTTCTCCAGGTCACATGTGGAGAAAGTAGCAGGAATGAGGGCCCTCGTTTAGCGCTCTGAGGACAATGAGGAATGTCCAATTGGCCTGAGATAAGCCTCTGTTAAGATACTCTAGATAGAGTAGGTGATCAATAATGGTTGACTGATGACTAATAAGTGTTCCATGTTCATTAGTTACAATGATCAAATTCTAAATAACTGCAAGTTGTAAGTCAATTCATTGGCAGATCATTATCCTGGAAAGAACCTGGGAATGTTCCTAGTAGATCTGAGTCTGGATATTGGCCTGTGGTGGGCAAATCCCTTAGACCCTCCAGTCAAACTCCTCTTCTCTGTAACACTGGTTACAGTGTTCCTGGTTCCCCATCACTGGTGTGAGGACTAAATGTGAGCTCTCTGTCCAGGGTGTATTTTGGCAACAGCCTCTGAGCCACTTTCAAAGCAGCCCCTTGCTTATTGTCACTGGGGATAATATTTCTTCAGCATTTCATTCAGAGTCCTCCTTAATGGGGGTGTGGGATGAACAGGAGTAGTGGGGTGGCAAAGAATGAGCTCCTGAGGAAACACTTAGGAAACTGGGCTTTCTGCCATTAAAAGAGACAAATCTTTATGGTGACCTAATTAAAGTTTTTAAAATTCAATTTAGACAGTTAGCAAGCTAGGCTCCTTTCCAGGAGGAATAAGGAGTCAGTGCAATGACCTAACTGATCCCGGGCTGCTTGCCATCTCAAACAACTTGAGTGAGTTTGTCAGCTCCTTTCAGGGACCCAGACTGCCTGGGCTCAGTCTTGGGTAAGAAATGGTATCCCGTGGGGTCACACTGATGTTGTGGTCCAAGGATGTTGTAATGACTAGAGGACATGGTTTTGGTAAGGAAGGTCATGAACTATGGTTCTCACTAAGGGACAAGGATTTTTCTTAAGTGCTGCTATGGAAGGTTTTCCAAATTCATCCATCCATCCATCCATCCATCTATCCATCCTTCTTATGTTCCTATCCTTAAGCAGAAAAATAGATTGCCTTCTGGAAGACTGATCAGATTTGGGCTGTACTTTCTTTCCCATTTGGAGAATAGTGATTTAACTTTTATGGGAACTGGAGGCCGCTCTGGGGTGGATACAAATGGTGGTGGTGCTGGCCAGAAGAACTCATCAGGCTTATTCACATTGGGACACATGTTGGTCAAAAGGATGAGCACTGGGAGATTCATGACAAAGGCATTTGCTGGGGGTAACATGCACACAGAAACATTTAAAGCAGGGCATCAACCTAGGAATGACCTGGGGGTGGAGACAAGCAGAAATGGCACTGAAAGCAGTGAAGGATCCCAAAAGACATGATTACTCCTTGCTGCTTCAGTGTACATATGTGGCTGCTACTACTTATGTCATTAGGTTCTACCAGTATATTACCTGCATGCTCCTCTGGGGAGCCTTGATGGAGGGAAAGGGAACAAAGAAAGAAAGTGAAAAGTTGTGATGCCTCATTATGATCTGACAGTGGAGTTGGCCTCCCTACCTCTGCAGGTGCGGGATGACAGAGCACTGACTTGCTGGCCTGATGGCCATGCATGAAACACATACAAAGACTTTTGAAAGCCTAGAGTTTCAGAGATATTCCAACATTAATATGCAACTTGGGATCTTGGGATATATAAATTTGCTGTTATTCATCATAATTTTCTGCATCTTCATCTTAAGAGGATAATGATGGCTGTCTATTAGGTGTGTATATTTTCCCCAGGTGTACTAAATGGGGGATAATTACAAATAAAGTATGCTATCCAAAAATAGTTACCTGGACTCTAAGGACAGAAGTTCATTCATTTATTTATTCATCTATTCATTCATTCATTCATTCATTCACTTGCTCACCCACTATCTGCCATGTATCAGGCATATATTCAGTGATACAGAAATCAATAAGATGAAAGAATGCCTATTCTCTTAGAGCCTGAATAACAGTGGGGAAGACAGACAATTAATAAACAAAAAATAGAAAAGATATTTTAAATAGTGATGAGCTTTATAAAGTTGATAAAATCAGTGAGTGATGTGGAGTTCTGGGGGTTAGTGTCAGGTTGCTTTAGATGGTATGATCAGGGAATGCTTCTCTGGGAAGTGATGTTGGAGCTGAGACTGAAACACTAAGAAGGCAAGTCACATGGAGATTTAAGGTAATGGTTCACAGGGAGCTATTAAAAAATACTGATGGTGGACCCCATCTCCAGAGGTTATAATTTAATTGATTTAGAGATGAAGTCTAATGTTATTTTAATGTTCCAAGTCATGTAGCTGGACTAGAAGAGAAATTAGATAGAATAGCACATGCAAAGGGCCTGAGGTACGGAAAGCTTGGAGCATATCCAAAGCCGAAAGAAGGTGGGTGCAGCTGGAAGGGAGTGGCTTGAATAGAGGGAGGTCAGAGGGTGAATTGGAGAAGGAGGCAGGAATTACCTTTGCCAAAGTGAGCTGGTGAACTTGTCATAGGTCTAGAGAGGAACCCCTGAAGTACCTAGGAAAATGGGATTCTTGGATACATGCAGAGGAGGGGTATTGTCTTGAAGGCAGCTAGGTGGATGGCAGGAGGAAAATTCCACGTTTCACTATTTCAGTGTCATCAAATAGCAAACTAATCTTAACTGCAGAATTTCTCTGGTGATCAGCTGCCTGTTTTCCTGGGGTGATCAATCTATGAAAAGTTTCCAAATTGTGTTAAAACTGCCAGTTTCTCAGCAAACAGCACAGAGCGTACTTTCCAGGGAGAGAAGTTCAATAATTAAAATGAGTCAGCACTGAAGAACTGCAGGGCGGTCTGATCTAGTTTAGCAGCCGACATTTTCTTAGCAGAAAAATGCAATATCCATAATACATTATTTTCTGCAGAACAGAAGTCAACTAGAACAGAATTGTCTCAGGAGAGACCAAGGGCATCTTGCCAGAAAAGCTTTTTGAAGGCAACAGGAAACCTGGTCTTCAAAGGCTGAAGCTGGGGAAGTCTTAGGGCTGAGAAGTTGGGGAGCAGACTTGGGGCCAAGTCTCAGGTGCCTGCAGATGGGAGGTGCTCCCACAAGCCTCTCCTCTCTCTTTCTCTCTCTCCCTCCCCCCAGTGGTGCACTAAAGGGCAGCTAAACACAACTCCTGGGCTGCCAGTACACCTGGAGTTTAGAAAGCTGCTTCCTTCCCCACCACCAGTGCAAAGACCTCTTTCTTCCACATAGGTCCCTCTTATCCTAGGGGTTAGATTTGCATTGGCTTGGAGTGCTACAGTTGGAGATGAGAGGTTGGGTGATTTTTTTTTTTTTCTGAGAAAATAAACTGTTAAAGGAGGAAATCACTTTCTCTGGGTGGCAAATATCCCTGCAGAACATCTCCCTACTGAGTTTCATGAGGAGTGAAAACAGCCAAACAGGAGTATAGCTTGGCGGGTTGTCTGAGTGGGGGAGCAGAGAGAGGGCAGGGAGGTTGCAATTCTGCACCCGTGCCCCATGCACCACCCCTCCGCTTGGGGCTGCTCTCTAACTTCAAAGGGAGCAGAGGAATTGGCTCCATTCTGTCCTCCCCAAGTTCATTCAATTATAGGCTGAACTAAATTTGTGTTAGATTATGCCAAAGATTAAACAACATTTTGCATTATTTTTTATTTTTTTGCTTCACTGACAATAGTCCAAGAGAGGAAGCCTTCAATTAGAGTAGCAGAAAATACTGATTAGAATCAATCAACACCTCTAGAAGTTTAAACACTTAAGTTAATTAAATGGTTCAGTAAACTTGAAGCTAAACTCGCAAAGAGAAATCGCCATGTATAAAAGCACGCTTGGATTTTTAAAAAACAGATAATTATCCAACAAGCTCAACATCATCCTCACCAAAGTCTCTGTGGAAATGAGCGGGCAGCACATTAATTTTCAATGCAGCTCGCACTTGACATTAGCACCATTTTACTCAAAAGTAAAACCCCCTGACTCCTATCAGTAGATGCAATATTCTCACAAAGGATCGGCTTGGAGATAGGCTACGGGAAACTGGCAATGACCATGTCGTTTTGAAATAGCCCTAAATATTATAAGAGAAGAGTGTTTTTCCTACCCTTGATACAAATAAAACCATGCAAATTCAAATAAATCTTGCAGATTTTGCTTAATGAATGAAAAAATGGTATACAGATTCTTTTCAAAGACCTGTGTTTTGTAACTCTTCTGCCACAAAATAAAGTTAAACTAGATGTCTGCCATTGGGTTCCCTTAGACAAAACGAGACGGGGAGCCTGGTTCAAGTGCTTTATTAAGGATGTGTTCCCCCAGACAAGGAGCACAGAAGACAGGAAGAGCAAATATCTGAGGCAAGGATATAGACCCAGCCAGCTTTAGTCTGAGCCCTTAGGGAGAGCTGGAGTACAAACTACAGGAGGAAATGAATCCCACTCATGACAAGAAGGTCAGCCCGTTATGCCCCTGGCTTCTATATACCAGTCCTTGGCTGTGAACTTGTGTTGTGGGGGAAGGAAGATGGGAGTGTTGAGTGCTGGCCTCCTGGGCAATAGCTGGAGGAAATCCCCCAAGAAAAGGGGCAGGTGATCAAAGCCACCGTCCCCAGGGATGGGTGCAACGGCTACCAGATGCAGTGTGGGCCAGGGTCTACTCTACTGGACCAAGGGACTTGTGCCTATTTCGTTCATTGTATGATCTCAGGTAAGGACAGAGCTGAACGCTACTTTTGACGAACAAACCACTAGAAAATGTGAACCAATCCAGGTTTCAAATACTGCCTTGTTCACCTCTGAACACACGGATGAGTCAGTCAGCAAATATGTATTAAATGAGACAGATCATTTATAGGGTCAACTGGCAGCGGGGGTCTTTCACAAACATCTACTGGAAATGTAACCACAACATGCTGTTGAGGTTCAGTCTCATCAGAAGGCAGGGTCTGAAGTCCCCGGTGTAGCTTTTCATAGGTGGCTTTGGACCTCTGTTGTCTAATTTTTGAAATAGGGAAAATACAACGCCACAGGACTCTCATGGGGAGTAAGGGAAATGGTACATGAAAATGTTTAGTCGTTTGGTTTTCCTCTTACAAAATATTTTCCTTTTGGCAGAGAGGTAAGAGTAAAGGAATAGAGACACTTAAAGCTAAGATATTAGAAGCTAAAAGACAATAGAAATATTATCTTTTAGTAATAAAAGATAAAGCAATACTGGAACCATGTTGTAGGCCAATAGACACCATGGATAGACACTGATCTACAGAACACACTTTTAGGCATGAGTTACTACGGAAAGAGAGGTAGACCTGGAGAGAGCTTCTCACTGTTTTATTTCCCAACAAAGTTTACAGTTCAAGTTCTGAATGCCTCTTCACTAGAGAAATTGTGAGCTGCAAGCAAAACAGGAGTCCCCACATGTTGGCCATTTGCAAGATGTCTATGCACAGCACTACTAATGGATTGTTTGCTTTAATAAATGGATAAACTTGGGAACCTCATTTTGTTGCTCTTAGCTGCAGTTGCCTCCATATTATCATGTAGGGGAGTTATTTAAGCAAATGTTTATTTCCTGCACTGAATTGTCAGCCTCAACAAATGTTGAGTTGAATTCTTTTCCTTATATATCCTTCAAATTTAAGGCATGATGCAGCAAAGGGGTTTTAAAGAAAGCGCAAGGTTCCCCAGATTCATGGTGGGTCCAGTATCTGCTCACCAAGTTTTTGGTCCTCCCACGCTTTGACTGTGTATGCAAGGGAAACTTAAATGGGATGTGGACATGGAGAAATGAATGACAGTGTAACTTGAGTAATCTAGGAAACTCTGCTGCCATCTTTGGAAACCTGCTTCAGTGAAAAAGTCTTCTGTACCTCCACAGCATTATACCACAGCATTGTAAACTGGAAGTAGCGGGCATTTCCAAATATGGTCACACATCTTCTGATCTCATTCCAATTGTTTAATCCTTTCTGAGAGCTCATCTGAGCAAACCACACATCAGAATGTGTGCAAGACTATATTATGGAGAAGAGGGATTTGATGAATCATAAAATCTCACACAGCACTGGAAAAAGTCCAGGATAAATGAGCTTTGAATAAAATAAATGCCACCAAACCCCCCACATAAATGATGCATGACATCGTCTGCAAATTGAGGCATGAAGGCATGAAATTTTAAACTCCCAGATGGCTCTCCTTCTGATTTTTTTCTTCTTGTCCTCGCAAAACTTATGCATTAGCTACATCACTTACTCTGGAACTTATTTGACACTTGAACTCAGCCTATTGCTGAAAAGTAGACTGGGAAGTTGAGGCACCACGGGAAGACAGGGTTCATGTTTCATTTACCATTATAGCCTTAGGACCTAATATAGGACTGGGACACAGAGGGTCTCAGGAAGTGTTTTCTGCATGTATCTAGTGGGGAGGAGATCGCCTCTGTCTAAAAGCACTGAAGATCCACCAGCAGAAGTCTCTCATTCATGGTTTAAGGGGTGAAGTATTTGCAGGTGGAAATGAAGCTGGGTCTTCCAGCTTCATTGCCTCTTAAAAAGCAATAGGGTGCACTTTGCGACCAGGTAGTTTAGAGCTTGGTTCTCAGCTCTGGGAAAAAAATAGGCATATGATCTCTGAACCTTGATTTTCCACCATTGAGATGATTATAATAGAAGTAATACTAGTAATAATAATAACCACAGTAATAAATTACACCTTGAAATCATTAAAGACTGATCTAAATTTTTTAATGCACCCAGAGTGATAAGGACACACGAGGCACCACATGAATGCTCGTTCTTACTCAAGCCCTCCCCAATTCCTTCACTGATCTCACCTGAGTCCACTAGTCCAGCTTTTTGCTCTAACATCAAGGCCCAATTCAACTTTGTGGCTCCATTTCAACCATTTTGCCCTGAATAAGCATATTTTCAACAGGACAGATGTGGTGTTTGTTTAATCCAGAGCCATGCTTTAAAATTTTAATTGAAGAAATAAGGACGAGGGATGCTCATTCATAGTTACAATTCGCATCAGTAACTACTGAACCTCAGGTTGTGAGGAAGCTTCAAGGCTTCCCATCTCTCTGTCCTGCTACCAAAATTAACAGTGTGCCATGGACTTTGATATATTTTCTTATTAGGCATTACAACATCCCTGGGAGGAAGTTTGGAGTTGACACCACTATTTTCCAGATGAGAAAATGGTGTCTCAGAAAGACAGAGTTATAATAAAAGAATCATAGCATATTATATCTGGAGGGTGTCTTGGAGATCACGTGCCACATCCTTGCAATTTATGATTGGAAAACTAAGGCTGGATCAGGAAATGACTTGCCCAAAGCCACACAGTCGTTGGTAGAGCTGGGGCTGAAAGCTCTTTGTCTTGATTCTTAGTTTGGTGCTTTCCACCTTGGTTATATCAGTTAGGTCTCAAATGCAGATTTCTCTATATCAGAAATGGCTTAGTGCCCCCACCCCCATCCCATGCCCTGCCACCCCACCTGAACCCCTCGTTTATGAACTATAGGCTTTTTATGTAGCTCCCCTTCTTTGGCAACAAAGAATGGCTTAATTATGAAAAAGTATAATTAGGCCGATAAGACCAACTCAGCTTTATCAATAGAGCCTTTCAAGATGGCGACTGGTTCTGCTTATACATCTTTCAAATGGGAAAGTTGCCAGGAACAACCTTGTGGGAAGAGACTGCCAGGGAAGAGTCACACAAGGGCATTAATTACTCAAGTTGTCCTAGAACATGGCAATGGCAGGAGACCCTGAATTGTTAACTGGGAGGATCAGGGCTGGAGTTGAAATGAATGCTGAGTGTCAAGTTCAGTGTCCTAAGCCAGGGATGAAACTGGAGGATGAACCATGAAGTTGAAGCCAAGAAGTTCAAGAGCAGGTTGGATTCAGTTTGAGGAACACCAATAAGATACAAACAAAATGCTGTTGGTGCCTGGGCATGGGGTGGGGACAAGCATGATGCTGGACAAGCGAGGCAGAAGGGCCATGTGGTCTACTGGTTGATTCTGTGGGCACTGGCTATGGAAAAAGACATACATTGTAGGGAAGCAACTAGTCATAATTTCATATATATATTAGGTCTCTGGGGAAGATTTTTGAAACTCAGTTCATATCTTTCCTTTGAAGTAAGAAAAATAGAATCAGACTGGAATCTTTTTTTAACCTACTTGCCATTCATATGGGGTGCTGGCTGACCCTTTTATCTTTTGCTGAAATCAGAATCCTTTATGTCTGATGAGTGTGCTGGCGCAATGTTATTTGGGCTCTAGAGTGAGGCTATTTGCACCCCCCTCCCTGCCCCCTTCCCCCATCTGTCCTCACATTTCTGAGTACAGATACAAAGCCTGGAGCTCATTAGCTGGGCACTGTTGCAGCCAGTCAGCCAGTGTGCGCCGGGTGTCCACAGGGTGCATGGCATTGCCCTGGGCACCTGCATGAGAAGCCTACGGGCCAACACCCCAGTACTGAACCCAGGCTCCCAACGGTGCTGCAGGGCTGCGTGGGCCCAGGGCATGGTGGCAGCAGATGGACAGGCCCAGAGCACAGTAATCAGGAGTATGACGGTTTGGGGATTTGGAATTTGGAGGGGGTTGGGGAAGAATTAGGTTTTGGTGGAGAGAATTTGAAATCGTAAGAGATTTTGTAAACAGCCACTCTAAATGAAAGGCATTTCTAGTAAGTGCAGTTTGTGTTATTTCTGCAGCGTGTCAGGCACACCCCCTCATGCATTCTGTAATTGATGCACTAGGAGAGAATATTGTCCTAATAAAGCACATCCCTCCCATTGGGATTATCTGGGCCTGCCCTCTTATTTTCTACTTAAGGAAACTGTTTTCCATACTTATGCTTAGGAGGGTCTACTTGGGAAATACACTTTTAAAACATATCAACATTAGGGACAAGTGTTCCTATGTAGACACTGGCCACTGCCAGTAAGTATAGGACTGGCTGAAAAAATCCAAATTCTCTAAATGAGTTAAGAGAGACCCAATTGTCTTTGAATAAAATGCCATTCCCTACTTCTGTCTTTCTTTGCTTAATGAAATTTCACTCACCCTGAACTTAAGGCAACAAAGCAGTTTGATTTGTTGGGGTTGAGGATTGTGGATAAAATTTTCTTGTCTTTTCTTTTCTCAGATGATTATTACGATGACTGTGTAACACAGAAAAACAATTATCTGCTCTCTGAAGGAATGAAAGTTTGTAAGTAAAAATACAATGTGAGTGAGAAGATTTCGCCTTCTGATTGGAGACTAAAAGTGAGCCATGCCTACCCTTGAAGGCCTGGGGAAAATTCCATCTCCTTCAGGAAATTACTCTCTTCAACATTTCTGTCCCTCCCCAGGGCACAGTACACTGGTGTGAGTCTATTGGTTGCTCAGCAAATGCACGATGAAGATCAAGGGCAAGATCACAGCTAATAACAATGATAATAGCCTCCACAGCTGAGTGTCCACCAGCACCAGCCTGGTGGGAGCAGATAGACAATCATCGTCCTCATGACAAACCATCAGGGAAGAAGGCGTGTTTACATTTCACATTTCACAAATGGTCAGGCTGAGACCCAAAGAGATAAAGTCCTTGTCTGAGGACTGTGACTTGATTGTCACCGTGAGTGGCAGCAGTGAGTGGCAGCATTCTGCATCTCCTAGCTCTGGAGGCCGTACCTGGTACAGAGTCAAGGGACAGGACATGTGTCCTGCAGGTGTGGCTGGCAAGTGAGCGACTCTCTATTTTCACCTGGACAGGCCAAAGATCCATGAGCATTTGAGAGCCCCTTTGAAAACAGCTGCTAATAACCCACACAGTAGAGCTATACTCTGGAATATGACTTAGCTAGATTATTTAAAAAAAAAAAATGGCATCTTGCCATTTGCGACAACATGGGTGGAACTGGAGGGGAGTGTGCTAAGCGAAATAAGTCAGAAGGAGAAAGACAAATACTGGATGATTTCACGCATATGTGGAATATGAAAAAAACGAAGCAATGGTGCAGACTAAACCACAACAAACCCTTGAAATCTGACTGCAGAAGGGGCGTGGGAAGGGGACTCAGTGGGCTGTGCTGGGGGGTTGTTACTGGTGCTTTGGTGGTAGGTGTGCCATTCCCTACTTCTGCCTTTCTTTGCCTAATGTAATTTCACTCACGCTGAACTTAAGATAGCTAAACAGTCTGATTTATTGGGGTCAAGGATGGTAGAAGTGCGAACTTATACATCTAAGACATATGCTATGTTGCAAACCAACATTCTCTTAATAAACATAATTTAAAAAGTTGAGAAAGGATCAGTAAATCAGCAGTGTGCACTGCTGCATGGCATGTTAAGGTGGTGGGAGAGGGCTGGCCTCCTAACCCCATCATGTGGACATCCCCACTGGTGTACACACACACACACACACTCTTTCTGTTCCCCAACTATAACATGGATTTCACAGAAAGTAGTCTACTTAGATGCACCTTCAAGAATCCCTTGCAATGGGCCTCCCCGGTGGCGCAGCGGTTGAGCGCTGGGTTGCGAAGCTGCCCGCGGCCTCTGCGGCGCCGGTTCGATCCCCGGCTGCTCCTCGGCCACCGGAGGAGGGTCCCGCATGGCGCGCAGACCTCTCCTGCCGCCCGCTGCTCCCCTCAGCAGTGTACTTTGGTCCTTCTGCCTGCTCTGCTCCCCGCTCTGGCTCTGGTGAGTTCTCTCACCCTCCCGCGCTTCTGACTGTACCCAGTGCATGTATAAACAAAAACAAACAAACAAACCAGCAAAAACAAATAAATAAAGCATGCCTCTATAAAAAAAAAAAAAAAAAAAAAAAAAAAAAAGAATCCCTTGCAGAAGATGACTTAGAGATTTTCCAAAGAAATGCCCACATCTGACAGATGAGAGGTCCAGAGAGATGAAACAAAATGCCCACATTTATTCGTCACCATCTTGAAACATAGGTGGGATCACACCCAGATCCTCTGATTCCCGGACAGTGGCCTGTCTGTGGCATCAACTGCTTCCCTGTTTGTTGAAATGGCTGGATGGGTGGAGGGATGAATATATTAATACGTTTTTTTCCTGGAGTAAGGAGGGGCGGGGGAGACAGTGGATGATGAATATCATGCATATGTGATGTATACCAGTTGTAGCTTTGACTCAATGCTCGCCACTCTTCAGCCATCTGCCAGGCCCCTCATGCCTCTCCCTGGTGTCCCCACACTTTCTTGGAGAGAGGGCTGTGTTTCCAGAAGCTGAGCCTCCACATCAATGTGCTGTCTTCCACCAGAGCTCAAGGACATCCTGCACACAGCAGCTGGGACTTAGGGATGGGGGAGGGGCGAGGCCATTATCTCCTGCTTTCACTTTCAATTCCTCTTGAAAGACCTTTCAGAAAGAAAGGTCTTCTGCTTGTCTTTGGCAAGGGCTTTCAGAGTAATAATTGGCTGTGGAGTAGGAGGGCTATCCCACACACTTTTAATAAACCCAGATTAATAGAATGTCACCAAGATGATGATTTTTTTTTTTTTACTTTTAAATGAAGTTTCTCTTGTGTCAGAACCTTTGAGCTGGAAAATCTCTATGAGCAGAGATGGCTGCAGATCAGAGACTTCCAAGGAATAGCTTGATTCCACACAGGGCAGCTAGTGGTTTTGGGTTCAGCTGTCACTTTTTATAGCTAGAGCCCAGGCGTGGGCAGCCTTGCTGCCATTTGAAAAATCAAAGTGGCTAATAAACATATTCCCTTAATTTGCAAAAGGCAACTCGCAAAGTCAAAGTACTTTGCACTTGGCAAAGCACTTTAATTGCATCATTTTTTTTTAAAAGCTATTGTTATTGAGTTGCCTGAGTCTCCATCCTATTTATTTACTGAACACTTATTGAGCCCCTACTATCGTTCTAAACATTAGGGACACCACAGTGATAAAGGAGACAATGTCCCTGATATTATAGAGCTTGCTGCTTAAAATTTTGATATTATTATATTTTACTTTTTGAAATTTAATTAATTTTTAATTGAGGTAACATTTGGCTATCCCCATAGTGTTTTGAAATAATTTTAGATTTAAGAAGAGTTGTAAAGCTAGTACTGGGGCTTCATCTGTCTTCCCTTATTGTCTTACATAACTGTGCATTTGTATCAAAATGAGGAAGTTAACACTCTTTTTCACTGAGGACTTATTACTGTTCCAGGACTAATTCACTGAAGAGTCATTTCTGGTTTCTTCTAATCTGAGATAGTTCTTCAGCCTTCCCTCATTTTTCATGACCTTATTACCTTTGAAGGGTGCCTAGCAGATGTTTCGTGGAATGTCCTTAAGTTTGGGTTTGTCCATGTTCCATCATGGTTACGCTGAGATTCTGAATTTGCAGATGCACATGACAGAGGAGAGTGCCCTTCTTATCCCATCACGCCGGGGGTACTTGATATCCATGGGGCATCTTAGCTGTGACAACTGGGTCTGATTTCTCCTCCAGAAACTTGCAACTTCCCTCTTTCCAATCTCTGTTCTTTGGAAGTGAATGCCTAAGTACTCTGTATACTCAAGAGAAGGCAACTTATTGGAGCTTGCTTTTGAATGAAAGGAGATAGAAAATATATAAGAAAATGGATAAATAAGAAAAATTGCCTGTGAGTAATAGATGCTGAACAGAGATTAAGACAGGGAGATATCACTAGGAGAGACCAGGAGGTCAGGGGCAATTGCATAACAAAGAGTCAGACCTGAAAAGGCCAGGGGAAGAATGTTCTAGGAAGACCAGCCTCTAATGCAGGAACAATCAAGGCTTACCAGACCAGTGGCCTCCTGCAGTGGTCCCCTTCTCTCCTGAAGGGCAAGTCCAAGTTCTCACACTGGCGCCCTGCCCTGGTCCTCCACCACCCGCTCCTCTGACCTTAGCCCCTTTCTGCTCCTCTCTGCTGGCCACCTCTCCTCCTGGGCCCTCAGCTGCACCAGGGACACTCACAACAGAGAACTCTCGGGACTTCCCTACCCACTCTCATGGTCGGCCTCCTCGGCTCCTTTAAAATTTTGCTCCAATGTCATCTTTCAGGGATGCTTACCTTGGTGTTCCTAATTAAAAATAGCACCATGCCCTCTCGGATGATATCTCCAAGGAGCTGCCTCACCTGCTTTCTTTTTCTGTATCACTTAACTTGCAATACACACACACACACACACACACACACACACACCCACCACCCTCCCCCCCCCCCCCACCTGGTGAATGGGTTGGTGCCCCCGTCACCAGCATCAGCACCTGGGGTGTAATCATATCTGTAGCCAGCTGGGCCTGTATGACAATCCGAGAGGCAACTGTGACTATTTAATTCCCTCCTCCTTGCTGTGCTATTTTTTTCTGACTTTCACTGCCAAGTTCACAAGCAATCAGCTCCCCCTTCCCTTGCTTTAGACACTGCCTATAGTCCCGGCGGTAGTGGATTCTGCTCCTCTCTCTCTATTTGCTGGTGACTGAAGAGGCATCTGCGTTGGGCTTCCCACCAGCCCATGCATGAAGAAGCTATTTTGAGGAGAATCTGACATTTTGAGTAGAAGTTCCTGGTTCAGCATTAAATATAATCTAGGATTTTTAAAGTTTCCTTTATGGTCATCCTTTTGGGACTCCAGTTTCATTTCTTGCCCAACTGGAAAATATACAATCTACGACCTTCTCTGGAGCATTCCAGTTGTATAGGCAGAGAGGACTTGCTGGTCACTATGGCAATTAGAGAAGGGATGCCTGGGAAGGCCAGGACAGTGACTGGGCATTTGAGCTAGCACATCCTACCCTGTGTCACATCATTTCTGCTAAGTCTCCTAAATCTCTGTTTTCTCAAATCATTTTGGGTATTTAGGTGACACTTCTTTTCAGAAAACACAAAAAGCAAGTCAACCCACATGGTCAGATAAGACTCATGGAAATGAGTCTTCAACAGAAATCTCTCTCAAAAGGCAATTGACTCAGGATAGATGAATCGGGAGGCATAACTTGGTACCATCACTATTTTCACTTTACAGGTGAGGAAACTGAGGCAGAGATTGGTGAACAACTAGCCCAAGGCTAGTTCTAGCAGTAGAGCCAAGAGTCACATCCAGGCAATGTGATACGTTCACACCCACGTATCAGTGGTTTTAGTGCCGAGAATGACAGGCTTCCTTCTGTGTTCCCGTTGCAAGTGGTGCCTTCTCCAGCCAGGACTCAGCAAGGAAGACTGTAAATGTCTTTTTACTAGAATGAAGCATTATTCATACGCAAAGTTTAGAGGCTGGCAAAATATTTCACACAGTTGAAACCCAGGTATGTGTCTATGAGGAATAAATATAATTCATTACACAGAGTGTGCAGGTTATTCATTATTTTGCATTAGTCGTTCTTCTGTTTTCTTGATAAGGAAGTTATCAGATACACAGGTCAGACATTATTAAAGCCCTGGGATGAAGGAATATATTCTCCCAAGTCAGATTCTCTTTTTGAATTTGTTCGTCATTATTTCCTGGTAGAAATGGTTTGTAAATCTGGGCAGAAAATCAACAGGGACTTAAGCAAGGTTAAAGGGATTAACGTGCTGCAGTGAAGTGAATCATACCACAGCTAAGGAAGTACTTGGTTTTGCAAATGTAATCCTGATCCAGCTCTTAACTCAAGCAAACATTTTTTTTTTTTTCATTTTGGAGAAAAAATCCAACACATGCCACTATGAAAAAAATGCATTTTCAATATTAAAGGTCCACTGTACCTGAACTTTCCTTTAATTAAAACAAGAACTAAAATTAAATAAAATAACCTGCAATGTTGATCAAATTCAGGCTCTGCCCAGGAAAGCTGTGGGTTTCTGACCTGTTGGCATTTTTCAGAACATTAATAATGAGAACATCGTCCCAATGGAGACATTCTGGACTTGATATTCCAAAGGTTTTCAGAGAGTGTCCAACACCTGGGACTCTTAAAAAGTTAGGTCAACACAAGGGACAGGGTAAGTCTTTGGGCTACTGAGGTGTGTTGGAATGACAGACAGGAGCTGTCAGAGACTAACCATCTCTGCCCAGAAAAGATGGTGCCTGACTGAGATGGGCAACAGGAAGCTCAGGCCAGGATGGCTGATGCCAATTAGTGTCACACCGAGGGAGTGAGAATCAAGCCTAGTCAATGAGTAACTGAAACACATCAGACAACCTTATTTCCTTTTGCTCTGAGATATGGAAACTTATAGTGACACAAGAAATAAGGACACATCTATGGGTCCACTGATGGTTAGAAATGCCCTCCTTGAAAAAGGAACTCTCCTACACTGCTGGTGGGGGTCCAAACTGGTCCAACCACTATGGAAAGCTGTGTGGAGGTTCCTCAGACTACTGAAAATGGAGCTTTCATATGATCCAGCAATTCCACTACTAGGAATCTACCCAAAGGGCACAAACACACTAATTCAAAAGATACCTGCACCCCTATGTTTATTGCAGCACTATTTACAAAAAGTAAGATATGGAAAAAACCCAAATGCCCAAAAATAGATGACTGGATCAAGAAGATGTGGTACATATACACAATGGAATATTACTCAGCAATCAAAAAAGATAAACTCATGCCATTCACAGCAACATGGAGGGAGTTAGAAAGAATTATGCTCAGTGAAATAAGTCAGAAGGAAAAAGAAAAATACTGGATGGTTTCATTTATAGGAGGAATATAGGGGAACCAAACAAGGGACCAGGAAAAAAAGTAACAATAATAATAATACATTAAAAAAAACACCAACAACAAAATTAGCAGGCAATATAAATCAGACACATTCTGCAAGGGAGAGGGAGGCAGAGGAATCAAAATGGGAGGGAAGAGCACAAGGGACTATAGTGATGGTTCATGGGTGAATTGGTGGTGGGAATTTTACAGGGACTACACCTGAGAGGAGAAAGCATACAGTGTACAAAAATGAACAATGGTGTAATATGTGTGTGTGTATATATATATATATATATATATATATATACATAAAAAATAAAAAAAAAGGCCCTCCTTGTGAGAGGGGATGGCCTTATTTTATCTGTTCTGACCCAATGTTGAGTCACATGGTCATCCCCCAGTCTGAATTTTAATTTTTTTTTTTTATCAAGGATATCATATTAGTCCGCTATTGGATGAGACAACAGATGGAGAGAGACGGGCATGGAAACAACGATTCTTGACATCCGCCTGTGTCAGACACAGTGCTGAGGCGCCTACTTGGGACTCCCTTGTTTTATCCAAACAGCCAGCCTCTGAGGTTGATGTTGCCATTTGGGAATATCATTTTTCTCATTTGGGAGGCACTCACACAGGTTGGTAAACTTATATTTACCAATACCTGGCAGAGCTGGAGTGTGTGCCTGACGCTAACCCTTAGGCATCAGATTTGCACCCACTGTGTGGTTCATGCATCGGCAGAGAGGAGGCAGGGGGAGCAATGCTAGCATCCAGGAAGACGAGTGACAAGGTTGCTGTGTGCCCCTGACGTCCTGTGATGCGTAAGACTGCGGTGACACTCCATCACCAGATGCTAAATTCTTCACAGCGCAATGTGAACAGACTACCACTTTTCTGTTAATAAGTAATACTCCTATTTATCTGGGATGCTCACATCCTATTTCAGCCATGCGTATTCTTCTCTTTCAAGATCCTGCTCATGTCAAAAAGAACATCCTCCTTATGTCTGACCCCCAGATTTGAGTCAAATGTATTAATAATCCTTTAGCTTATGGATTGTCAGGCTGAACAGAAAAGAACTGTCTATCTTCACCACTACAGCAGATGTCTGGGGAGACTGTCTACATAAGCTTACATTACAGCACCTGCCTCTCTAGATAACTGTTTTCCCCGCTAGAAGGACAGTGCCCCAAATCTGTTTACCTATCTGACCCTCTCCTGCTCCCCTGAAAAACATGTACACACACACACATATACAGTTGATGGAAGGGGACATCAGATTTGGTGATGTCAAATCAGAACTCTTTGGAGAACTAGGAACTGGAATGAAGTCTCAGCCAATGTTCTTGATCCAAAGAAATAGATCTAGGAGTTTAAAGGGTTAGGGGGTCATTTTTGCTCTCCATGTGCAGAGAATTAGAAAAGGACAACTTACAGATAATTTCAGAACAAAGCAGCCGTGTAGAGATAGGCAATGGAGCAGTTCCTGGGATTGGTGATGACCTTGGGTCTGTTCGGGCCTCCAGTCTCTTCACTGATTTAGTCTCCTTGGGTCAGGAGCATCTTACCCAGGAAGTAGCTGAATGACTCATCCCAGAGGCCTTCCAGTAAATTCCCCTTGTAACTGCAGTTTGTAGCTTGAGTGAGTTTCTGTTATTTGCACCCAAAGCACCTTAACTGAGATGTGGCGGGGCTAGTTCACCCCACCGCCCCGGGCTCTCCTAGTTCTCTGCTCGCTCCATGAAGTTTTGTCAAATTGCACTGACTGGATACTGCTTTTCTATCTAAGAGATAGAGATAACACTACCTGATCCTCCCCCCAATTGTCATATCCTTCAGGAAATTAAATGAATTGAAACCAAGGGCTGGTTGATTCCACTGAAAGACAGGCCTCGCCTCACTGTCATTCCATCTCATTTCCAGTTTGAAAAGCAGGTGCGGAGTGAAGCTGAAAAGCACTCAGAGGAGAGCGAACAGCAGGAGAAAGTGACAAGCGAGACAGGGTATGAAAGGGGCTTGTTTTGTTCTGTGTGCTTTGGAATCCACTTGTTTTTTAATTAAGGGGAAAAAAATCACCCTCCAGCTAGTAAAGACACCCCTAAGAAAATTAAAATAATGTAAATCAAGCTAAATGAATTCTACAGAAGCCGCACTAGAGCTTGGAGGGATTGAGCATTTGGATGCCCCCGAGGTTTTAAAAGCAAAGCCTGAAACTGCTTTTTGGAGCAGAAACACTCTCCCTTTTGTTTGATGGCAGAGAGGCTAAGTGCCGACACCAACGGGGATTTACTGAGGAGTTTAAGGTGACAGAATCTTCTTGCTGCTCTGGCTCTCTAAAGAGCAGAGTTGAAACAAAGCCTAAGTGGATGATGATGATAATTCCTGGGGTTTCTTCCTTGGGGTGCTCAGTGTAGAGAAATCACTTCAACTGTAATTAAAACACACAAAGTGAAATGGTTCAAGGCAAACCCAGAATTTCTAGTAAAATACCTTATTAACGACAGGAGCGCCTTTACCTAGGAAGGAGCTGAAGGACTGAAACAGGACGGAACTGAGCATGCGTGTGTGTTAGGTTGGAGTTTGGGGGTGGCTGAGGCACACGTGGGAGGCTTGGTATTTTAAACCGCTTCAACAAGTGAAGGTAGCAAACCCAAGTAAGCAGAACAATCTGAGCTTTAGTTTTTGGTGTCACAGCGAATCATTTCCCAAGCTTTTGCCTTAAAGGAGGAAAGTAAGATGGTGGCAACTTTAAAGTACATACTTAATCTCTGGGGGATGTTCTGTAATACAAGATAAAAACTTCACTGCAGATCAACAGCACACTAAGGCCTCCACCCTCACCCCCCCAGCACACACCAATGTTTCTTTGTGATGATAAAATTATGGAGCAAGAGTTCACCTCCATGTCCTCCTCAATGGTGCTGATGGAGCTATTCTAGTGCTTTCACTTTCTGGATGAGAGAAAGGAGATTCACAGAGGTTAAGTGGCTTGCCTAAGGTCATCTAGACATAGGGTGACCCTGATTCATTGGGCAAACTAGGCACTTTTGAGAGTAAAGGAGGTCACTGCTTGAATGACACCAGCACCAACTGGTATCAATCTGGGCCATCCCAGACATACCACCGCCTGTGGTCTTCCCTGTCGGCAGCTCAAGGCTTTGCTCCATGCTCACAGAGAATGAGCAAATACTCCACTTGCTGGTCTCTTGCCACAATGAGATTATCTGGGGACTGGAAGGGTGCTCCCAGGATGTGGGAGTGGGCAGTGTACTTTCTGGCTTATGCTCAAGGGGATGAGTTTCTCCCAGTTCTAAACCTATGTCAGCAGGGGTCTTGTTGGCCCCTGCAGGGTCAGTGTGAGTATTACAAAAAGATGTATTCCTAGCTAGGCCCAGTGCACTGGCCAGTGGAGGGCACCTCTGCACAGAGAAAGGGAGACTCTTCCTCCAGGTCACCCTTCTCCAGGGAGTCACTGAGAAGGAAATGACAATCACAAAAAGGGCCTGGACTCACTTTCTTAGAGGAGTGGTTTTTGGAACCAACTCACAATGGCTGATGGAAATTTTACAAATTTCACCTCCTGCCCAGATGCCACTCTGGATTCTTGCTGGGTATGGATGGAAGATAGAAATGCTGACCCTGTGGAGAGCTGTGTGGAGATATCTTGACCTACTAAAGACAGAGCTTCCATATGATCCAGCAATTCCACTCCTAGGTATTTACCCAAAGGACACAGAAACATTAATTCCAAAGGGCACCTGCACCCTTATGTTTATAGCAGCACTATTTACAATGGCTAAGCTTTGGAAACAACCCAAATGCCCAAAAATACATGACTGGATCAAGAAGATGTGGTACATACACACAATGGAACATTACTCAGCAATCAAAAAAGATAAACACATGCAGTTTGCAGCAACATGGATGGAGCTAGAAGGGATCATGCTCAGCGGAATAAGTCAGAAAGAAAAAGAAAAATACCAGGTGGTCTCACTCATAGCAGGAATTAAGAAAACCTAAATAAGGGACCAGGAAAAAGACTAATTAATACAAAGTAAAAATCAAAATCAACAAGCAACCATAAATCAGAGACACACTATGGGGGGGGAGAGGGAAGAGAGGAGGGATTAAGGTCAAAATAAGGAGGGTGCAATTGTATGGGGAATATAACCAAAATGAAAAGGCATACATTGTGCAAAAATGAAAAATGATGTAAGAATTATATAAAATATTAAAAAAAATGCTGACCCTAGATGGAGCTGGCAGAAGCCTGCGGTGGCTGAGAAAAGCTACCATTTTTTGAGCACTCACTATGTACCAGGTGCTGCTGAGCACTTTTTGATTTGATCCTCTTAATCCCCATTGGGATGCTGCTTATCCAAATCTATATGTTGAAATTCAGAAAACTGTATACTAAAAGAAGAAAGTTGATCTTATTGTATGATAATTTAAAAATCAAATAAAAAAAATCAAAGGCCACACGCTTTACAATTCCATTGATTGAAATCTGAGAAAAGACAAAATTACAGTGATAGTAGATCAGAGGTTTCCAGGGGGTCAGGGTTGGGGGTGATTGAGTGCAGAGGGAAAGGAGGGAAATTTTGGGGGGTGATGGAAGTATTAGAGTTCATGGCTACAGTGATGGTCACATGACTCTATAGGTGTAAAAATACATCAAATTGTACCATTAAAATTGCTGAATTTTGTTGTTATATCAACGATACCTCAATAAAGCGGAGGTGGGGGTAGCAACCCGATAGCATGATCTTCACTGTTAGTCTCATCTTATTAATAAAGAAACAGAGAGTTTGAGTTTGAGTCCCTGCTCAAGGTCAGAGCAGGTAAGTGATCAAAGCTAGGATTCAAAAGCAGCAAAGAATAACTCCAGCAATCTCAGCTTCTCCCTGGGGCAGGGGCATGCATCAGCCCAGGAGAGGCAGGTGCAAAAGGCAGGAAAGAAGTGATTTCCCTCCCCATCCCAGGACCTTGCAGAAACATCAGTTGTTCTGGGACACGGGAGTCTTTCTGGTTGCAGACACATTATCTGCTTTGAAAAAACTGGTGCAGAGGCCCTGAGTCCTGATGCAGGTATCTAGTCATCCCTGGGCCTTCCCTCCTTTTCTGCCTGGTAGTGTGATTTAAAATCTCCTGGCTAAGCTCATTTTGCCAAATAGCTCCTGCAGGATTCATTTTCAAGGCTCAATCCAGAATCTTCTAGCTCAGCAAATACATCCACAGCAAGAAAATGTATTCACTCTCAAGCTACCTCTGAGACTAAGGAATATGGTTTCTTATGCTTTGCAGTTGGAAACAGATGTGTTTATACACAAACAAGTTATAGACATACAATATCTTGCTTATTATCTTTTAAAGAATGAGAGAAAACATAAAACTGTGTATCTGAATGTAACTTCCCGGTTGCTGTCCATCTGAGAGGGGAAGGTGAATAAAACTCAGGTTCTCCGCAGGCACACAAAATGATGTTGAGCCGTATCTCACAGCACTGTGGCGCCATTTAGAGAAATAGGTACTGGTCTCACTTTACAGCCAGAAAAAGTGCAGATGATTCTTAAGATTGGGGCAGAAGCCAGAGGGGCTGTAAGGCCATTTCAGGTCACAGGGTGATCAGAGAGAATCAATTTATCTGGGATCAAGCAATTACTCAGAGGCAGAACCAGAGAGGGTAAATGACTTGTCGAGGGTCACTGAGTACAAAGTTGGAGACAGAGACCTGGGTTCAAATCCTAGTTCTCATGCCAATCATGTGACCAAAGACAAGTTCTTTAGCTTTTCTGAGTTTCTTTTCCTCTTTGTAATGGTGCTAAGATGGTGCTAACTCAAAGGTTTGTTTTGCATATTGGGTGAGCACTGAGCACAGTTCCTGGGACACAGCACATCCCAGTAAATGAAAGTTGATGAGTATCATCGCATTAATGCTTTGTGATTATCTTTAGTTGCCTTATCTGCAAGGAATTTGAACTAAATGAGCTCTAACTTTTAGGCTGGTAACTAACTAACACATACAGGACTTTGTAGCTTAAAAGGTCCTATCACAGGGGTGTTTTTTTGCACCGTGTCCTATAATGTACATAGGACTGACAGTATTAGTCTCATATCACATTTGAAAGTTTAAGGAAGGCCAAGTGATTGGCCCAAGTCAGTCCTTGTGAAATCACAAAGCTAGTAAGTGACATGTTGGCGTCTTGAAGTCACGCTGTCCCTGTCCAGGGGCTTCAGTGCCTGACCCCCAGATTCCTCTCCTTTTTCCACGGCACACTTGTCTCTGCTTCCCTGCAATCCTCTTCCAGATCCAGGCCTCTACTGCTCTTGTTAGACAGTCTCTAACAAGCTGATGCAATGAATAATCATGAGCGCAATCCTGGTGTTGCCCTTTTACTGCTGAGATGGGGATAGATTTATAGAGGCTGACTCCGGCTGGTATTTGGGAATGGATAATTACCTTTGCTTACTATATCCTAGGCTGCTTCAGCTAAATATTTACTGCCCAGAATTCTGCCCTTTCCAACCAATTCTGAATACGTGCATGCCACAGGCAACTAAGTGACATAATTCATTTGGGGGGACCATAAATCTAAGGCTTCTACCAGAAATGATGCAAAAAATTAATGGAACATGAAATCAAGTAAATGGAATTGAGTACAGTAATTAGTTCATATTTTAATCCTCAGGTCTGTTTATTATCCGTCAACTGGCGAGCAATTAAGTCGGCACCATTGAGATGATTAGCTTTGTTTCAGCAAAAGTTTATCGATATGTCAGAGCAAATGAATCTGGGAGTTTTAAACGGCTTTATTTTGAATTGTATAGCAAGCACATCCATGGAGTGGCTCGACATCTAATGATTTAATTTTGCAATATTATTATCTCGATTACTTACATTTAATATAACTGAGCTGTTCTGCATGGCTATTGGGGAGAGTGGGCGGGAGGGGGAATTCAAACTGAAGTACAGCATTGCTTAGCCGTAGGTTCTTAATACAATTGTGTGATTGCCTCTTCATATTGAGACCAAATGAAGGCTCTTAAAGGCATTACAGCTTCTACTTTAGTCCTATAATCTTTAATTTTAATTTTTTTTTTTTTTTTTTGCAGGCAGGCCCTATTATGGTGGCGCTTTTGTTGGGGCTGATTTGGTGACTTCCAGATTCATTTCCTCATGGACACTCATCATTGCTCAAGGTTGTAAAATAGTCCACCAATATCTTTTGCCTTTTTGAGGCAGACTATAGAAACATCCTTGGGATGGAGCTCGGCTTACTAACACAGGAATCTGATTCTCAGTCTAGACCTGCTCTACTGCACAACTAAACAACATGACCTAAAAGTGCCCTTTGAACCCTGGAATTTGATAAAATTTAAAATTTCATTTGTACAGTTTACAATCTCAAACTAAGAACCAGAAAACAGGTTCTGCTCCTAATTGTGCCTCTGAATCTCGGTGACTTTGGACAATTCTCTGTCCTTCTCTGGTATCTGGTTTTTCTTTTATATAGTCAGTAGAATGGAAGAGATGACCTCTACGGGACACAGACTCTTCAGATGGAAGCTTCGGGCAGATTTGTTCTTTCCAAGAGCAGGTCTATATCGTGAAGTAGGATATGTGATCTTTAGTGGCAACTACACATTTTAATAAACTGTCCCCAGTGGTCATAGTGGTAGCAGATGGGCCCTTCTTACTTTGCACCTTATTTTCCAATCGATTCTATTCCTGTGGCTTTGGAAATGGGTTTTCAAAAAACAGTACAGCTAGCTCATGGAAGTGTCAGAAGTTGTACCCACCCTCTAACTGCAGTGTCACTGGTACTAAACACGGACGAACCCATTCAACACTTGTAAAGCAGTAAGAGTGATGGTTGCCATAGTGATGGTTAAGTTCTAGGCAGAACCCTAGAAGAGTCCCAGTTAAGGCTGATCTTTAATATTGTCTTTGCAATATAACACCTCTCTCTCCACTTTAGATGGCAATTTAAGGGGGAGATCAGAGTTAAGTGGAGGAAGATGGTGGCATCACAAAGCATCCTGGCGGGAGCAGGCCAAAATTATCAAGCAGGCTAGGAAGGAGTCAATGGGATAATGAATTGAGCTCAGCAAGTATTTCAAGTGCAAAACATCTTCTCTCTTAGGTTGTCCCACCATGTCCATCTAAAACTGGCAGTTCAGGAAGCTGCTGACATGACTTTCCCAGAAGTAATTATCAAAATGTCTAAAGGGAAAGCTTCCTATCCTTTGATGAGGCTCATCTTAGCTTGGTGGTATTGTCATAATCTGCCTTCCCACATTTGGGTTTCTGACCTCTGTTTGCTTTGCTTCTCGAAGGCCCATTTGTTCACTCTGGGTGGGCCTGGTTCCCAGAATTCAGAACTTTGGCTTTTAACACTGGCAAAGACAAGTTCCCTGGTCTGATCCTGGGAGTAATTTCAGGGCTGAAATGAGGAATCTAAATGAATTTTTGAAGTACCCTGGTTATCAATTGTTCCATTATTCCTCTCAGTTACCCTGAAGAATTCATTTACTTTGTATTTGTGAATAAGGTAACATAAAACATCTAGAATGTCTACTAATGTGGCCAGTTATTTTATTAGGTTTGCTATTATCACAATAAAATTGAATTCAGGATATACTGGACATAATTTAGGTATCCTGAATGTTTCAGTCTTACATTCTCTTCACTCATTCAATCTCATCATTCAACAACATCTGCATAGTGCCTGTCACATATACGGGGGGAATATTGAAAAGTACGACCTACTCTATGACTGCAGGGAGTTAACAGTCTGTTTCTGAAGCCCAGATTGTAGACTCCTTATAGGCAGACCCCACGGCCTACAGGTCTTTGGATTTCCCCATGGGGCTAGGGCCCAGAGTAGACAATCATTATTACAAGGTTTATAGATAAACTTGACCTTTATTAACCAATGTTATGAATCAGAAGACCTGAGTTAAAATCCACCCTCAACCATTTACTGCCTGGATTGTCTTGGGCCTTAGCTTCCCAGGTATGAAGGATAATCTCACTGTGTCAGTGAGTCAGTGACCCAATGGGAGAGTTTATTTGGTTGTGCTTTGGAATTCATTCAGAATGAAAGCCAAAGTCTATATAAAGTCCATGCAAAGAAGACATGGTCTTTAGCAGCCCCTGGTCCCCCTCTTACCTCTCTGACTGCTCTCCACCTATTACTCATACAGGTACTCATGCTGTTCCTACTCTTCCCAGGATGCTCTATTCTTTACCACTTCCAAGCTAGGACGCTGCCTCTGCCAGGAATGTCTGTCCCCTAGACAGCCCCATGGCAGCCTCACAAATGGAATGTTCTCTATAAGGCCTTCACTGGCCACCCTCTTTGAACATGTAACTTGCTGTCTCCTCCCCTCACCCTCGGGTAACCCTGACTCCATTCTATTTCTTTTCTCATAGCATTCATCAGACTTGAATGTACCATAAAATCTTGCTTATTCATTATGCTTATTATTCGTTCAACCCACTAGATCACAAGCACCGTACACACAGGGACTGGTATCTGATTTATTCACTGTAGCACATGGTAGAAACTCTGTCTCTACTAACTGAATGAATGAATGAATGAAAGTAAATGGCATATCATGTAAACAGCTGTGGGGTGTTAGAGCGAGATTCTGGAGTTACCTATAAGCTGGGTGAGTAAATTCTGGGTTGCACAGCACAGTGAAGAATTCAAGGTTACGCTTGGTCCATCCCATGGAGCTAACCTCCAGGGGATGCTTCATTGTTCAATCCTTTGCGTTCTTTCTATTAGGATAGGGCTAGGTTGGTGCCTTGGAAATACATTTTAAATTTCTCAAAACATGCTCCTTTCTCAGAAAAGCCCAGAACATGTCTCACTTGTTACTGAGAACTAAATCACTCTTCCTCTTTTCCACTTTCTAGTGGAATTTGATGCTTTGCACAGCCTTTATTGAAACACTCCATCTTCAATTTAAATGATGCTGTATATTTCTGTAAAGTCAATGAAAACAATACACCCCAAATTCCAGGAAAAATGCCCATAAGGCTTATGTTCCTGGGATACCAGTAGTAGACTGAATTGTTGATTCATGATGGAATGGCTCCTCTCACAAGCCTCAATTAAGCGACCACTCCATGTCAGGCACTGCGCTAGGTGTATGATATGCAAAGATGAATGGTGAAAATCCTTACCATTAAAGGGCTCACCAACACCATTTATTCTATTATTCGGCAAACATTTATTCACTCTAACATGGTGTGTCAGACCTTGCATGGGGTGCTGGGAATATAGGTAAGATTAAGATAAAATTCCTATCAACAAAGAAGTACAGTTCCAATAGAAGTCAGAGTAAACAGTTATAAACCCTGCAGTGACGCGTAATTTAGTAGATCAGTCAGTAAATTTTTCTGTAAAAGGCCAGGTAGTAAATATTTCAGCCTTTGCAGGCCACATGTGGCGTCAGTTGCATATTCTTCTTTAAAAAAAATATTTTTTTTAGAAATTGAAACCATTCTTAGTTCTTAGATTGAATTTGGCCCACAGGCTATGGTTTGTGGACTTTTGTAACAGATGAGCACACAGGATTCTCTGGAAGCCAAGAGGAGCTGTGTTTTACTGGCTGTGAGGAGAGGAGGAAAGGCCTAGGAGGGGGGTGTGTGGGGGTGCTGGGGAGAAGAATGGAGCTGGCATCAGGTAGAGGGAACAGCCTTCCATAGGGATCACCCATGAACCTGTTATTCTTAAACATCTCCATTCTCCTTCCCCCATCCCCAAGTCTCCAATTGTGCCAAAAGAGCATCTCAACCAGAAGGTCCCAGGCTACCAGCCAAGTGCTAATTAGATCAGTGGAGCATATCCCCCTCCATCCTCTCCCTTCCACCGCACCCCTCAGAGTTGTTCAGTGCCCGATGGGGCCCTGGTTCTCAGTTCCGAGCTCCTCAGCACTTTTCATAGCCTAGCACACTTCAGGACAATTTGGTATTAATTGCTTATCCCTACACGTTTGTGAAATCAGTCTCTCAGAATGCAAACAACTGATTCCTTTAAGAGGACAAGGCCTGCATTTTATGTTGTTTAGTCTCAGTTGTTGACTCTGAGATAATTGTTTTTTCTCTTCTGATTCAGAGTCACTAAAAATATATGTATGACTTTTATTCCCCCCTTTTAATTAAACAAATCTTATCTACATTACCATGGCAACAGCTATGGACTCGTCCCTTCCTTAGATGTGTTTGAGCAGAAACAGAGACTCAAGAGGCTAAGACTTTGCCAGGCTGACGTGCTTGCATCCCATCTTCAGAGAGGGCAGCACCTGTGTCAGGACACACAGCTATTCAGCCTCGCCTTATACAATCCAGAGAGAATGACTTCACAGTCCCCTGCTGGGACAATTGCATTGTCCTGTCGCCTTATGTTGTACTATAAATACGCCTGTCCCTCAAGAAACTGAATGCTTCTCTGGGCGGGGGCTGGGCTGTGGCGCTCAACACACAGCAGAGCACAATAGCACATGGAGAATAGACAAAAAAACTGAGCGATCTGGCTACAGGCACCCTGTGGAGTGACTGGTGCAATTCTCAGTGCTCCTTTACTCCTTTGTAAAGAAGGACATTAGGAAGATTTTTTTAAAATAAATATTTCCAATTTCTCCCCAAACAAGAAATATTCTTCTTGTCTAGTCTCACTAGTGGAACTTAATCCATGGGCATGATTCTTTCAAATATTATATTTTGCCTACTTGATGTATTTGTTTCTTTTCATGAATACCCTATTTTATATTGGACATTAATCTAACCACTTAGACATGATTAGCAAGCTAAGAGTCTCACTTATTAAAAACAGTTAATTTTCCCTTTTAAAAAAAATCAAGACATTTGAATTCCTGAATATGCTCATTTATCACCACCCCCCAACAAGGCATCCAGGAGTGCTCTGTGTAGGACATGAATAATTTTTATAAAAACGCAGTTGCTGACTGTGTCGTGCATTCACCCAGCTTTTTAAAACAAAGCAAATGATTACCATCAATTACAATAACCTCACTAGACAAGACTGCAATTAATCTACAGCTCTTCAGATAACGACTGTTGCACTGTGCCAAGGAAAATGCCTGGCATTAATTGACTTATCACCATCAGTAATGATAGATGGGGCAGGTGGCAATGTGATTATTCATTGTCAACAAAATAAACACATGCTTTGTTGCTAGGAGTGCCTACTTTGGTCGTCTCAGAGGATAACCAAAAATAGAGGCCAAAGGTGGCTTTGAAGTTAGCCTGAAATAAAAATAAAATGTTAACCTACAGGTCAGGATTTACCTTAACTAAGACTAATTCTCTGTTAGAATTCAATGAGGGGGTATTTTCTATAAGGAAATCATGGACGGTGTAGCATTTCAGTATTAGAAGGTGTATTAAAGTGAACGGTCCACCTGCTCATTAGGATGTAAGTCACTTTTATGAGGCCCTCAAATTCCATTCCATGCTTGATAATTCCAGTGACGGCAATTCACTATTTTCAATGGCAAACTCATTCCACTGATGGATAGCCCCCTATTTAGCTAACTTCGTCTTTCCGTAAATCTCATCCATTGACTGTAGGTCTTTTCCCTCATACAACATATAAGATGCCAAACCTTTCTTGATCACTAAAACCCTTTGAGTATCTATCCCAAAGGCCAACACCTAGTTAGCTGATTTCCACAAGACTTTGTTTTGATGTTTCCAATATTCTGGTTTCTTGCACCACACCAGTTTATAGACCACTCACACTGAAGGGCCTGGAAAGAAATGTGACGTGACTGACATGGTCTCCTTGGGGCAAGGTCAAGTACTTGTGTTGAGATTACTGTTCGAGTTTGTTCTGGAGCCAAGGATAGCTGCGTGCAGCTGTTTGCCAAGTTCCATCAGGCTAGATGGTGCCCAACTTTGTCATTTATAAGGGGGGCAATTACCCCTGGGTGTGCCTCTTTTTAAATTTATATGCAATATGGTTTTATTGATGAAGTTCTCATTGTTTAGAAAATGGAGATAAATCAGGCAGAGCTGAGCTACCATGGGGATGACACCTGAGGGGAGAAATCAAATATACTGTCCCCAAATTAACAATGACATAAGAAAATAAATATAAAAAAAACACTATTGAACTGTAAAAAAGAATGTCTTGGGGAGTTTTTACAAATGTGCATACGTGGACCCCATTCCTGGAGACTGTGATTCAGTTGACTTGGGGAAGGACTCAAAGGTAAATATTTTGACAACATTCCCCAGTTAATTCTGATTTGTAACTGTGTTTAAATGCTTTCTTCACTGAGAACACTTAATAATGTGCTTCATAAACCTAATCTTCAGACTCACCTAGGGTTTTTTAAAATGCAGATTCCTTGGGGAACCTGATAACTATGGTCTCAGGTAGGTTTAAGAAAATCAGTGCATTGAAAAATAAAATTACTATGTTTCCCTGAAGAAGTTTAGAAGCACTCATTTACTCCAAAATGGTAGTTTACATACAAGTTACAAAACACCCTTATTACATGTTGAAGAAACAAGCACTCAAGGAACTATACAATGGAGAGATTTTAGCCTAGTGACCACCTATAGTTTCATCCATTCACTTAACAAATTCATTAGATAAATGCATTTTTACTCTTAGGCAATGCTGTGATAGGCACTGGAAACAGTTCAGTCGGGGAGAAAAACCAACAAATAACAGCAAATGAATGAGCAAGTACATCAATGAGGAAAGGAATTAAAAATCTTAAAACACCATATATTTGGAAAAGAAGACTTTATCCAATTTTGAATATTCTCCAATTTGCACAGACATTCTCCAGTCATCCTCAATTCAGGAGGTTTCGCTCTGCTGTACTTTAAATTTAGGATATGCCACTCCTGGGAGTTTTTCCATGATAAAGCCTTTGGCGACATCCCTAATCAATTCCAGAATACTCCCCAACAGACCCAGGAAGGAGACTCACAGTTCTGCCCCACTCTGTCCTCCAAACAGCCATTACGAATAGATCACAGATGAAATCTACATGTAGCTTCACAATCCATAGTGTCTGTGTGCCAAAGTACCTCTCTCCCTCATTTTCTGCTTTATCTAGCTGCCTATCAACTATGGGGTACTTTCAGAGTCCCATTTAATTTCCAAAATAACCTGGAGAGATGTGTAAACTCAATTTTAGAAGGATCAAGTAACCATTCTCAAGTCACATAAGTCGTGCATATTACAGTAGTAGGTACACACCCAGGTCCGCTGAGGCCAGTGCTGATGCTCCTATTGCCACTCTGCACTGCCTCTCTTCTCAGTCCCTACCTGCTCTGAGATGCTCCTCCTGACCCCTTCAAGTAGACTTGTCATTTCTTTTGTCTGTGCCAGTGCCTCTGTGCCTCTCCATCACTGCGTGGCATTATACTTGAGTGACGTGAATACAGCACTCTGTGAGCCCTCCTCCATGGTAGAAGTGCTTTTCCCCCTTTAATCCTGGTATCACTGGTAACTAGCAGAGTGCCCACAGGTTCTCAGTTGATGTATTTTGAGTAATCATTAAAATCTGGCCACTGGATTCATTAAGATCAGGAGTCTACTGTCCCCCTCAGTTTTGAGCTGTGGGGTGGACTTTAAAAGAAACAGAGACATATTTCTGCATGGCTCTGTTTTACTCCAGGGTCTTTTAGAAACTTATCTGAGGTGGTGGTGGCCATAAGTTGAGGAGCAATGCCCAGCTCAGGTGGCGACAGGGACAGGAGAGGGTAGGAGGGTCTCTGTGGTTGTAAGTCTCCAGATCCTGGAGACAGCACTGACCTGGCCCAGGCACAGGCTGCCAGGCCCTGTCCACTGAGACCCTGAATCATTTGAAGGAGGCTTCAAGAACAAAAATCCCTTTCCCACTCCTTCTCTCTACCCCACATTGAACCAGGTGAGGAACATGTTGTCTTCCCTACAGATGAGATTCTGGGGAGAAGAGAAAAACATTCTGCCTGGCGTAATTGTTCAATCCCAGTAGCCAGCCCTGGGCCTGGCTTTCGACACTGTTCCCAGCTTCCGGAGCATGTGCTGCAGGTCAGTGGGCCTTAAGGACCCCTGAACCCTAGTTCACAGCCACCCTCAGTGCAACAGAGGCGAGAGGCCAAATTAAGCTCACCCTGCTTGTCAAAGGCCATAACACACATGACACCTGTTTAAACTGTGGCTCTCATCCTGTAATTGAAACTGGTTTGGTTCACTGCTGTGGCCTGAATTCTGTCTGGGATGTTGGTGGCACAGAGTGACACTCCCCATTAGTGGTGGCCACGGTGACATTTCCATTCTGCATAAACTCTGGCTGACTACTTAGTGGCCTGACATTTATTTCACAGTACATTATAGCTTCATGCAAATAAGACCCATTCTGCTGGCAGGGAGAGTTTCAGAATCTGACAATTCAGATTGTGACAACTGGGAGACTGGAAGCTCACCTAGGCATAAGTGAAGATGTGCACACAAAAGACGAGGTCTGGGCTCACAATAATGCCCAGAGAGATGTCAGGGCAGAAGTCATAAGGGGGCTATAACAGTGTCTCAGAAAGAAACAAACAATTTCATGGTGGCCTTCCCCCTTCCCGGCAAACCTGGAAATTAGTTCTCGACTTCCACGCCAATTTGCAAACAGATGGGAGGAAGGAGACACAGACCTTCTGGTTTCATAGATCCAAGAGACAGCTTTCCATTTGTCACCCCACCTTGGGTGTAAACAAGCACCACACTCTGTTAATGCACACACAGCTCAGGCCGTCCACCTACCTCCCCAGAGAAGGCTTGTCCGTTGAGGAGGTGCTCCGAGCCCTGGCTGTCCTCGCTCCCGAAGTGCAGCCGGATCTCCTCCAGCCGGTGGCTGTACGTCATGGGCCCTCCTGAGACATTAACCAGGTGCTCCTTGTCCAGACGCAGGGACACATGTCTTCCAGTGTTGTACATGGTGCCGCTGACCTGCAAGACAATGGGCAAAGGGTCAAGCTGGGCTCCTTCTTCCCATGACTCCCCAAAGCCACACGGGGGCTTCGACCACTGTTTTTGCTCCTCTTCCTAGGAAGGTTCCAGGCTGTGGGCACATGTGGAGCAGTGCCCCCAACTCCCCAGGGCATGCACACCCCATCTGGTTTCTACGGTACTTTCTGTGAGGCACAGACCACAGCTGAGATTAGTCTTTGGGGTACAGTGGTTGGAGACAGGTTGATGTTGACATGGCATCCATCTTTTAGTAAAATTTATCTTTCCTAATTACTAATATAGAGGCATTGGAAGGTCCAGGACAGGCAAACAAAGGCAGTAAAAATCAGACACCATTCTACAATTAACAAATAATCAACACTAATATTTTGGTATATTTACTTAAATTTTTTTTGAAAACGGTGCAGCAGATCTACTTTATATTATTTATTTATTATTATTTTTTAATGAAGTACCACTGTTTTATAGCCTTCTTAATTTTTTGACAGGATTGGATTTCTTCCCTCACGTGTGGTCACTGTAGTTGTCTCACTAAGGTATATTTATGTTTAACACTTATAACTACATACGCCCATAGATTGGATTATTTATATGTGTGTGTGTATAAAGATATAAATGAATTTTCACACATGCCTATTCACTAACACGAGTATTTTTAGGCCAGAACTGCTCTTCTGCAATATCTCCTTGAAATGGTTGCATAACATTTCATTGTAAAAATACCCAACTTGTTGTTCAGTCTTTTTATCCCCTGCAGTTTGTCACTATTGTAAAATACTACTACAATGAGCATGCTTTTGTAAGAATACTCTTATTGATCCAGGAATATTTCACTAGGCAAATTCTGGGTCAAATGGTGTTCAAAATGCTATCTTATTTACCATCTATGGTCAAATCCATTCTGGATGGAAGGCAGGTGCCCAAAGCTGGGCTAGCCTTTTATGATTCTCTTCAATGATAGGATGCACAGAACTGTGAGGTTCAACCCACATGGCCCCTGGACGCCTATGGATTCAGGCCACATATAGGGAGCTGCCGTGAGTGCTTACAGGATGTATGGCCTGCACACCTGGGCATGATTCCTGGGCTTCCCTGCATTTCTAAAATTGTTGTCTGTCTAATGTTCTTAGGAAAATCATTTCCCACTGAAGCAAGGCTGGGACCAAGTCATTTGCTTTGTCTACAATTTGCCAGTACTTGGAAAACACCCTGACACACTATAGGAGGAAGAACAAAGACTCTGGGGTCAAAAAAACTTGCAATTTGCTTCCTGATGACCTGGGGGAGTTTACTGAATTTCCTGAATCCTCAGTTTCCTTAATGCTAAAGTAGAAACAAGAAAATGTCTCCTAAGCAAAGAAGCAAAACAAATGCAGCGTGCATGTGAAGATGGCTGAGGTGGTACATTTTACATGTGTTTTACCATAATAATTAAAAATTGGGGGAAAATTCCCCCCATAAGGTTATGAGAATTATATCAACAATATATGGAATTTACATTCTCCTTCCCTTACTGTGGTGCCTGGCTGCTGTTGACAGGCCCCAGTTTCCAGAGTCCGCTGGAATGTAGTGTTGCTTGATAAATGCCACAATGAAGAACTCTGACTACTGAATCCTGATGATGCTTCTTACTTTGGATTTTAAAGCTCCAGATGTGGGGTGCATCCAAGATCATTATGAAGGCCACGAAGCAGACACAAAACCAGGGTCTTCAGGAATAAACCATCGAGCTTTCTAGTTCCTCCATGCCACTTTCAGACCCTTTCTGCTCATACTGCTCTAATGCCTCTCTCTTCTAACCTCCCTTTCTCTATCCCTTCCTCCCTTTCTCCCTTCAGTTATTAAGAAAATGTAAATGCAGCTGACTCTGTTAGGAGCTGGGATAGGGATATTGTGGTGGGTAAAACCAGGCATTGTCCCTGCCCTCATGAAGCTCACCCTTTCCAGTACGTACAAACTCAAGTGGAGCAAGAAGGTTGTGGGGAATCCATCTGAATTTCTACCATTTGCCTCTGTGTTCTTACAATTAGATCCAAGACCCCCCTCACCCCCACCCTTTCCCTAGACACCAAAATAACATTAATTTGTATTAATCAAAAAAAGCTGTGTAGCCAGGGTATGGTTTGTTGCACTTTAATTTAAAAATAAAGGCTTGACAACATTATGTATGATATCTAACGGTACATCTGCACTGTAGTAATTAACAATGCAGCAGTGTCATTTTATCTGTGATGCTAATTACTGTGTTTCCAATGAACTACTTTGGTGCACAGCATGTCGGAAAAAGTTGTATTATGCAGACCAGGAAGCAGAGCTAAATGGAGAAGTTGAAGCTGCAGGGGATATCCAGGTTGCCTCTGGCTGCCTCGCAGTTCTCTTTTTTGTTTTAGTTTAATGAACTGCAAATGAGCGAGGAGCCCTGTGATGCTCACTCTATAATTGAGCAAAGTGCATGCCACCGGTGAAGGCTTGGTGACTTGTCCAGGGCCACACAGCTGGCAGTGGTGGGGCACCATCTTCTGATTCCAAATCTATTGGTTTTGAGGTGAGCAAATGCAAGATCTCAGCTCATTTCAGATGGAAACTATGTTAGAAATTTAATTTAATTTTTCTCCAGTCTGAAGATACAGCTCCATATGTGGTGGGATTTTTTTTCAGGGAAGTAGAGGCCTGGAATAGACATCAGACTGCTGAGATTCATCCCAGGAGGCGGTGTGGAGAAACCTGAAGTCCTCTGGCTTCCTCACTGCAGACACTTATGCTGGTTTGAAACAAGGTAGAACTCTGTGTGTTGAAGGAAGCAAGTAACAGGTGAGCCACAGATGTGCTGGCAAGACTGAATGTCAACTGATGTTATCTTGATAAGCTGAAACCACCTGAAAGCAATGTGTTCCTTTGCAAAGTAAAACAATTACTCCAGGTCTATTTGTTTCATAAAGTTGGGTGTCCTCCTTAGGAAATGCCTTTCTTAGTGCTGCTCACAATGAGCCAGGACCTCTTATTAATGGACTCGTCAATTTTTCGTTTTGGTAATGTTACAGAATATCAATTTCATCAGAGTGTTTTTAAGGAACCGAGAATTTTCATTCTTTGAAAGTTGGCAGTGATCCTGTTCATAATGGTTGGCAGCTTGCTTTGAAACCTTGGTGTCAGATATGGAGCTAAGTTTTGAAAGTAAACTTCATTAGCTGTTGCTTTTCTTGCTCACCATACCCAGCAGCCAACGCAGGGTGGTGCTAAGGCCCATCTCATGTGCATCCTCTTGGATGGGAAGTTATGACTCTAACAGCATGTGGCGTGGAGGCCCCCCACAGGGCACACCTGTCCCACCAGGGCGTCTCTGGTGCTTTGGCAAACTGCTCATCAGAGGGGGAGCCAGGGTTTGACCCCATGTGACTCTGGCTCTATTGCCTGTGCTCTAACCAATGGAAATGACTTGATTAGCACAGCTGATCATGTGGCAATGCAGTATTACAAATGCAGGGTGTAGTGTAGGAGCCCCTCAATGGTTCAGAGTTCAGAGTATTTGGGATTAGTTACTATATTATCAGGGTTCACCACAGAAACAGAATCAACAGGATGTGTATCGACACATAGAAAGATATGCATTATGAAATTGGCTCACATGATCGTGAAGGCTGGCAAGTCCAATCTGTGGGGTAGGCCAGCAGGCTGGAGATATAGGGATGTGCCACACTGCAGCTCAAGTCCAAAGGTCTTCTACTGCAGTTCCCCTCTTATTGGGGGAGGTTAGTCTTTGTGTTCTACTCAGGCTTTCAACTGACTGGGTGAGACCCACCCATACTATCAAGGGCAATCTGCTTTATTCAAGTCCACTCATTTAAATGTTCATCTCACAGACCATCAGAATAATGTCTGACCAAATATTTGAGCACTATGACCCAGCCAGGATAATACATGAAATTAGCCATCATACTTCTCTTCAAATACCATTTACTTTCTTTATTACATCTTGTTCCAATAACTCTTAGCCAAATAGCTGTGCTGATATTGCACATAACAGACCGATAACCATTACATAATAATACAGTGAAGATCTTCTGGCTTAATGAGATAGCACTTGAGGGGTTGAGTTTATTTGTAGAAAGCTAAAGTTAAATAAATTTTACCTTCAGAAATTTCAAAAAGATCCGATAAGTAGTTACTTGTTGTGAATACAAAGTTTATGTGAGGTTTCCATTATATTCTCTCTCAAAGCAGTTGGACCCAAATCTCCTTTAATGTACTCAGAAATAATTCCCCATAGCTTCCAAGGAAATGTAACTCTACAAATGGAGTAGTGGTGAGGAAATAGAATTCCTCTAGAATTCTAGACTAAAATTGTGTAAAAGAAAGAGCTACTTGCATTCTCAATGCAGTTGGGTTAGGAAAGGGAACACAGGAAGTTCCCAAGGTTTTGCAGACTCACTGTGTGCTAGGAACCATACTAAAATTTTATTTAGATCTGGACACAAGGTACAGATAAGCTACTCAAGGATGAAAGATGAGCAAACAAGGTGACCAAAACCCAAAAGAAGTTTTATAACCCAAAGCTCAGGGTCTTCCCGTTTCTCAGAGAGCAACTTGCAAGCCACCAAAGAGAGGCTGTACCCCATTGCTCTGTGACCCTGTAAACTTCAGAAATTTATTTTTCGATATGGAGTTGGCACCTGTTCATTGATAACATAGGAGAGATGACACTCTTGCTTTTAGAATTCAGTCTTATTCAGTGGATTGTCTTTTACCATAATTTGAGTGAGGACATTGGACTGATCGATGTAGCCATAGCATCAGCAGTGACTATGGTGTATTCCAGGTCTTGCGCTTGGTATCTCTGATTAACCCTTACACCAAGCATGTGAGGAAAGCATGATTACCCATGTTCTAGGAGGAGGAGATGGAGGCTCGAAGGGGTTAATGACTCCCTAAAGCTCCATGGAGAAATAGGCAGAGCCAGAATTCCAGTCTGGCCTGTTTGATTTTAAATTTTACAGCTTTTAAAAGAGAAGTAGAAATTGGCAGAAAGAGTGTTGAGAAAATCATGTTGCTTATAAGTAGCTGGTGGGATCAGGGAAAAAGTCTTAAAGCCATAATATTGTGTCCTTATGGATGTACCAGAATGGTTTTCATTTGACCAGGCCTAGTCTGAATATCCTTGGAGGGTTTCTAGACCCAAGGTAGCTGGGGAATCTCAGTCCCCATTTGCTGGCAGTTGAAAGGGGAGTCATACCTCCCTATCTTAGGGTTGACTTAGTAACTGGGTGGCTGGGACCATAATGCTGGCTTGGTGCCCAGAGGCATTAGTGAAGAAGATCCGACAGCCATATCATATAAATTAGGTGTCCTTTCTTTGCAATTGAGGTTTCCTATTATATGTGTCTGACCGCTCTGCTGAGGTGTGTAATAGGTCTTTGCAATGTAATTAGTGAGCCTAAGAGATTTAAGAACACCACTTAGTCTGGTTTCCTGCAGTGTAGCTCAAGATGCCAAAGGGCTGATTTGTAAAGGCTGAATGCAAGAAGCCAGCGGACTGCTTGTTCACATGGGCACTCTAGTGGCATCACTGCAAGAAAGAACAACGTGGCAGAAACACCTGGAGCCATCCATTGGTCTTCCTGCAGTGTAGCATCCACATGGATTGGCCCTGTTGGGCAGGGTAGATTCTAGAGTTAAGAGAACTTCAGAAAAACGCAGTCCAACCTCTTTATCAATAAACCAGGAAACACCGACACAGAGAAGTTAGGAGCCTTGTCAGGGAGGGCGCAGACCCGAGGGGAAATCCACCAGCTCACTCTGTCCCTGGCTTTGTACAGCTCAGCTCTCCTTCCCCTTATTCGTTTGTTTTTCCTGTAACTTTTCCGATGCTGAGGGGACATGAGCATACTGACTCACAGTCAGAATGGTTGGGGCACTGAGGAGCATTTACACAGATGCCATAACCCACAGAAAACTTCAGCCTGACACCTGGACGTACCCTTTGCATGACGTGATCATCTGGATACCAGGTTGTCTTCAGGACTTGCCTGGATGTTTTATGCCATGTAGATTTCACATGGAAGGGGTTGGATGTTGAGAGATGGAGGCAAAAGGCACCTGGGGCATTAGTGCAGTTCCTCACAAGAGCAGACAGTAAATATTTGGAGTGTGTGGGTTGGTGCTATTAGGAAGGATGTGCCCGAGATGTGGGTAAGAAAGAATGGAATTTGACCAGCTGGCTCTGCTTTGCATTGGCATAGATGGAGTTGGATAGAAGGATGGAAATACTTCCAAGAACTCACCCACCACTCTTATCCCTGCAGGGAGGAGAGAAATTTCTTCCTCAGCAATTCTAAGTTTATGCTATCCGTTAGCCCATCCATCTGGGTCAGTCTGCTTTTCTTTGAAGAGACTAGGATTTGGGAGTGCACATTGAAAAACCAGATGAGGGCCTCCCCTGGTCACGCAGGCAGTTGAGTGCAGTGCTTTGAAGCTGTCTGCAGCCTCTGGAGCATCAGTTTGATCCCAGCTGGCCGGCGAGGGTCCCACATGGCGCGGCAGACCTCTCCTGTCTCGCCTGCTGCTCCCCTCAGCAGTGTATTTCATCAGTCTGCCTGTTCTGTTCCCCACTCTGTCTCTGGTGAATCCTCTCACCCTCCCGCACATCTGGCCTGTACCCTGGTTCTTGTATAAAATAAATAAATCTTAGAAAAAAAAAAGAAAAACCAGATGAAATAATCACATGGGTTACTTATGATATCGATCCTATTATTACTATCAGGTTAAAGACGGAGCTTGTGTGTGGTTTGATGGACTCTTCAAATAATAGATTTCTTTGTCAGCTCTACAGGGGCAGCAGCCAGCACCGTCATGGTAAAGCATCCTTGGAACCAAGTTGGCGCTGGTGGTAATGACAAGAGGAATGGAGAACAGGTGTGAAGGATGTTGCCTTTTCACAAAGGTATAGGTTTTGCATAGAGAATGCTCCTTATCCTCCATCTTCCTCCAGGGCATGTTGTGGGGGGGCAGCATCACACAGTTGTGGTCATTGACCTTCACCTCTATGCCTTAGTCCGGCCCAGACTCTGGCCAGGGAGGGGAACCAAGAGTGCAGTCAGGAAGGCATTTATCCATTGTGGTACTGGTGGTGGGATTCCAGGCCCGAGTCCAGAGCACTACTGTGTGTTGAGCCTCTGCTGCTAATCATGGTAATGATTTTGATAATTTAATATTACTTTTATGACTTAATATTATAAGATTTAAATTTCATAATTTGTCTTGTGTGCTTAGGAGCTTTTTGAACCCCTATGCAAAATCTGCAAGATTGGTGTGATTATGCCATTTTCCAGACAAGGAAGCTGACACACAGGGTTGTGTGACACACTGAGTGTCCCACCACCAGTGCGTGAAGGAGTAGAGATTGGATGCTGACTGTCCGATCTCAAAGTCGGTCTCTTCCTGTGTCACTATGCTTCTCCTGACCTTCTGTGAGCAGGTCCATCTGCCTGATGAGGTTCAGCACTGATTTCAGGATTAGTTTTCCATTCTCCCACCTGAACTAAACCTTAACCTGCTAGGGTGTTGAGAGCCTGCAGGGTTCTTGCCAAGCCTCTCATGCTGGTTATCTGGGTCCATTTTTTGGACTCTCTAGTGAGTGGCCAACTGCACAGAACCACCAGAACCAGGGTGGGATCATCTAGTGGACCAGCAGTACTGATCCCATGAGAACAACTGTTCTTCTGCTCTTTTTGCAGGCTGGGAGCCCACCTCAGTTATCTGCAGGACCTCAAATCACTTATACACATCAATGTATTGATGACTTTCTCACAATGTAGTACAGGCATGCTTGCTTAGAGTTAGCTCTCCTGTTTCCTGAGCAATGCTGTGTTCCCACTTATTGCAAAGAAATGGACAGGGTGATGTCTGGGTGCTCACCTGGGTGCCTGGCCCATCCACCTCCAGCCGGACTTGGCAGGTCCGAGGTGGGACTCAGCGACTGCTCCCTCCCTCCGTCAGCCTTCCCCTGATGTTCATTTAAACAAGGCTGGCAGATATTTAATGCTGGGGGCAGGGCACAGTAATATAGACTAATTTCCTTTATTCTCTCCCAATCCTCCATATCTTCAGGAGTTGCCTTGAGAATTGTAAGGATGACACACAGCACTAAAGTGCCCATGAATAATCTATAGTGGGTTATATGGCCTCATCTTTAGGTCACCGTTTTTTTCCCTAAACAAAAACTCAAGGTTAGGTCACCTTCATTAACTTTCTACAACTTGCCTCAGAAAAGTTATTTCTAGCTTAATGTCACTTAATTCAATCCCTGAATCACAAGGCTGTAGGCAAATAACTCCCCACTTTCCATTCTTTCATCTCTAAAGAGGAGAATGCATTTTTAAGAGACACCATGGCACAGGGTGCTGGCAGAGCACATGGTGACCTTCCCCTTCTTTGTGAGGGTTTCCCTGGTCCCACTGATCATATTAGAGTCCTCCATGCCATTTTTTTTCTTCAGAAATTAGAAATAACAAATGTTTTGGGGATAACTAGATAGTTCTTTTGCTCACTCCTTGAGTCACTGTAAACAAGTTAATTATTTAACATTTAACTGCTCTGGAATGCTTACCCTATGGATCTGTCCACCTCAGCTGCCCCCCTCCAGGACATACTCAAATGTCCAGAGTGGCCAGCAGGAGACCTAAGTAAATGAGGCAGGTCAGGTGTGAGATAATAAGGAGTGGTGGAGAGTGGGGTCCACATGGAGTGCCATTTCTTGGCTGTCTCTGAAAGTACATAAAGGACTCTGGGTTGCTGCTTGCTTCTGGAGGAAAAGCCATGAGGAATATGGAAAAAGAGAGTTGGGAGCATAAGGCTCACATCTCATCTTGTGCTCTTTTGTACTGTTCAATTTTCAAAAGTAAATAAAAATGCAGACAATCACATCTGATGTTCAATCTGGGTCATGATCCAGCTGCTATGATATGGGCCCAGGAGCTAGTCTGGAGCAGTTGTTCACTGGAAATAGAAAGCAACCTACACATGCAATTTCAAATGTTCTCATAGCTACATTTAAAGAAACAAAATCAAACGGCGAGAAGCACATTAATAAGGACATGTTTCACTTAACCCAATACAGCTAAAATATTATTTTAACATGTAATTGACACAGAAATTATTAATGAGATACTTTACATTATTTTTTTGTAATAAGTCTTTGAAATTCAGTAGGTATTTTACATCCCACTTCAGACTCACTGTCAAGTATTCAGCCAACACATGCGGTCAGTGGCTGCCATGCTGGACAGGAAACCTGGTCAGTTTCCATCCCCATGTGTCCTCCCACATGCAAACAGTTAGTTTAGAGAGTGGACCCCTGGGCAGCCATTGAGGGACATTAAACACCCCAGGAATAGGTTAAGAATACAGTGTGGGTAAAATATTTGTTATTCACCAAAGCAAACAGCTCCTTCTTTGTTGAGGCATTCCTTTTTTTTTTTTTTTTTTTGTGATTTATACTGCAAGTATTATGGGGCACCCATGCATGGGAGCAGACCAATGAAAGTCTCTCGTGTTGGTAGTTAGAATCTACTGACCTTGAAACTCAGTGACGTGTGGTGCTATTTACTAGGAATGCACAATGAATCCTGTAATCTAAATTATAAATCTCCTAATATTCCTCTGAAGAAGGTAGTGGCATCTGAAAAGCATGAACTAGACTGAGAAGAGAAATGACATAAAGCGGGAAACCTTTGGCTTACAGGTGTATTTGTGGGGGGATTAGGGAAGCTTTCCAGAGTGTTCCACACCACAGCTGCCTCCTCCTCCCCTTCTAAGAGCCTCTGTTCCCAACGGGAAGGTCAGTCATTTATCCTCTATTCATTGGCGCGCTCTGTCTCGTCAGTTAATGATGGTGCATTGGAGATTTCACATTGTTATGTGGGTCTCACGTGCTTTGCATTTCTCAGTGGCTCTGCACGTGCAGGGAACACTTCTGTGCCCTGGAGGGCAGACTCAGGCTCTCAAACTGGTAAGTAAATATCATCCACAATCAAAATTCAAACGGGACTCCACCCTATGCACTTGTGAATTCATTTTATTGAAATTACTACCACTGCCATTTATGATGAAGCCCTTAACACTTGAGGGGGGGAGTGAAAAATGACTGATTCCAGAAACAGCATCCATTCCTTTCTAGAAGCCAGCAACCAAGGACACGACATTTTCTGACCACAGGTCACATCCAGATGGGCAGCTGCAACGACATGCCCGCACCACTGCCATCCGTGGTGCCCTGTGTCTGCACAGCTCATGCATTGGCAGCTCTGGCTCGCTCCTCGCCTCTGCCCTAGGAGGCAGATATTTTTATTATCACCAGTGTGATGAAGAAACTGAGGCTCAGGGAGGGTAAACAGGTCCCAGAGATAACACATGTGAAAGAGCCAGTGGGGATGGCACACAAAATCAGAGCGCCGACTTGGAGGAGGGGGACATGACTGCCACCCAGGAGTGCCAGTCCCAGAGAAGCTGGCATTTGAAATGGGCCTCAGGGACGGGAGGAAGTGGACCTGCAAAGATACCTAGACTAGGGAATAGCATCAGTGAGGACCTGGGGGTGGGGAAAGCAGAGACAGGGCAGGGAATGCAGACTCAGTCTGCCAGTGATTCTGGAATGGGGGGAGTGAGGAGTTGGGGGACACGTGGGGTACATGTGACAGTAGGCCCCGGGCACCCGCTGTGTGATAGACTCTCCGCTGGGGCTTCACGTAAGTCGTCTCCTTCACTTTTCAGCAAAACCCATGAGGCTTGGTGAATGGCTCTTTATTAGTTACAAGTGGGGAAACCTGGGTGCCGAGAGGTGGCACAGCCAGCAGCAAAGGAGGGGGAATCTGAGTACGCCTTACTCTCCCACTACAGTGTGAAATCGTGTTAGGCAAGGACATTTTCTCCAAGAAACAATCTGGCGCGCTCTGCCCAAATGGACTGATTCTGCCCTTTGCCACATTTCTCCATCCCAGGGCGCGCGCCTTCCTGCCTCCTGGGAAACGCCTCTCACCACCACCTCCGCCGCTGCGCTGCCTCTTTGACTAATAGGAATAAAATCTAAAATCAACAACCAAGAAAAGCCCAAACAAAATGATTAAGTAGCTGACAGCACCAACTAGAATCTCACCTTAGGGAAGAGAAGATAAATACTGCAATAAGCAATATCTCGGAAACATGTGGCTCGGTTTTACACAACTGATATGCCATTTCATGGTTCCAAAGCAACAGTTACATCGGCCAATTTGTGTCCCTAATGTAGTAAAATGCCTACTGAGGGAAGGGAAGGCAGGATGGGGCCGGGCGGTGGAGGGGTCTTTGTTGCTTATCGTAAAATCCCTTCTCTGGCTGTCCTACCCCGAAGGCAACCAGTACTTTTCAACCTCACCTGTGCCAAAGTTATTTGCACAATTGCTCCCGCTGACAATGGGAGCACATATTCGCCAGGTGAGTTGGAACAAATTAAATGCAAAGCTGTGCCCGTTTCCTGTAAGCAGAAGACAATCAGGAGCCCAGAGGGCCAGAAAGAAACCACCACATCCTTTCCCACACCCCCTCCATGTCCCACTTTCCTCACAGAGTTTCCCTGACACCTCTCTGTGATAAAATTCCTTCCTTTTTTTTTGTTCGGGAACTTAAGTTACTCATAGCAAAAATCTATTTTTACTAACTTCTTCCAGTTGTTTCTACACACACACACACACACACACACACACACACACTGTTGTGCAACCATTCCAAGCCAGGCAGGTTCATTGTAAATTCAGGCAAATGGAAAAAGAATCTTGGAGTCCTCCATAGATTTAACAGGCCTTTCATGCTGAAGCAGGGGACCACGTATGCAGGCAGACCAGCCAAAGGGAGGCAGGGAGGCTACGAGGCAGGGAGACTGGGAGGCAGGCAGCCAACCAAGGCTCCCAGCCCCTATGATCTCCATGCTCTCTCTTGCTTCTCTGTCTTTCAAACTCTTGCTTCTGGATGTGGGTGTCCTTAATTATAGGTGCCTGTGGCCTGTGCTTCCGCTCCCAAATGCTTTTGCAATAACACCTTATCATGTGTGGGCAACGATACCTGGGAGGAAAACAAGGCTGCAGGTGGTGCCCATAGAGACTTGTGGCAGAATGGGCTGAGTAACTCCATTTTCCTTACACGTACATACATGCACACACACACACAAAACTTCTTTGTCTTCATCTTCAACATATAATCATTCAACAATTATTTAAAAAAGTCCACCTCCTAAAAGCCTCTATAAACTGTCCTCCCCTTTCTAATGCCCGGCCACTGACTAATTTAAGAACTTATTTTATTGCATTTTCTCAAATCTCAGATGCCATAGATTGTAAAAACCACCATGATGAGAAAATGCCACACATAAAATGACAACACACCATCATTTGCTGGAGGTGTACCAAAGAGATGTGAGGACATGAAAAGAGAATGTGCATTTTTTTAAAAAAAGATTTATTTATCTACGCATATAAGAGCTGGGGTACAGGCCAGAGGTGTGTGTGTGTGGGGTAAGAGGATTCACCAGAGACAGAGTGGGGAACAGAACAGGCAGATTGACTGAAATACACTGCTGAGGGGAGCAGCGGGCGAGGCAGCAGAGGTCTGCTGCACCATGTGGGTAGCTCCCTGGCCAGGGATCGAACTCTTGCTGCAGTGGCTGTGGATCACTTCATAGTGTTGATGCTTAGCCCCTTGCACCACCAGAGAGGCCCCGAGAATGTGCATCTTAAAAACCAACGACACATAGTATAGCTGTTTCCTCACTGCTGTGATCTTGCAGCTGCTCAGCAGACCCGTCAGCACCAGGCTCTGAGCTAGGTCTCCTTCTCCGTGGGTGGCAGGCCCCGCCTCATCCTTCCAGCTCACCTCCTAAGGTCCTTTGAGACCTCACAGTATTGGTGGTGACTCTTTCACCTTTTCCATGACATTCAGAACTTTGTCATGTGTAATGACACAGACACATTGCTCTGTAAGACCTATTTAAGTGATTCCTTCCTTCCAAGGATGAACAGGAATGTGACCACAGCTCCGTGTTCTTTTCACCTTACAATCCCAGGCCCAGGCTCTTGGGTGACAGGGTGCTGAATGCAGTTGAGGAAGGCACTATGTGAGATGCTTCTGGGAACCGCCACTAGAGGGCAGTGTGGAACCGTGCCGTGGCCCAGACCTGCGGGCAGGCGTTAGCAGCAGGGGCTGGGTCAGCCAGCCTCCTGTGGGCACACTGGCTGACAGCCTGGAAGGCGACGCGGCTCCAGGCACCCTACCATTTCGCAGATCTACTTAGAGGATGCTCCTCGACTCTCTGTATCCCTTGACGTCCGCCCACTAGGTGATTTCAGAAGGCTGCCTCAGCACCTTTATTTAATAAAAGCCACACTCTGGTCCTCTTCCTAGCTTACCATCCTGGATGGAAGGAGGAGGCCATAGAGAGAGGAAGAAATGTCTCTGGCAATCTGCATTCTCAATGCTAACAAAGGTAGACTTGCCATGAAGGGCCTGAAATATAATTGTTCCACTTTGAGGAACAACAGGTAGCAACATCAATATTTGATTTTTAAAAGGTTGTGTGAACAGTTTTAAATATTAAAGGCAAAGACTCTGATTGTCTTTTCATCTCAGCAGTTGAAGCATTTTAAATGAAAAAACGGTGTTAATGAGTAGAATAAGGCTGTTTGCCCATCAAATGGTATCGGGTTGCAATAAAGCAAAATGATTTTGAGGTGAGGGGGTGAGGGTGGGAAGCACTATCTGTACCCGGGAAGTTTTCTGTTCATTATTTCTATAATGAGGGGGAAATAACACAACTCTGCCAGAGTAACTTTTTTCCATTTCATCGTGGGCTGTTTAGCTCCCTCAATGAGGGGTCTGGGACAGGTTCCGAGGAAACCTCATATATTAACTATCCAACTTCCTGCCTAATGAGCCCAATATGTCAATTTCCAGTGATCAAAAATGATGCAATTCAATAAAGCAGAGTTCATTTTGTAAGGAAATATACTTTTAATAGGGAGAACTGCAGGGTCACGACCCTCCCGAGATAATTATGGGCCAGAGGAATTAGAGGCATGGAGCTGCACTTAGTGTCTGGAGATACCCTTTGGGGTTTGTGTGGTAGATATTGTCTTTCAGGGACAATAAATTCCTTCATTATATTTCCATTACAGCATTAATGCAGCGATCTCCAATTTACTTGTAACCAAGAAGGCTGGTTATTCCTGAAACTTGGCATTTAATGCTAATGAGTACTTGCAAGTCACTCATCTCCCGGTGTGTGTGTGTGTGTGTGTGTGCGCGCGCGCGCGCGCGTGAGTGTGTGTGCGCGCGTGCGGGCATGCGCTTACCAATGTGTATCATGGAGTTCAAGCAACTCAGCAGGAAAGTCAAGAACTTGAGGGCCCCTAGGGTAGGGTCCAGAGAGCTAAGATGTCTCAGGCTAGATAGACAGATGAGTACCTTGAAAAGTCAGGAGTAGAGAGTCTAAGAGCCCTGAAATCTCAGCTGAAAAGAGAAGCCCAGATAGATCCTAGATTAGTAGTGTTAAGTGGGAAGCCCAGACCATAATGGCAGGGGACATGGGGTGAGACAAACAGAACTCAGCCAAAAAATGAGGGTGCTGGGCAGCAAAAGGGCATCGGAGCCAGACTTGGAAGTAAGAAAGGATGCTGGGAAGAACTCACACTGAGCAGGGGTGCCCATGCTGATGCAGGGGTGCCCATGCCATGGAAGAAGCACCAGACATTTCATGGTGACCTAACCAAGGGCCCAATGGGTGTCTCTTAAAGAGGCTCCGCCTTGGGACTGTTCCTTTAAAAACAAAGACCCACAGTCAGGCTTGATTCTGTAATCTGCACCATGAGTGAAAAGGCACCTATTTGATTTTAAAGATGAAAGTGGATGGAATGAACTCACAAGTCTGCTTGCAGGAGCAGATGGTCTCCACCATGCTATGCAAGCATGCTGGGAGGCTCTGCTTTAGAGGGGAAAACCAGGAAGGAAAGAGGAGTTCTACTGGCATTCTTCAATTTGATGCCAGTGGCATAGGCAGTGACGGAGCAGGAGAGAGGACAGCTCCAGGAGTGAGGCGCAGGTTTTGGTTTCTCTACTCTGAGCTGGGTGATGGTGGGAAAGTTGCTCAACCTCTCTGAGCTGTAGTGTCTTTCACTGACAATTTGCCTGGCAATCTGTCTGTTTCAAGGGATGTGGGAAGATAAATGAATATGTCCATTTGCTTACTTTTTATTTATTTCTCTAACACCAGAGATAAGAAAAAAAAATAAGTTACAAATAGAACTGGGATTCTTTCCTTTGAAGCTAATTCTTATCTATAATGGAACTTACTAGGGAAGTAAAGTCGTTGTTAATTCAAATAACTTGGAAATAAATTTGTGAAAAAAATTTTTCCTTTTTTGAGTTGGAGGGCTGAAATAAGAGTACATTAGCTAGGAGGGGCTTTTACTTAAGGTGAGAAATGGACTGTGCCAAGTCCAACCTCATGCAAACTCTTGCCAGAGGTCCCTAATGGGCAGTGACAGGCAATGCTTGTCACTGTCATCCTTGAAATAAGGGTCATGCTGTCCTTGAACAAAGGTTCCTGGTGTCCCAAAGTGGTGGGAGGGGCCTGGCCAAGGATTTAAAGCCTCTTCTTTGACTTCACCTTGTCTTGGCCTTTGACTGCAAATTAATCCATAAGGTTTTGTCATTTAATCACCATAATAATCGTGTGAAGAGAGTTTAATTATGCCTGATCTTAGAGATGAGAAAACTGAGGTTCAGGTAGGTTAAGAACTTAATCACAGGGACAGCTAATACGAGGAGAGGGGAGCTCCTCCCTGCTGCCTCTGGACAGATTTCATGTCTCATGTTGTTTTAATACTCGTCTCATCCTCAGCAACCTCTGGGTTTGAGCCTCTAAACTCTTGAAAATAAACTTTGTATTTTGGAATAATTTTAGGTCTACCAAAAAGGTGCAGGGTTCCTGGGGTCTCCTCCCCTAGCTTTCTCTACTGCTAGCATCTCACATCATCACTGCATACTTGTCATAATTTAAAGATGAACGCTGGCACACCACTGTTAACTAAACCACAGACTTTATTTGGATTTCATCAATTCTTCTACTTCCTTTGTTCCAGGATCCAATACAGTCTCACACTGCCTTTAGAGATCCTCTGTTTTAAACTGATGCTTGTGACAACCTCATTTTGGAAAAGGTTGGGGAAGGGATAAAGTTGAAGGTGAACGTTTTGGCAACTTGAAAAGACATGCTAGGTTTTTGTTTGTTTTGGATTCTGCTCTTGGTAGAAACAGTTTTAAAAACTCATTGCAAATGATACTTTCATTTTGGCTCAGAGTCTTGGCCTGCGTTGTACCATGGCTGTGAAGGTTTGGGATTGAGATTCAGCTTTCAGAAGCAATGCTCCATCATTGTCTTTGTTCAAGGACAGGAAATTTCAAATCAACTTTGTGCTTTAGCATTCACTGCATCAAACCTTCCTGAAGTTTCCATGATTGCCAATAAATAAGACATTCCATCATCTTTAAGGCGTCAAATCTTCTTGATAAATTGAATTCCATAAAATATTGCTCTATTGATCTCAGTGCTCAGTTTTCAATAAGGCAAGCCGGCCAGAATTGCTGGCTAGGACTTTTCTGCAAGGGGGTGATATGTGCATAGAGGGGTAGAAACGTTTATGAGGTTGGGGTATCCAGTGCTTAATTTTAGTTCCTGGCACTATATTAATTCCAAAGTGATTACAGTGACTGCCTCACTAGTTTCCACCTTAGCTTTAGAGTAAAATTTCACTTATGCTGATTGAAGAGTGTGGCAAGGAGCCTGCAAACCTCTGTGGTAGCCAGTTCTTGGCACGTAGTGGGTGCACAGTCCATTAATGTGCCCTTTGCTCTCGAAACAAAAGAAAATCACGCTTGCCTCCGAATTCAATTTTGAGAGTTCATCGCATTTACGGAGTCATTGATGAAAACTGATGACATGGCAAGACTGAAAAAGCAGAATCCAAGCCCGCTATTTTCCCCAGCGTTCTCAGGGCTGCTCCTGAAAGAGCCTGCAGGTCTGCATGGGTTCTTTAATTTTTTTTAAACAAATAACATTTTCCTACTTTTATAATGACAACATGTCTTGAATGCCATCTGTTCCTGCCATGTGTTAGGGCAACTCAGTGAGAAAATAGTATTTGGATGACTAATATTTAGCCTGCTCATAGTCTTTTTTAAACGGGTGGACAGCTTTCCTGGAGATAACATTCCAAGATCCAGGGCAAGTCAGTGGGATGGGAGAACTGAAGACAATGCTGGTTGTTCTCCCAACATTTCTTAAGCAACTACAATGCGCCAGGCAGTGTGCTGGGACTAGAAATATCAAGACAAAAGGGTCTCTGTAGGCTGGGGAAGACAACATGATAAGTGCCATGACTGAGCTATGCAAAGGATGTTCTCGGAACATTCTAAGAGGGGACCTGTCACTGAGTCTGCGCGTGTGTGTCTGGGAATGTGGGAGGCTGTGGGGGGCATAGTATGGTGTTCCAGAGTTTCCCTGAAGGAGAAAAATCTGATGGGAGTCTAGCAGGACTGGCAGATACCAGCTACTTATAAAATAGTAGGGGGTGGGGGCTCATCAATCTCAGGAGCTCAGCCTGAGGTGTCAAGGAAACACATTTAGTCTTCCATCTGTTTTAACTGGACCACAGAGCAAGAGCATTCAAAGAGCACTCAATATCACTAATAAGTTAAACACCATTTCCTGGGCATCCTGAAATGGTTGATTCACAAGAATTGATTGCTCATCCCCAGACCAGGTGAAGTGGGGGTACGAGAGAAGATAGCGTGGTCCCTGATGGCTGTCACCATGTCCCCTCAGGCAAGGATTAGATAGCAATGTGAGGTGGTGTGTAAAATGTGGGGGTCCATTTGTGCCGAAGGAGCCACTATGTCCTATGTTAGTCTGAGGCCATGAAGTTGCTATGCATTTTCTTTTTTAAGCCTAGTTATTAAAGGATCTAGTGCGGCAGTACCAGAAAAAGGCTCTTGAGGCCTCCTCCTGAGTCTAAAGGTCAATATCTCCACTGTGCTCTTAAAGGACTAAGGTTAAACTATTTATAATTAACCATTGTAGATTTTCTGTTTTATTTTCTTCCTGGAGGTGTTTAGGAGTACCTGTCTGTTTTTAATGCATAGGAATGCATACCAGCTACCCATTGTAAAACTGCTTTTCTTCCATTCCACCCCCAGAAAGAAAATGCTTTCAAGGTATAACTTCCATGCTCTCGAAATCATAACTATCTGCGGTGAGGAACAAGTTTCCATATGTGGCTATAACACCCCCAAGGTCTTTCATGTACAATGGAGGAACAAGGAACCCTACATCAACCAAAGAGAATAAAATACCCCCTCTCTCCTAGAACTTGGAGGGCCACAAAATCATATGAACATTAATACTACTATTGCTAAACAGTAGTAAATGCCCCCCACACGCCAGACCCTCTATGAAGCATAATAATTCATTGAATCTACCCAGCAACCCTGCAAGCTAATATTGTATTTACTTCGTCGATGTGAAGACAGCTCAGAGAGGACACTTGACCAGGTCAAGATCATACAGCTAGAGGTAATGACACTAGGTCACCAACTGAGGTTTGTCCAGTACAAAACCAAGGCCCTATCACATCACCACCCAGAAGTAAGTCAAGGAGCGCCTGCAGGCTGTGCTTGGCAATGCCTACTTTATGTGATGGTGGTGTGGGTCTGGGGCCACTTTGATGGCCATGAAACTCAGCAATTATACCCTTGGAAATCCTTGAAATTCTTTCTCTTGCCCCCCCTTATCGTGGGCAGCTGTCCCTACCATGTCTTAGTCTTATCATTTATCTTTCCTACATTCAAGAGAATGAATGTCCACCAGCTCTGGCTCTTTGCTGGGTTCATTCAACAAGTACTGACTGAGCATGTATTGTGTGCCAATGTCTTCCTAGGAAAGCACTGGAGAGGAAACCAATGAGGTGAGACTCGACTAATGCAAAACTGGCTAACATCACTCTTTCGCGTGTACTGGTCACCAAATTGCAATGCCAGGAAGGAGGGGCTCCCCCACAGAGATAGCATTGCAGAGACAGCGTTAGATTCCACAGAGACAGACTCAGTCCTACAAGACTGCCTGGATCCCACTCACCACCCTCTCCCACTTCAGATGTCAGTGCAAGTCCGGGTGGGTACCTACACTTCTGAACAACTGGTTATAAATCAGAGGTTCCCATAAGCCCTCCACAGTTTCCATTAATTTGCCAGAGTGACCCACAAAACTCAAGAAACATATATGTAGCAGATTCCAGGTTTGGAGGATAAAGGGTATGGAGGATAAAGAATACAGATGAACATCCAGGTGGAAGAGACGTATAGGGCGAGGTATGGGGAAAGGGTGAGACCCTCTGTGCTTTCTGAGAGCACCACTGGCCCCAGATTTCCAGGTTCTCACACCAGGAAGCTCTCTGAATCCCGTCCTTGAGTTTTTATGGAGCCTTCATAACACAGGCATGATTGATTACATCCTCGGTGGCATGTGATTAACTCAACCTCCAGTTCCTTTGCTCCACCTAGAGGGGATGACACTGAGTTTCAACCCTGGAATCACTAAGCTGGTTCCTCTGCCAGGCAGCCCTTGTCCTCTGGTGGAGTCCAGAAGTCCCTCATTAACATGACAAAAGAGCCCGATCACTCTCAACATTTAGGAAATTCTGAGGCTTTTGGGAGCTGTGAGCCTGGAACTGTGATGGAGACATCTCCATAAAAGGGGGAGGTACCATTTTCCACCCACACTTAACTAAGGGTGGAGCTGAGCAGCCAGGGGAGCCTGTCACACAGAAGGCAGGTGAGCTCAGGAAGAAGAGAAGAAGAAAGAAGAGGCCTTGTTCCTGTGCCCTGGAAATGTTTATACCCTGGTGCTGCTGCGAAGACATGGAAGGAGACATGTGGCGGGGACACAGATAGACACGCGAGGGTGACAGATGCCGGGGAGGCTGACAGCCGCAGCCTTTATTTTGATTTTGCTCCTTTTGTCCCAGCTTTTTGGGACTGGCTTCAGAATCCCTTTCCTATGGGTCCCTGCCAGAAGATGCCTTAGAACTTGTGGCAACTTTTCAGGTCTCAGCAGCTACTTCTTCCATCTGACCCTGTTTGGCTGGGCATTTGCCCACTGGGGGATGGGTAATTTGGGTGCTTTAATAGGAAACTATTATTCTTTTTTTTCTTCTCTTTCTAGGCCCACTAACTAGGCCCACACAGTCTGCTTTGCCTTTGTGCATCTGAATGGTTTGGAGGTCCCTGGGTATCCCTCTGTCACACACTAACAGAACCATGAATGAAGACCAACTACGTATCAGAAATCCACTGGTAGGGATTTCTTGATCATGCTTTCTAGCAGTCCCTGTGATTCCTTATCATTTCCTGCAAGTCCACATGCCCATCTCCTATGGTTCCCAGGCAGAAAGTTCTGGAATGGAAGCAGGTGGTCTATCTCACAGATGAGGACCAAGCCTCTTCCAGAGGTTAAGTGACCCATCTGTGGCGGCTCCACATGGAGAACCAGGCTGCTCTGCCCTAGCTCCTGTCACTGCCTCTCCACCCCTCCTCATTCTCACACTTTACCTGGACTCTCTGTGCCTCACTTTCCTCATCCATAAAGTGGGGAGAACAATGGTTTGCTGGGAAGAGTAAAGAAGGTAATACATGTAAAAATCCTTAGGCAAGCACCTGATGTAGTAATTACACAAGCCACACTTGGTCCCAGTATTTAGCTGCTAACAGAACGACGACTGCTACAACTATGCTGCTCACACAACCAATGAAAACAATTATAAAAAAATGTGCAAATGCACTACATGAGCACAAGCACTTGCTTGCAAATGAAAGTGTGGCATGGGGCAAAGAAGTGATGTAAAATAAGGCCGCCCAGACTTGGTTGTCTTTGATACCCACTTCTGACTCTTCATGTTTCGGCAATTAAGTTTCAGAGGGGACTCTGTGATGGACTACATCCCTGAGGATTTCACACGAGGGAAAGACAGAGAAGCAGATGCCCAGGCTAAGTGAGGCTACGACTTGATGGCAGCCAGGAGGAGGAGAGGGGAGGGAATAAGAAAGAAGAGAAGCAATTTCTTTTTGCCAGACCTGCTAACACCAGTGTGCGATTTAATTCTAATAACTGTCATGGGAGACAAGTGGTGGTGTCCCCATTTTACAAATGAGGAAATTGAGACTCAAGGAAATTAAACAAATTGTCAAGGTCACCAAATGGGATGGGATTTTAACATAGACATTTTACTCTCAAGCCCATGCTTTTTCTACCTCACTGAGAAAACCATCTTCCTCTGGGGAGTGTGACAGGGAAACTGCTTGTGATTTTCCCCTCTTTGAACAATCAGAGCACTTATTGCCTCTAGCTTACACACACACTCACACACTCATTCATAGACACTCAAACACCCACATTCACACCCATCCCGTCACACCCACACCAACACAACACCCTTACACATATATTCTCATACACACTCACACACAGCATGCACTGCATTACCTGTGCACCTGAGTGCTGGCAACAATCAGGAGTGAGTGTCCTAGTGGTAAAGCCCCCAACACAAGCCTCGTGCATCATGTCTATGTGTCTATGAAAGGTCTCCTGGAGAGGAGAAGCTGGACATACAAGAGAGGGGAGGAGACAAGAGTTGCTTAGGACCAAAGCAGAGCCACGCCCCTGGGGATATACCTGGTCATAGTCCCCTGGAGCCCGGTCTGAGTTCCGAGTTCCCGGTTCTGGACACTCGTGACCAAATCTGGCCCTTTACTGGGCAGCTCAGGTAGGGGCTAGCCTGCGAGCTCCTGCATGGGCTCGTTTCTTGGGTAAAAGGAATGAACCCAGAACCGTGGAGCTGTGGTCCTCTTCTGCCGGAGAAGCAGAGAGAAGGATGAAGCTGCCATTCAGAGAGAAGACATGTGCACAGTCTGGATATTGTAGAGGTGCATCACACATGCTCACTGGGTCTTAGGAGCCACAATTCTGGGAACCAAATCCTGGTTCCGCCACAATGCTGGGAACCAAATCCTGGTTCTGCCTCTTACAATCAGTGTGACTGCAGAGATACTGTTCAAACTCCCTGTGCCTCAGTTTCCCCTTCTATAAAATGAGGTGGCCAGTGCCTTCCCCAGAATCCCATCACCTGCTGCAGCATAGCGTGAGACACGTTATACACTCTCTATGAATTATAGCTACGTTCTAAGGTTGTCCCTCTATTTCACTCTGCTGGGTTTTCCATCTCTATGTCTCTGACATCTTGGATACCTTTTCTTCCTCTTTTCAGAACTCTCAGAGGCCCAATTGCTACTTGCAACACAGCAAATCAAAGCCCTCTCAGTTGTTGGCAGAGACCTGACTCCTCAGCTGCATCTGCTTGAGAATATTTATCAGTTCCTAGCCCGACACACACACCTGCCTTTTCCTAAGTGACACCCAGGCCCCAGCACATCTTCAAGCACAGACCTCACTCTCCTCTGATGCAGAGGGGGCTCTGTGTTTTTGTTCTCTTTGATTCTTGAGGCTTCTTATTAACTTGGTACAGGGCTGGGGATATTAATGTCCTCCTATTGTCAAGAACATTCTCCAAAGTCATGAATAATCATGTTGTCATGCCAGTGTGACTTAAAAAACAAAAGGTGCAATTTATGCAAGTTTTAAAGTAACTTTTTCAAAAGAGTTCAACCAATGAAGCTGTCAGACTGTCAAAATGTAACCACCAGACTAGATCCTTAGCTGCTACTTATGAATTTTCAAAGGACTTTAGCACATTTTTAATTGGAGTTTTTTCAGCCCGCCTGCAAATCAAACTGTTTGGCGAGTGCCGTTCATTGAGTGGGGTAGCAACATAAAGCTGGGTTGGTGGGAGGGGTGAGTGGAAAACCAACTTCAATGAAGGCCACCTTTCAGGTGCAAGGCCTAGGGTCAGAGTCAAGGTCATTCGGATGATGAATACAATTAATTAATTAATATTATAGGCAAGGCAAGAAGAGCAAGGTGCCAACCAGCCTGGGTACATACGGGTTCTTAATAATTGTTAAGATTTTCATTGCACTTCTCAGAGCACTTACACATAGCTCAGTTCATCCACCCTCCCAGCAGTGCTTGGAAGAAGATGCTTGTTCTCATCTTCTTACAGACGTATAAGCAGATTTCCAGATCTTGGGCGGCCCTTTTCCCAAAGCCTCTTGACTTGACTAGGTGGGACTCTTCCCAGCCAAACACATCAGGCTCCTCTGTCCCATTCTCTCACCCCTATGGGGAAGAGGGAGAGAGAGAGGGAGAGGGAGGAAGAGGAGAGGAGGGGAAGGGAGAGGAGAGGAGAAAAGAAGAGAAAAGAAGAGAGGAGAGGAAGCTCAGGTCCTCTTCCTAGACATAAAGAGGTACCTGGATGGTTCTTGTTCAAGCTGGGATCTCAATGGTAAAGGCCAAGCCTACAGTCTAGGGGGTAAGTCCAACTTGGGGAAATAGGGTGGGCGATGTTCTTGAATTCACTTAGCAGCACACCTGAGTCAGGTGGTCTAACATAGGTTTCATCATTAATAAAGCTGACATTTTGGTCTCAGCTATTTGACTCATGGACAGATCTCTCACTTAATTTTATTTCAATTGGATAATATGCAGGAGATGGAGTGTATGGGAAGCTATGCATTAACCCCCTCAAACACAAAAAAGAAGAATCAAATTTAAGATTAAATAATGAGACTGTTATTTATTGCACCCATATTTATTGGATGTCTCTTAAGTGCCAGGGCATAGGATTTAAAATGAAGAGTTCTAACTAAGCACATATTGTAATGGTGGAGAAAGACAGTCAACAATTGAACACACAATTACATGGTAATCAGGGCTAAGTAAAGAAGGACAAGACAGGAGGTCAGGAGATAACTAGTGGGGGAGAGGTGACATAGTCTTGTCTGGAAATTGAAGGTTATTTTCTCTGAACAAGGGTCATTTAATCTGGGCTCTGAGACTGGCCAAAGAGTTTATGGGGACAGGGGTCAAAGATGATCCTGGGAAAGGTTTCCTGTGAACCTGAAAGGGGGCAGATGTGGTTGAAACAGAAAAATGCAGGATGGGACATGTGTTAAAAGAAAGCAAAGACTATGCATTGGAGCAAAGAAAGTTTGTTCAATAAATGGTGCTGGGAAAACTGGGTCGCTACATGCAAAAGAATGAAGCTTGACCACTACCTCACACCATACACAAAAATCAACTCAAAATGGATTAAAGAACTAGACATAAGACCTGAAACCATAAAATATATAGAAGGACATATAGGCGAAACACTACGTGATTTGCACATCAAAGACATCTTTACAGACACCTCACCCAAAGCAGTGATAGTGAAGGCAAAGATAAACAGCTGGGACTACATCAAATTAAAGAGCTTCTGCACAGCAAAAGAGACAATAACAAAAACAAAGAGAAACCCCACCAACTGGGAGAACATTTTTGCACCCAACACTAATGATAAAGGACTGATCACAAAAATCTGCAAAGAGCTGATGAGACTCAACAACAACAAAGAAAATAATCCAGTCAAAAAATGGACAGAGGAGCTAAAAAGAAACTTCTCTGAAGAGGAAATGCGAATGGCCAACAGGCATATGAAAAAATGTTCAACATCACTTGCAATCAGGGAAATGCAAATCAAAACTACCATGAGATACCATCTTACACCAGTGAGAATGGCACATATTAAAAAAACTAGCAACAACAAATGTTGGCGAGGGTGTGGAGAAAAAGGAACTCTTCTGCACTGTTGGTGGGAGTGCAAACTGGTCCAACCACTATGGAGAGCTGTGTGGAGATTTCTGGACCTACTAAACATAGAACTTCCACAGGATCCAGCAATTCCACTCCTAGGTATTTACCCAAAGAACACAGAAACATCAATTCCAAAGAACATCTGCACCCCTATGTTTATAGCAGCACTATTTACAATAGCTAAGCTTTGGAAACAGCCCAAATGCCCAAAAATAGATGACTGGATCAAGAAGATGTGGCACATATATACCATGGAATATTACTCAGCATTCAAAAAAGATAAACACATGCAATTTGCAGCAACATGGATGGCGCTGGAAGGGATCATGCTCAGTGAAATAAGCCAAAAAGAAAAAGAAAAATACCGGATGGTCTCACTCATAGCAGGAATCTAGAAAACTTAAATAAGGGACCAGGAAAATGAATAACTATAAGAAAGTGAAAATCAAAATCAACAAAAACTATGAACCAGAGACACTTTTTGGGGGGTGGGGGGCGGAAGGGGAGGGACTGGGGTCAGAATGGGGGGATTGCAATTGTATGGGGAATATAAAAATAAAATTTATTAATTAAAAAAAAAAGCTGGTAAGGCAAGCCTGTTGTGCAGGATCTTGTGGATCAGATGTAGAACATTCTAGTTTTCCACTATATTAATGGGAAGGCATTGAAAGGTTTTTAAGCAAGAATGGAAATTCTATGGGGACTATACCTGAGGAGATGGGGGGAAGCAAGTATTGTTTAAAAATGAACAATGATGTAAAAAAATAAGAAAAAATTAACAACAGCAAAAAAGAATGGGATATGCTGAGCTTTGGGTTTCAAAAGGACCCCTGAGGCCACTATGTAAAGAATGGGTGAAAGTAGAGCATGAACAGAACAGAAGGCAGACACCCAGTTAGGAGGCCATTACCATAGTCCAAATATGATTAGTAGAGACAGTTACAGTGGCGATGTTTTGGGTATCTTAGTTTAAATTGCCCCAAAGCAACTCTGAGATTCCAGTACGAGGGGAAATTAGAGGAAACACTGTCTGGCACTGAGGAAAAGAGGGAGGTCAATGAAGGTGAGTAATCTAGCTATGCTGGGTAATGAGCTTGAACTTTCCAGAACACATGCCAGCACTGTCTAGTGGAAATACGATGCAGGCCACATAGTTATTCTAAAAGCTCATAGTCATCACATCAAAAAACACAAAAGAAAACAGTTAAAATTATTTTTTGGAATACAGATTTTCTGGCCTAAATTATCCCAAAGATTGTAATTTCAACGTATAGTTAAAATAAAAGTTGAGCTATTTGACATGCATTTTTTTATACTAAATCTTTAAAATCCAATGTCTATTTCACAGAGCGTATCTGAATTTGAAAACCAAACTGTCTGTGAAAATACCTGATCTGTGTTTAGATTTCCTGAAACTTAGAGTTCAAAGAGTAGATTTATGTACCTAAGTTGTACTAATATTACGTTTCCCAATAGCTGACTTGAGTGCCAGTATTTCAATGAGTGTCCATGGAGCTTGTGACTCTGAGTGTCCTGGTTCAGGGACTGGTGTGCCAGGCACACAGGCCATCCTTTCCAGACACCAGGGATGGATCAGACAAGCACCAGATCCAGTGTCTTGTGGGAGTCAAGCTCGGTGGGCTGACTCATAGGCTGGTGCTGGGGCATGAGCTGTTTTGCATGGGTACCCTGCTTTCTAAGGACAGGACCACTCTGGATGACTTAGATGATAAGATCTTACAGGATTTCATGCTTTGTCAGGAGGTTTTTGTTCCATCAGGTTAGATAAGATTGCAGAAAATGTGCCTTGACCACATGGTAATAGTCCTGTTAGCTTTAAAGCACATCTAACACCTTTACACAGAGGAAATATCCAGGACTCAACCATTTGTTCAACCTGAAGTTGTAAAACATTGGCATTTTCCCAAGGCTTGTGCTAGGAACAGGGGCCCAGCAGGGGGCAGACACTGTTTCTGCTCCCACTGAGGATGAGTCAATAAATGATCAGGATAGAATATACTAGAAAGTATAAAGGGGGGAAATCACACAAATGAGGCAAATGAGGTGTCATGCTTAGACTGTGCAGGAGGAGATGGGGAAGGATTCCTGGAGGAAGTTACCTCTGAACTGAAATTACTGAGGGAATAGGAGTCCCAAAGCCCCATTTTCCCCATCATGGAATTAAGCAGGGTCCCCAGGAGTCATGGAACCCAACTTCCTGCCCCTGGAAGGCTCTGCCAGTTGGTTGAACTGGACACCTTTTAATACACAGCAAGATCAAGAGAGTTTGTGGTGGTAAATCTAGGACTTGGGACTGGGGGAAACTGTAAACCAGTAAGTGGTCAGAGCCAGGGAGGGGCTTTCACTGGAGCAAGGGCACAGCTAAGTTTGGGGCGGGCAGGTTATGGGAACTGTTTTCCTTTTTCTGAAAGAGGGACAAAGATAAATGGGGAGTAGTGGCTAGCATGAGAGCCTTGCTGAGAGGCTTGGGGCTCCGTGCCTGTCTAGGAATCTTGTTCTGCCCCCCCTACCCCCACCCCGACAGCATTCTAGCCTGCAAATGAACACAAAATGCTTTTTATTTTTTATGTAATAATTTTCTACCCAGAATGATTCATTACAAATTTTGGTTCATGAGATACATTAATATTGATTAAGAAACAGGTGCTCTCAGATTCAATTAGCAAAACTGCAATTATTCACCGAGGGTTTTGCTGGAAAATTGGGGAAAATATGCAGGTGTGCAAATGAGCCCTACCAGAAGGCACTGCAGTGGGGCTTGAAAAATGCCTCCCCCTGGCAGTACTTTCCTCACATTATCCTCTGTTTGGGTGACAAATGAAGTTGCCATTTCCACCTAACAGTGATGATGAACATCTATGGCTTAAGAGTCAACTGAACTTCACACTTGGAATCAGACTCCCAAGTCAGGATTTCCCAAATTTCTTGCTGAATCCCTGCTTGTGAATATATAAATTCACTGCAGAGTTTATGGAGTTCAGGTGAGGGACTAAGAAATTGTAGCTTACAAAGAAACTCATGACCTTTGTTATGAGACAAGTTTGGGGAAGGCTGGATCTGACTGGGGCTGTGAAATGCCCCCTGCAGGGATGGATGATGCTAGAATATGGGGGTGATCTCTACCAGCACTTTCTGGTGGTAGACTTTGCCATATGTACTTTGCCATATGTACTATCCCAAAATTTGTCTCTGAGGATTCTTAGTGAATAGGGATCTAATACAATAAGCATAGAAACAAGGAGAAATCATCATTATTTGCCAATGAATACTATTTTAATAAGAGAGGGAAAAAAATAGCTTTGGGATTGTAATCATGGAGAGCCAACCTAGACTTCTTGAAATTCTTTCAATCAAAATCTCCCTTGACAAGAGACAACAGTCTTACTTAGATGCCTCCCTGGATAAGTATATTTCTAACTGCTGACCCTCTGCCAAAGATAGCAGAATCTCAAATAAATTTTAGGACAGGAAGGACATTCCAGATAACCTAGTCCAATCCCTTTCCAGTACAGATGAAGGCATGCAGGCCTGGAGATGTGGAGAGACTTGCCCAAGCTCACTCAGGTGATAAATGAGAGCCCCCCAGGATGGGAAGAGTGATACCATGTTTCCTGAATCTTGGCTTCTAGTCCCCAGTGCCTTTCTCTGGCTCACCGCACTGCCTCTCATGATCTGGCTATAAAATGTTAGGAAGCAGGGGAGACTGGAAGCTAGGAAGAAATTCAATTTGAGAACCAAATATGGCCAAAGAATTGGGTGGCATGATGAGATGCAAAGATATACAAAATTAGGTCCCTGCCCTTGAGGTCACACAGACATGTAAATGAGCAACTGAAACATGTGACAAATGTAAAAGTGGACGCATACCTAGTACAGTGGTAACTCCAAGAGAAAGCAACTACTTGAGATATCAGGGAAATCATTTTAGAAAATTTTGAGTGAAAAATCACAGCCCATCATGCCTCAGTGAAATAAATGGTACAGGACACAGAGAAGAGCACATATAGGAGCCTGGAGGTATGAATACTCTAAGCAGCAAAGTAAAGATTTTCTATGAAGAGTAAGGAAGTAAAGATTTTAGATTTTGTGGGCCATATCTTTCCTGTGACAACTGCACAAACTCTGTAGTTGTGTGGCTGAGCCTGAGCCAATGATAACAAGATGTCCTGTATAACATTCCTCAGGGCCACAATAATGGACAACTCAAGGATCACCGAAATATTTCTGTTCCTTTAGAAGATATTGATAACATCAGTGCCTGATGAACACCCATGGACCATTTTCAACTGATAATGCAGATGAGAGGAACTAGTCCAGAAATGCATCAATATTCTTATGGTTGACTGCCTCTAGACTATCTGATTTCCTTCCAGACCTGAGAATGAGGAAACCTTCCCCACATCCCACACTTCTCATTCCTATCCTCCCTATATTATCTTTCTTCACTTCCCATTTGGGAAATAATTTATTTAAAAAATTAACTTTTGTTCTCCCATGTCATAAGTCAATAGAGGGTTTTGTGTGTGTGTGTGAATAATCTTGTGGTTCAGAGTCTGGCTTTCTGAGCATAAGTGATACAACCTGGTTTGGTTGGTAACAGTTGTAGTATAAAAGCTACCACAGAAAAATAGAAGACAAATGGCCATGGACATATTCCAATAAATTAGGCCTGAGTTAGATTTGACTAGTGGACTATAGTTTGCTGACTCCTGCTGTAAAGTACATATGAAATATTGTGACTTATAGGAAATAAATATATTTGACCATTCAGATGACCAAAATATATTTTCTATAGATATTTGGTCTTCATTCACAGTTCTTGATTTTCACAGCTCCCAAGGACCTCAGAATTCCCCAAGTTTTGAGAATATTAAAAGTGTCTCTTATGCCAATGAAGGTAACTTCAGGAAAAGACCTGAGTGTGGGGGCTGGCTGCCAGAGAAATCAACTTGTGATTAGCAGGTTGGAACTTCCAGTCCCACCACCCTGACTCCCAAGGAGGAGAGAAGGGCTAGTGGTCCATTTTAATTGTCAATGACCAAAGATTTAATCACTCATACCTAATCTACTGAAGTCTCCATAAAAGCCCAAAGGGAGAGGCTTTGGAAAGCTTCCAGTTGGAAATGGATGAAGATTTTGGGAGGATGGCATGCCAGAGAGGGCATGGAAGCCTGGAGACTTTCCCTCACACCTTGCCCTGTGCACCTCCTCTTCCATCTGGCTGTTGATAATATCTTTTAGTACTCTTTGCAGCAAATCTGTTACCTAGTGAGTAAATGGGTTTTCTGAGCTCTGTGTGCCATTTGAGCAAATTAGTCTAACCTGAGGAGGGTCCTGGGAACCTGATTTATAGCCTGTTTTTTTTTTAGAAACATAGGTAACAATCTGGGCTTGTGACAGGCACCTGAAATCTGAGGAGAGTATTATGGGAATCTCCCATCTGTAGCTGTTCTGGTCAGGACAACAGGTAACTGCGTGAAGCTTCTGAATGCCTGAAGTAGAGGGTGGTCTTAGGAAGCCTAGCCCATAACCTGTGGAATATAACACGAGCTTTGAGTAGATGATTTTAGAGTTGGGTTGAATTCTCTAACAACCTGCTGGTATCTAAGAATTGCTCGTGGGTGTGGGTAAGCCTGCATATACTTGGAAATTGGTTTCAGGAACATGTAATATATGTCGTAAGTCATTCAAAATGGTTGGAACAAAGAGTCTGGGAGGAAGAACTAGGAAATGAATGTGACAAAAAATGAATCTCATCAACTTGGTAAAAAAAGATCTAAAGGTGACTTATATGGTAAAGATATCTTGAGCAAGCACCTTGCTTATCTTCTCTGAGCCTCAACTTCCTCATCTGTGAAATGGGAATGAAAGTAACTCCCTGGAAGAGCTATTGTGGATATTTCCTGAGGTAAATCTAGTACAATTCCTGGCATTTGGTCAGTGCTATAAAATGCTAGCTGCTTTTGCTGCTGCTTCCTTCACAAGTAAGGTGCATACAGAGATGGGGACCTGGAGTTGTCAGGGGTTCAGAACAGATTCACTGAGCAAGGTGCCTATTTCCTCTGGCAGGATAAATAAGGAAGATGCAGTTTGGCTGTAAGTTCAGAGGGGCTGTCTTCAACAAGCTAGGCCTTCTGGGCACTTAGGTCAATCGCTTCTTATTTTCTATACTTACTTGCATTTACCCAAATGGAAAGTAATTTGTTCATTTTCTGCACCGGACTGTTAGCTCCTTGAAAGTGAATCATTCCTCTCTGCATCTGCGAAGAACTCAATGATCTTTGGACGGACAACTTTCTGTCATTCTATCTGACTGAGACACCCTCTTTTCTTCTCCCCTTTAAGCACCACTTTCATCCCTGTGCCATACAGACCTTCGCTTTTAGAACAATCCTGACATGTGACATCTTTGGAATTCTTATGATGGGCCAGGCATTATCCTTAACAATTTATAAACATTATTTCAATCTGATTTTGGTAGGTAGTCTATAACAATATAGTTATACAACCATTAGGTAGGCATTAGTATTACTGCTATTTTACTGATGAGGAAACCAGAGTTCAGAATTCTTACTCCAAATTTATAGTTAGTTAGTGACAGGGCTGGGATTTGAACCAGACTGGTTGGATTCCAGTGCCTAGACTTGTGCCATGAAAGGATATGCTTTTTGTGCCTTGTCTTTTGATGGTCCAAGTTATCCCATTAAGTCAGTCTCTTTCCCCAACCAGACTGTGCTTCTGAATATTTTTTCCTCTCCATACCCACTGTAATGTGGAAAAGTTGACATTTATTAAATATCCAAAGACTTAACTTGAAAAGACCTTTGTCCCATGATCACCCGGATTGTTCCAAAGAACGCACTACTAACTCCTTCTGGCCTTTGGGAATTGCTGCTCCTTTGACATATGGCAAGAATGGAAATATTTTTCTCTGTTTATATGCTAAACAGCATTATAACAGCTGCCTGAAAATACAGGCCTGCCATCCATCACGCCAGCACCTGGATACTGTAATCACAGATGACAAGCCAGCTCAGAAGTGCATTCTCTCTGCGGAGCAGGCCTGATCTAAGGCATCTTCTTGGAGAAAACACTTGCTCAGTCAAATTGAAATCAAGGTCCTCTGGGCTGGAATCTTCCTTTTAACAATGACGGGTGATGTGTCAAACATCGGCCCATTCTTTTCAGATAAGAAAAGGTTCCGCCAGCTCACCCCATCTCTTCATTCTCCATGGAAACAGCACACATGATGGACGAATGTCAGTTTTCAGATGATCTGGATTCCATCCCCTTTGACCAAGGGGAGCTTTCCTCTCTTCCAGTGTGTATGATCTTGGCAGGAAAGCAATTCCAGTGCCTGTCTCCCACTCTGGAAGCCTGCGGCTTAGGTCTTTGCAACGTTCTCAGGTACGGCCAGCAGGCAGGACAATGAATTTCAAGTATCAGACAGCAAATGGCAGGCTGGTGGAAGCCAGCTTGTCCCCTCAGTGGCAGAGCAGTGACAGCAGCAGGGATGTCACAGTGTTTGATGGCCTCATGGCCAGAGGCAACTGTTCGGGTGCTTGCTTGGCATCCTTTGTTCCAAGTCCTCAAGCATCCTGCCAATATCTTTCCAATAAGTCTCTTGTTTGTTTAAAATAAACAGTTCCTACTGCGTGACAGAGTTTGTAATGCACGATTTTATGGATAATGTCCCAACTAACTGTAATCTATAATATTAACCTCTTTTCCCAGAGTTGCTTCATTGGCAGATGGAAAGCCATTATTTTCTTCCCTCCATCTTTCTGCTCTCTTTCCTTCCCTAGCCCTCTCCCCAACCCTCTCTCTCCCTCCTTTTCTCTTTCCTTCCCATTTAGGGATGATGCTAAAATGATGCCCCCAAAAGCAGGCACGAAATTGGCAATAAATACTTATGGAAGTGGTCCTCTAGAGCAGTATGAAAGCTAGTGTTGTCTTTGCTCCCTGCTATCTCCTTGAAATGTGGAACAGTCTTAGCACACTGAGTACTCAATCGATACTTGATTGCCTCATGAGTTCATTTTTTAATACCTATTAATAGCTAGGTAGGTAAAAATGCAGGTACTTTAACACTGAGTTTTTTTGACTGTGTGATTCCATTTATATGAACTGTAAGGTCAGGCAAAACCAAATGAGGGGGATTCTCAACCAGGGGTGCATCCCCACGCTCCAATGGGGGACACCAGGAGATAGTTCTGGTTGTCACAGCTTGGGGGTGTATGCTGGCATCTAGTGGGTGGGTACCAGGACAATGCTAAACATCTGACAGTGAAGGCAGCCCCCTAGCAAAGAATTAGCCAGCCCCAAGTGTCGTTATTGCTGAGGTGAAGAAGCCCTGTCTGCGATGACAGCAGTCAGGAAAGTAGTTGCCACATGTGGAGAGCTGGCTGGAAGAGGCACTGGGGCTCTCTGAGATGGGGTGTCCTATGTCTGATACAGTAGCCTCCAGGCATCTCACATTTGTCTCTACTACAAATCCCCACATGGGCTATTATCGTCTCCATTCTACAGATAAAGAAACCCAAACTCAGCAAGGTGAAGTTGCTTTCCCAACATCTCAGAGACAATTTCAGAGTAAAATGAAATCCCCAGGAAGAATTCCTCAGCCCCATCTCATGCTATTCCCACAACCTGAGGCAGGTAAGGACAAGAGGAGAGAAGGGAGAGAAAGACTGGGAAGAACGAAAGAAGAGAAGAGAGAGCAATGGAGTGAAGAGAAGACCCGGTGGGTCCCCTTTCTGGGATAACTGAGGATCTCCTGAAATGTCCTTTCTTTCAGGCAAAGAGGAAGCAGGTGGCATGAGCCAGGCATGGCTGCTCTGAAGTGGGGACAGGGAGGCTGGTGTGTGTCCCCACTCAGAAAGCCAGCCAGAAGGTGGCCCAAGCCACTAGCATGAGAGCCCTCTGACCTGTGTGAGCCCTCTGAGCAGAGCCTGTCCCCTGGGCTCCTGGAGGGGCTGCTGCTCAGTGAACAGAAGGTTCCAGAGGTCAGGCCTTCTGCAGAGGCGGGGTGCAGGGGGACAACACAAGAAGGGACAGGCTTCATCTGGCAGGCAACCCTGTGTAACCACTAACTGGATTTACTTCTCTCTCTGCACGCCGCCAGCCCTGCCCAGGGGGTGAAGTAGTATTATTCTCTTTTTCAGACAGCCAAGTCAGCCAGACAGCTTTAGTGGCCCAGAACCAAATGCCAAACACAGACTTTAGGATAACTTCTCGGGGCAGCTGCCTGGACCCCAGGGAGCTGGTGAGCCAGACAGTGTGAATGCTGGTGCGGGGTGATGTCACCTTCTCACCCAAGAAGGAGGACCCCAATCCAGCCCTGCCTGAGACCCCGAGGCGAGAGGACTCCGTGGGGTTGCAGTTCTCATTAGCACCTGGTTCTGGAAATTAGGGAGGTTTTCATTTAAAAGGTGTTGGGTTAACTCAGCTTTCATCATGGTCTATAGTGGAGCATTTCCAAGGAATCCCGGTGCCCCCTCCAGGAAGCGCTGCCCCGGCCACGAGAGGGGCCTTAGAAGTGAACAGACCCAGGTTCCAGTCCTGGCCGGGGCTGTTAATTATGTGTGACTCTGGGCAAGTGACTTCACCTGCCTACAGCTCAGGTTCCTCTTCTGAAAACCTGAGCTAAAACCCTGTCGCTGGTACCATACCTCCAGACGGAACGTACAACTGTAGGATAACGAACTAAATCAAGTTTCCCTCTTTCTCCCCTTTTCCTCTCAAATTCAATGGGACACACAGGATGTATCATACAATTTACTTCTCAGCTGCGGCTGGTTTCCTAATAAGACATCCACATTATGGTAATACCGTGACGCTGTACTGATCTGCAATTCATTTTATGCTAGCAGGTTACCGCCTGCAACTTAAGTTGTGTGTGTTCACCACTAGCTTTCACGCGCCACGCCTGGCGTGTACTATCCTCTCTGCTTCTGCTTTCGCATGGAACACCCCAGTACCTGTTGCATGGTTTACAGCTCTCTGAGTTTAGCCCCCTGCCTCTGAGTGTGTGTACACAGTATTTCTCTGCTCAGGAGCCAGCTGCTCTGCCCACTCTCACCCCCTACCCCATTCCACCTGGCTGACATTTTCCCATGTTTCCTTGGGGCAGCCCTCACGCACCCCACCCTGGAATGTCCCCAAGCCTGTTTCTCATGCTGGGCACTCAGACACAGACAAATGATGAGTACTCCTTAAGCCCCCTCCCTCCAGTTGCACTGGCCATTTGCATTTTAAATGCTTAGTGTAGCTCCATCCAGCAAATGACTGGTTTTATCCACAGGATATATGGAGGAGAAGATTTACTAAAGGGGTTGCTGGGTGATGCCCCTAGCCTAACTCTTCTGAATGAGTTGTGTATCTCAACTTCTGGTCTCTCTGTTGCATCCATGGATAGCACCAGCAGTAGCCTTGCCTTCCTGGGTGAAACCTGGACAAGGGTTGACTCCTCAGCTGCCTGGGGTGGGGCCACTGGCACAATATAATTGGGTGATGCAGTGACTGGCCGGCTCATTCTCGGTGATGACCAGGGACCCTGGCTTAATGGCTGACCCATGAAGCCCCAGCCTGATTTCCCTTGTTTGACTGGGCCCATGAAGACTGTGTCACAGTGACAAGAAGAAAGAGGATGTTGGTGACAGCATGCCAGTCTAATGTGCTGATGCCTGCCTGAGGCAGGACAGTGCTCCTGTTGGAATTGTCTTCTGAGCTGCAAGTAATAAATCTCCAAATAAGTGACAGGTAACTGGGATTGTACCTCTTGCATAATGGTCCACCCTCCTTGCCTGCCACTTTCTTAGCTCGGGTGAGCATTCTTTCTCCTCTGCTACTTCTCTGATTCGAACACCACTGTCTTCCTGTATTTATCAAAAAGGGGATTGCAATTTATTTGCTGGCAAGCATATCTTCCCTATAAGGCTAAAAGGATTGTAAGGGCAGGGATTATTGGTTTGGGAACATAGTGGGCTTGACAACTATTTGTTGCTTTAAATGTGTGCTCATTTTTGCACAATGTATGCATTTTCATTTTGGTTATTGTTCTCATACAATTTCTACCCCCCTTATTTTGACCCTACTCCCTCCCCTCCTCCCCACTGCTGAAGTGTATCTCTGGTTTATAGTTGCTTGTTGATTTTGAATTATATAAAATAAAATAAATAAAATAAAATAGAAAAAAATAATAAGTAAATGTGTGTTCAGATAAACTTGATCTCAAATTTAGTCTGTTCTCATGAAAAGGCTAGATGAATGGGTGGAACACTTTTAAAGGTTCCTACAATCTTTGCATTTCCATCATATCAGCATTTGTTAACAATGCACTAAATGCCACTTAAAGTAATAACCAACATCTGTATAGTGTTTTGCAACACATCACCACTTTATATACATTATCTTCAATTTGGGGCAAGGAAAATTATCCAAGAGCCAATTTGCATGGAAGCAGCATAGCATATTGGTCAAAAGGACACACTTTATAGTGAAACAGACTGAAGTTGAACTCTAGGCTCCACCAGCATGTGATATGTATTTTCGGGCAACTTACTTGACTTCTTACATCCTCAGTTTCTGCATTTGTCAAATACAAACCAAGATATGTAACCCAGAGTGTTGTAGGAAGAGTGAGATTAGTAAGTACTGGAATACAGTCGCTGTGTGTGCACAGGAATGGTAACAACATAGTTGTCACTAGCAGAGACTAAGATCTAGGCAGAGCATTCATGATTTATCTACTTTACTCGTCAAATGATGCCTAAGAGCTTGTCATTTTGAATTTCTACTCAAAAGCAATTCATGTGATCAAATGACAATATGATAATAAAAGCTCATATATTTTTCTTCACTTACAAAGATACAATTAATATCCCATCTGTATATTCCTTTCACTGAAATGCACAGAGGTCAGCACATAGTAGGTGTTCAACTAATGTAGTTAAATGAAATCATCTGTGGCTATTTTGCTCCTTGTCTTGAATGTGCTAGACTTTCTGACTGTACTGGAAGGATGTTGACATGATTTCTGAATTGCCTGATACAACCCTATCTCTCTGGGCCACAACAGGGGAACTGTCCATGGTCAATAATCTAAGGGGGTCCATTTACTGTCCATAAGGAGATGGAGGTCTATGTCTGGGAGGCACCAACACTGTGCCACCAACTCAAAAGGTCAAATAAAAGTGAACTCTTCAAGGCACTATAGTAGAATCAACTCTTCTGGGTTAACTGCCAAATGAATAGTTTCCCATTTCCCCTTGTTAAGAGCCTGCTAACCTTTGAAGACAACATAAGCATTTCCATTTGGGGGAAAAATCTATTTCCTGTGTGATGTTGTATAACTATGTTTAAATCTCTATCTTGGAACCTATTTAATTCTATTTTGTATTGAATTGTGTGCACTTCTCTCTTTTCTACTTGGTGGTGAGTTCTTGAAAATAAACACTTATTTGTGTCTACATAGAGGAACAACATGCATGCTGAGAGAGGCTGGGGAGGGGGTGAGAAAATGAAAGAGAAATAAATGGGAAGAGGTTACAGTATACCCACTCCTATTTCAGAGTTATGACAGGGGCTTTATCAAAGGCATTTCTCACCAAAGAGACAGGTAGTCCCCAACTTTACCAAAGAGACAGCAGGCACAGAGAGGTTAAGTAACTTGCTCCAAATGATGAACACTGCAAATGGTGGAGCTAGAAATAAAGCCAATTTTGTTTGGTTTCAAAGCCTTTTCTTCTACTTTACCAGCTTCCTCCTAATGCTTTGCATATAATAGAGGCTCAGTGATCATTGAACTGTGACCTGATAAACCCAATAAAAGACAGGACATGTGATCATAGCTCACCATAATCAAATCCCATTCAGCAGCTTCAAAGTAGTTGAACACTGGAAGATTGGCAACAGCATATGTTTGTCAGAATAACAATATTGTGAGATGCCAGTTCATTTAAATAGGAAGCAAAGACTGAATTAATGAATGAAGCTTCATGTAGAAGTGCACCCTCAGTTGCTGGATATGAGCAAAACCATCATCATAATATGCTGCTAATTATGATCAAATCAAAAGTAAATTGACGGGAAGGTTATTAATTGCGATTTTATGTATCTGGAAAATTAAAAAAAAGTAGGAAAATAAGCACCAGGAGCAACAGATTCAATGCAAAGCCTGGTTCATATTATGCAGAAAGGAGCCATAAATCATGTATGAATGAACTTTAGGGATGATCAGTGTCTCACCGGACTGCCATTACTACAACTATAACAATATCTTCTGTTTACAAAGCTTTTTGTAGTTTAAACAATATCTCAACCCCCTCATAAACTTTATTCCTCAAAGCAACACTCTATGACACACATTGCCATCCTGTTTTACAAGTTGGTATGCAGAGGCTCAGGGGTTCAGGCACCTTGCCCAGGGTTGCCCGTGGTTAATGGAAAAACAGAGAATACAGATCTTCAAAGGAACTGATTTTCTTCCAAGAGTTTTGTAGTTCCTGTTGAGGTCCACAGAGAGAGACTGGCGGCTGCAGTCACTTTATTTCTATCTTACATTCTTTCATCTTCCTTTCTCTCTCCATGATCCATGCTGGGGAGGACTAGCATACCTCACATTTGAGTCCCCCTCAGATGAAGCAAGAGGAAATGATGCTTCATCATTTGAAACACACCTGGGGTGGGGGTGAGGATGAGGAGAACCATGGATCCTAAACTTTTTAAAAATATTTTTCGCTGAAGTGACATCGACTATGACATTTCACAGGTTTCAGTTGTGCATCATTATGAATCAGTGTCTGTGTATATTACATTACGTTCACCACCAAAAGTCGAATTCCATCCATCACTGTGCAATTGACCCCTTTCACCTGATTTATCCCGTCCAGTCCCCCTTCCCTTTTGATAACCACTAACTTTGGTCCATGAATGACTTACAGAGTTTGAATTTCCTGGCTACTTCCTCTGGGTCCCTGGCCACTTGGGGGACCATTTCAAAGAAGCAAAAACAAAAGTTTCTATTATGAAAACCATGTGGTTGTAATATCCTGTAGTGGAAATGGGCCCAAGATTATTTGTTTGCTCCCACTCATTAGTTATGTGAAACGTACATTTAAAATTCCAAGAGTCACCACTCATGGGAAAAAGGAGGAAAGACTACAGATTGAAACAAAATTGGGTCAAAGTTGGAATCATAATTATTGATAATCTTTAATTTGGTGCAAATTTATTACTCTATCCTTTGGGAGACTGAATATCCCACAGAAAACCAGGTTTTGCCCTGTGCTGAAAGTATTCACAGAGATGGAAGGATCCAACAAATGGTTTCTGACTGCAGGTTGGGCTTAGAGAAATTTGCTATAGCTGGGTAATAAACTTGTCTCTTGTACAATGGACAGTGGAAACGTTGAACAGCTGCTGATTGGTAAATTAGCACAGAGACCCACATGTTATCTGTGGAGGAAAGACAATTTCTTTTCCCCTTGCGTCTTTTAGACAGATGTTTGGTGTTCCTTGTGTTTTCCTTCCTTACCATCTCATTTCTGACCTTTTTTGTCAACTGTTCGTTCAGTGTGGGGTTTTCATTTATCCACCTGCTGTGCCTCCATCTGCCTTTGGATGCCTGGGCACGCTCAGATTCTGGACATTCGATGCAATCTGACGGGGATTGCTTTTCAGAGTCCTTTTCTCTTTGTACACAATACATCAAACAGCAAATGGTGACCATGGGACCCACCTCTGCAAAGTCAACAGATGCTGGGTAGTTGTTTGGAAGAAGGCTGAATTGAACTAGGCAGTACAGATATTTGCAAATTAAAACAACTGCTTTTCTGCCAGGGTTTTTGTTGGGTCTTGCAAGGCCCAAGGAGAGAAGTTAATTACACCAGTCACCTTGAATTTCTTAGTATCACAAGAGGAAAGGTGTATTTTTAGTTTGTTTCTGGTTCCATTGTTAAGGAAAACGAGTGTATAAACAGGGTATTTTTCTGCATGGCCATCCAGAGATATAGACACGGTGTAAAAGCTGGAAGAAAAGCTTCAGAAGTGCCTCATCTTCATTTATACCAGTAGAAAGCTGAGGTCAGAGAGGTTACCTGCGTGGCTCAAGGTCATACAGCTAATTGGTGGTAGAGGTGGAAGAGAACCAGGCTGCTTTCCCTTGGGTCAGCTGGTGTCATCCCATTATACTGTATTAATTTTAATTTCTATATATTGGGCTCTAAGACATCCTCTCCTATTCAGGCAGGTTTTTTTTTCCTACCTTAAATTCAATTGTATGATATTTAAAAATTGATAGCAAACAAAACAGAATAAATATCATGTATAATATATATGCTAAATACAGTAGGCAAGGTCATAAATTTCCTCATCCTTCCAACAAATATTTATTTAGGACCTTCATCAAACACTGGAATAGAGATAGAGTTTCAGTATAAGAAATTTATAATATAATATGATTAGAAATATAATAGAGTAGAAAAATAGAGAAAAATGTACTGAACCCACCAGGGGATGTATTCATTATAGCAAACTCAAGGATATCTCCATGTATATATGTCCAGATAATTGAGATTTTAAAAAAAAATCTAAATAGGGTTTATAGTAAAAAGTCAGTTCACTGGAGTGAGTTATCTAGGATTCTCAGTTAATCAGAACAGGACTGCTATTTTGCTCTGGGGGAGTGAGACAGATGACAAAGGACATGGAACATATCAGGCAGGATGGCATCAGGAAAGGGCCTGGGGTCAGGGCCCCATACTCCAGAAGCCTTAAATTTTCTATCACTCAGTTTCACCTCCTACAAGTGGCCACCGCAGCCCCATTGTGTGGGCAGGTTGCTCTAATGTATGCAGAGTCCCCAACCCTGAGTCTAGCATGCAGCATTTGCTCTGTAAATGTCCAAGTTCTTCCATCTTTCTGAAAATGCACATTCAGGGGACTTTCCTGAACTTGACCCACATTCACAACTGTCGTTGGCATCATCTTCCTCATCAGATGAAGCAATGAGGACCGACTCCAGGAAACGACTTGCATGAGTCCCCAGGGAGCCCTCTTTATGCTCAGCAATGTGTTTCACTTCCCAAAGCAGAAGAAAGGAATTACATTTTGGGAAAGATTTAACCATTGGAAAGGAAACAAACAGAAAAAGACAGCCACTGAAAAGGTAACTGGAAGATTCAACCAACTGGAACATGGCAGCTCCAAGAATTGGAGATGATCAAGGTGTTTGGTATTAACTGAACAAAGGTGCCTTTGGATGTAGGTCTGTTTCTTGGCATCAGCTCCCACCATTAGGTAAAGGATCTGAGTGCCCTTACTAAAAATAGTCTCTTGGATCAAACCAGTGCTGACAGAGCTCAGGGCTGACCCTGGGGAGGCACAAAGTACCCTTTGCAAGGCCCTTGTCCACACTTGGGGTAGTTATTGGGCAGTCCTGTGCTGGGAAGTTGCCTCTGAATGCATCAAATCCCCCCTGCTTTCCAAAAATGGATCTGGAGGGAGTGGGGGGTGGGGGGGTGGAATCTAAAACATAAGAAATTCATGGCATAAAAAGGTCCTAAAAAGAAACTTATCTGAAAAGACCACATAGTGTATGATTATAATTATGTGACATTTTGGAAAAAGCAAAAAGATGGAGAAAGTGCAAAGCTATGTGGTTGCCACGGAGAAGTGGAAAGGGGAGAGATGACTGGGCAGAGGCTTTTCAGAGAGGTGAAAATATTCTGTATGATATTGCAAATGTGGGGACGCATCATCTCACATCCATCCAAACTCACAGAATGTGCGACACTGAGAATGGACCCTCAGGGGAACTATGGACTCTGGGTGACAGGATGGGTCTATGCAGGCTCATCAAGTGTCACTCTGGTGGGTGATGTTGATAATGGGGGTGGCAGAGCGTGTTTAGGGCACAGGGCATAAGGGAAATTTCGGAACCTTTCTTTCAAGTTTGTTATGAATCTGAACTTCTCTAAAAAAATTAAGTCCTTAAATAAAAAACGCCTAGAAGTCAGAGCAATTTATCCTGGACGTTTATTTTCTAGGCTAAGAAGCTGCAGCCTCAGAAGGGACAGCCAACTTGGACATGGAAGAGCTACTGAGGGCATTCAGGCTAGGAGATGGACATGTAGTTGTCTACAAGGGGCCAAATACTACTGTTTTTGTGGACTTCCCAGGTTGAAGCTGCAAACTCAGTCTTAATTCATAGCCTGTTTGCACGCTTGCACACACACACAGAGTCACTGGTGCATGGAGTGAACTGATTCACTGGTTCATTTAATCCAGTGGCTCCAATACTTGGACATTACCACTGACCATATTAATGGTCTGGGGTGCTCTCAGAAATCAGATTCCCGGGCCCCTGTCCTAGTGAATCAGAATATGGAGACATGAGTCCAAAAGCAAACAAAAAATCTGAAGAAAATTATACTTGTACAAATTTTCCAAATGATTTTGCTGTAGCATCCACAGACTAGCATTTGGGCAGCCAATGGCCACTGTTCAAATACAATTTTTAGAGGACAGGACTCAATACTCTGGGAGAGGAACTTAGGGGCCTTGAACTCATGGCAAAGCCCTCACAGAGGCGAGTCTAGAAGCAAATCGCTGACTCCTTATGTTTTACTCCTCCCCAGTTACTCTGCCCTGGCCAAACCTTAGTGGCCAAACCTTCTTCATGTTTTTCTCAGGCCTACAATACAGCCCTTGCACAGTTGGCTAGGCAACTATTTCATCTATCAAAAAATATTTATTCTAACTCTGCCTCCATTTGGAAGCTCAAATTCCCTTACAACATGAGTCCTATAGGTCTCCAAGACTTTGGAGAAACACTAAGGTTTTTCAGACCCAGGAAAGGTAAATGCACTATTGCAGACATACATACACCTGGGCTTGGTTTTTGGAAGAGAGGTATAGTTTTCATCAGATGCTCAGAGGTGTGTGTCTATATCCCCAAAATAGCTAAAGCTTCTGGTTTACAATATCCCTGATAGGAGACTGTTGACCTACCATCTTGAAGTAGATGGCTTAGCACTTAAAAAAAAAAAAAAGGAAAAGAAAAGAAAAAAAGAGTCTCCTTTAGAGATTCAGCTTCACATACTGGGTTTGGGCACATCTAGCTGTGTCAAGCACAGTGGAAGTGTTTGATAAAGTAGCAACCAGAGACAGGATGACAAAAGCTAATGCAGCTTGAGAGAACTTTTTAAAAATTTCTATGACCACTGTAAAGCAAAAGTATGGCCAATGCAAAAGGCCTAGATGAGAAGGCAGGAGAAGCCAGAGAAGGCCTGAGTCACAGCCTTGGAAGGATAATAAACCATTTTATCAGGGCAGAACTTTGGAGGAATATGAAGCAGTAACTTTTAATTAAAGTTATGCCACTACGCTAATTTGGGCAACCAAGGTTCATAATTAAAATTTTATGCCAACTCTGCGCATCACCAGACATTTTTAATGGCTCCAAGAAGAACATGATGTGGATACAGGATACACTGCAGGGGACAGCAAGGGAGCCCGTCAAAGGCACAAGGTGGGGGCACTGGTGAGGGGAGTGAGGCAGCCGTCACTCAAGCTCTCAAAGCTGCCTTTGTCTTCTGCGAAATAGGTAGTGGGAGCTGCCTCATCAAGGAGTGTCCACATGCCTGTCACAGCGCAG